>NC_045558.1:54469686-54778436 GCF_009769535.1 Thamnophis elegans | reverse complement strand
TATTCAAAAGAAACTGTAATACATTATGAATAGCATCTATAGCAACTACAAAAGACCGGATTTGGTCAAGATTAACAAATCTGTATCGCTGATAGTATTCCACAGCTCTGAAATTTCGGATAGGATTCTCCCATGCCTGCACCATATCCAGATAAACATTGTTCATATTCTGAGAGTTTGCAAAGCTAGGGGATTGTAGCTTGGACATAGAATGACATGTATCTTCTTCTGGTTGAGAGACAATCATAAAAACACAACTAACACTGTCTGCTGGGGATGCAGGAAGTCTGGAGCCATGCATTTTTGCTTTTTTGCAAAACGGCTCTGGTTAAACAAACCAGCAAACAAATAAAAAGTTATCACCAACATTCCTAATAAAATAATGCCAACACACATAAACACACACACACACACACACACACACACACACACACACATCTTTAGTTTCTAAAAATAATACTAATAGAGTTGTAGTTGCATAAAATGCTAGATTTTATACCTCCTAATATCATTCGGGTTGTGTGGCTTGTGGAAGGCTGAGGGGTCATGTTTTGCTGGGACCCCTGGGGTTCTGCAGGAATAGTGAGATCCACGAATGGCTGATCGTCCTCCCATTCTGGAGGAAAAGAAACCCTCCCACAATAGTCAGAATTGTTGCAGAATGTTTATAAGAATCTAAATTTATGAAAGTATGAAAGATAAATACCTTCATATGCCCTCAAACATTCTGAGTCTGTCAATTCATTCTAGTAAAAAAAAAAAACACAGTCAAACAAACAAACAAGCAAGCAAGAAAGCAAGAATGTTATAAAGACATTTTACATCTAAGAGGGGTCAGTGTTTCAAAAAAAATTAGCCATAAAACTACTTACAATTGTAGCCCCCATCAAACATTCTGAATCTGTCCATTCATTCTAGTGAAAGAAAATATTCAATCAATCAAACAAGCAAGCAGGCAGACAAGAACTCTATAAAAACCATTTTGCATCTAAGTGTTTCAAAATTAGGCATAAAATTACTTACAATAGTAGCTTCCATTCTGAATAGGGGTCTTCTTAGCAGTTCAAATTGCTCCAGAGGTATGGTTATGCCAGAAACCAGTAAACATGACTAGACAAGTATCGGCCCCTACTTTTATACACCCTAGTGACATCACAAATTAATCACATCAGAAAAAAGGAGTTCTTCCACCTTTTGCAAACACTGGCTAGGCCCCCGCAACCAGCATAGGAAATCCTGAATGAATAATATCACATGAGCTTTAATTAAACTGTATCTCTGTATTTAACATCTGACAAGGTTAAACAGAAGGGTCACCAAAAGAAAAAAAACATAATATACCTTTCATGTGTTTTGTAAAGCACATTTTATTATAAATTTCATAGCTTTAACAGTTTCTTGTAATTAATTTCTGATACATTCTGGCATATGATCCCCTTCAGAGCCAATGGCAATTCAGCTTCAATCTTTGACATTTATGACAGCGGATTATGACTCTTCTCAATACACTGTATGAATGTCTTGAGATCACCAAGTGTGAAATAAATTTATTCACTTTGTCAGTAATACTGATGATGACCCAGAGAACATGCGGCATAGAAAGCTGAATACATAAGCTGTTAATAAGTTCTGTTTCACTGTTTCCATCCACATTATCGTCTGATTTTAAACATCCCATTAAATAATGATGTATTATTTTAATAACACACGCTTTCAGAACTTGCGGCATGCTGACATTTTGAGGCTCCACTGTTTCTAAAACAGGAAATAAGGTAGAATTAGATTAAGGTGTTTCAACTAAATCAAAAATACTGTTTTCTTAATTTTTATATTGACTTACCATTTGATATTTTGCAGAACCTGCAATAACAAGGCTTTATAAGTTCATTCTCATCATTGTAGCCAGGTCTTTTTCTTATTCTATGCCCATGACTGGGAGGTTTAGGGGTCAAATTTATATCAAACAAATCTCCATCTGAGGTTGCCATCTTCAAGAGACTGCTGAAATTAAGGCAAACTAACCAGCTCTTGTAATGACAAGTGAACCTTGCACATGCCCAGAATCATGGGAGGTATGACATGCCCAGGCATGCCCCTGGCATGGCTCTCACGCATGCACAGAATCACAGGGGAGTGTGCTGGGTGGGTGGGTGGGTAAGGCATGCCCGGGCATGTCCCACACGTCTCTTGCACATGCCCAGAATCATAGTGGGTAAGGTTGGCAGGTGGGTGTGACATGCCCCCGGGCATTTCCCAGGCATGCCTGAACAAGGCAACCCCTGCATGCAACCTGGCGGGTTGCCTATTGTGAACATTTTAATTCCTGTTAATATTCCTTGTCTTTTCCTGCAGGTGGGCTTCAATCTACCTAGAAATAAATACCCTTTAGAGAAAAAATGGTTAAATGCAGACCCGTCTCCACAAAAATTAAAACCAGCATTGCCTAGAAATAAATACCTTCTAGGGGAAAAAAAGTGGATTTAAATGCAGCCCTTAGGAGAATGATTACAAATAAAAAACATTTTTTTATTTCATAACCCCCCTCCCCCCTTGAATGTCCATAGAATTAATCTAGGGTTAACTAATCATGTACACAGAGTCTTGGCATCTTTCATGATGGGATAAGTTTCAACATGTCTTATCTGAAAAAATAGGGCTAGGATATTGCACAACACCTTATCTGTTAGCCCATGATGGTGGGCTTAGGCCAATACAACATATCCGGCTAGGGTTATGACCTTGTGATTCCTGCACTATGTGCAGTCAATTATGCACATCCCAGCCAGGGAGGAAGGCTATGCACGTCACATCCGGAGGGTGGCGGCTGTGCACGTCACTTCCGCTTATGGGCATGATCTGGTGATGTAATCAGCACATGGGTTTGTTTACTTTGATAACGTCACTGATCAAAAGTTCTGATAATTTTCATTTTAAAAAGTATGAACTATATCTACTAACATTATATAAATTAACATGTTCTGATTTTGACTGTTGGAAATCTAGTAACCTTGAGTGAGTTTAGTTTAGTTTTATTGAACTTGTATGCCGCCCTATTCCCCAAGGGGACAGGGCGGCTAACAAACTAAATAGGGGAAAGGGGAAATACAAAAAACGAAAAGACAGACAAATACAAACAGCTTAAAAACTCATCAACAGTCACAACAATTTGAGTGGGGCTCGGAACTCATCACCCTCAGGCCTGCCGGAACAGCCAGGTTTTAACAGCTTTGCGGAGAGCCTGAAGGGTGGCGAGGGTCCGAATCTCCACGGGGAGATCGTTCCAGAGGGCCGGAGCAGCCACAGAGAAGGCCCTCCCCTGGGGGTTCGACAATCGACACTGGCTAATTGATGGAATCCGGAGGAGACCTAATCTGTGGGATCTAATCGGTCCTGAGGAGGTAATTGGCAGAAGGCGGTCTCTCAAGTACCCAGGTCCGATACCATGTAGGGCTTTAAAAGTAATGACTAGCACCTTGAAGTGCATCCGGAGTCCAATAGGCAGCCAGTGCAGCTCACAGAGGATAGGTGTGATGTGGGTGTACCAAGGTGCACCCACAATCGCTCACGCGGCTGCATTCTGGACAAGCTGCAGTCTCCGAATGCTCTTCAAGGGCTGCCCCATGTGGAGCGCATTACAGTAGTCCAGTCTTGAGGTCACAAGGGCGTGAGTGACTGTTCTGAGTGCCTCCTGCTTCAGGAAGGGACGCAATTGGTGCACCAGGCAATCCTGGGCAAATGTCCCCCTGGTCACAGCTGACAAATGATGCTCTAAAGTCAGCTATGGTTCCAGGAGGATTCCCAAATTGCGAACCCTGTCTGAGGGGTGTATAATTTCACCCCCCAGCCTGAGAGTTGGAATACAAGTCCAATTATTGGGAGG
Source organism: Thamnophis elegans (assembly GCF_009769535.1). Lineage (NCBI taxonomy): Eukaryota > Metazoa > Chordata > Lepidosauria > Squamata > Natricidae > Thamnophis > Thamnophis elegans. Next base: position 54,774,556 of record NC_045558.1, on the reverse strand, counting down.
GAAAAACAGCAGCCACTCAGTCTTGTCGGGATTGAGTGCAAGCTTGTTCACACCCATCCAGACCCTAACAGCCTCCAGGCACTGACACATCATGTCAACCGCTTCACTGAGTTGGCACGGGGCAGACAGATACAACTGTGTATCGTCCACATATTGGTATTATTTTATCCCGTGCCGCCGAATGATCTCGCCCAGTGGCTTCATGTAGATGTTAAACAGGAGGGGGGACAGGACCGAATCTTGCGGCACCCCATATTTAAGGGGCCTAGGGGTCGATCTCTGCCCTCCAACCAACACCGACTGTGACCTGTCCAAGAGGTAGGAGGAGAACCATAAGTAGCAATAGCAATAGCAATAGTTAGACTTATATACCGCTTCATAAGGCTTTCAGCCCTCTCTAAGCGGTTTATAGAGTCAGCATATTGCCCGCAACAACAATCCGGGTCCTCATTTTACCCACCTCGGAAGGATGGAAGGCTGAGTCAACCTTGAGCCTAGTGGGATTTGAACAGCCGAACTGCTGAACTGCAGTCAGCTGAAGTAGCCTGCAGTGCTGCATTTAACCACTGCACCACCTCGGCTTTAGTAGGAACTAAAATAATTGTCAGTGGATTGAATATTAATTTAGTTTATTCTGCATGGGTGTATTCTGGGTCTTTTCAGTTCAACAATGCTATCTATCAGATGAGCGTACCGGATGGTGAAATTTACTGTGCCTTTCTGTACCCTTTGGTCCAATGGCACCGTACCGTAATGCTCCCTCCCCTGGCCTCTCCCCCAGCTCGCTCCCCCCGCCCACCTAGTTGCTGCTCGACCTCTCTCCCTGCCTCACCATGCTTGCAAAGCGTGGCACAAGGGGCAAAAGCCTTCGAACCCAGCCGGGAGTCTAAGCAAAGGATGAGACGGAGAGTTGGGCAGAGGAAGGGGGAAATCCTAGCAAGGGCTGCCTGCCAGCTCAATTCCACGCAGAGCAGGCTGCAGGTGCTCAGTACCCCAAAAAGGTCTGTGCAGGGCTCTGGCAGCTGCAAAGCACGGCACGAGGGGCAGAAGTTCCCGAACCCAGCATGGCAACGCAGCTCCAGCAGTAACGTGTGGCTTCTTGCAGCAGCACACCACCCTGATCAACCTGCCTTATGGCACCCTCTGTAGCCCGCTCTGTGTGGAGTCAAGTTGGTGGTAGGCAGCCCCCACTAGGGTTTCCCCCTTCCTCCACCCAGCTCTCCATCTCCTCCTTTGCTTAGGCGCCCAGCTGTGTTTGAGGGCTACTGTTCCTCATGCCACGCTTTGCAGCCACTGGAGCGCAGCGCAGAGCTCTTCAGGGTGCTGGGCAACCTGGTTCTGGGGATTCCCCCCCCCCCAAAAAAAATACCGATCAACCGTCTCTCCAGATCTTGCAGCTTTTTCAGGGTTTTCTTTTAAAAACGTCTCTTCAGATGATTTTGAAAACCTGTGAGGTTGCTTTGGGAGGGGGCAGACGGGCAGCATTCCCCCTCATCCCTGTGTGCCTGCAGCCTTAAAGCAAGACTCTCACGAGTGTGAGAAGCTCTTAATTGCCTTTATTGGGCAAGTTGTTGCAGGCTCTGAGGTTGCAGGTGCCTGGGGAGGGTGGAATGCTGCCCATCTGCCCCGCTCTCAAAGCAACCTCACAGGTTTTCAAGATCGTCTGGAGAGGCGTTTTTAAAAAGAAAACCCCAAAAAAGCCGCAAGAACCGGAGCGATGGGTGGTCGGTCCTTTTTTTTTGGGGGGGGGGGGATTCCCAGAACCAGGTTTTCCAGCACCCCATAGAGGTCCACGCTAGGCTCCGGTGGCTGCAAAGTGCGGCACAAGGGGCAGAAGTCCCCAGAACCCAGCAGAGCAACGCAGCTCCTGGAACAGCAGCATGGCTTCTTGCAGCAGCACGCTCCCTTGATCAACTTGGCTTATAGTTGGCAGCAGGCAGCCCTCATTAGGGTTTCCACCTTCCTCCACCCGACTCTTCACCTCCTCATTTGATTAGGCTCCCTTCCCACTTGGCACAAAAAAGGGGCTCAACTTTAAAATGGGGTACCTTGGCCATATGGGGTTTTCTCTGCTAGCTGCATCTTGTTTTTGGTAAAGGAGGAGGAGAGAAGGTTGTAAGGCAGAAGAGAAACTTCTTCCCCCTGCCCTCTGGATCACCAGCATGAGCATGGCTCTTCAGCAGCTCAGCAACAACGTGAGTAACAACAGTGGCTGCCCACCCACCCACTTATTTTGCAAAAGCGCATCACAGCTGAGGGTTGAAGAAACTGCCTGATGCAAAGGTGGGGACACTTTTTTGTGGGGGAGGGGGAGTACATCATGCCCACAGTGCCCAGTGCCACCCACCTATCCCACCTGTGACCGGGCACTATATTTGGGGAACTTGGGTGTGATTTGTCTTGAACGCAGGTCACGCACATCCCCCCGCCCTCCTCTGCACTTTTGCAGATTGGCTGGCTGTGGGGCATGGGCCCTTTTTAAAGCCGGGTTGAGCCCTTCCTTGGGATGGATGCCCAGACACAAGGGGCACAGGCTAGGACCGGGTGCCCTCATCCATTTCTCCCAAAGGTGCTTTTTTTCCTCCAAGAGGCAAATGGACTTTCTGTTTTTTCTTTGAAGATGTTTCACTTCTCCTCCAGGAAGCTTCTTCAGCTCTGAGGAAGCTTCTGGAAGAGCTGAAGAAGCTTCTTGGAGGACAAGCGAAAGGTCTTCAAAGAAAAAGCAGAAAGTTCAGCTGCCTCTTGGGGGAAAAAAGCATCTTTGGGACATCCTGGATGACCGAGAATCCCCATAGCCTTCCTTTCTGATACTTCCTAGCCTTGCTTGCCTTCCATCCCTTGCGGTGACCACTCTCCCAAAGTCCATGATAGTTGAGCATCAATAAGTCCTTCTGTAGTATCAAGGATGACTATGGGTTCAGAGGTGGCACACCCATGGTTTCCTGATTGCCAGGTCTATTTGGGAAATCTAAGCTAGAGAGATCTGGTCTGTCCCAAATTTTTGAAGCTGGTGGGCTTTGGGTAAAAGTCAAAACCTGAGTTTGATGCTGACCTAGAGGTTTTTGTTGGAATTCTGGTTTAAGTTTTGGAGAAAGACTTAATTCACCCTAAACTTGTGACTGCTTTCATCAAACCTTAGAGTGATTTAGAAAGAAAGAAAGAAGGAAGGAAGGAAAGAAAGAAAGAAAGAAAGAAAGAAAGAGAAAGCAAAAGAAAGGAAGAAAGAAAGAAAAAGGAAAAGACAGAAAGAAAGAAAGAAAGAGAAAGAAGGAAGGAAGGAGGGAGGGAAGGGAGAAAGAAAAAATGGGAGAGATATACACGAGAAAGTAAGTAAGGAAGGAATAGAGGAGAGGGAGAAAAAAGGAGAGAGAGACAAAGATAGAAAGAGAGAGAAAGAAAGAGAAAAAAGGAAAGAGAAAGAAAGAAGGAAAGAAAGATAGAAAGAATAGAAATGACAGCATGTCAAGGTTTCCTGGCAGCTGCAAAGCACTCTTGCTTAGCAATAGATAACAACAGTTGGATTTTGCAGTCATCGTTTGCCTTGATTTTAGTCTGAGGGGAGTTAAAATTGTTTGGGAATTTTCTGAAAAGAATACATCTCCATAACTCAGCTGCCTGATATAGTAAGAAATTATCTTCTGTTATTATAAATAGTCTCATTACATTTTCTATTAGCATATATTCATCTGGACTTAATAAATTATTTATTTCATTTTAGGCAGCCTTGGTGGTATGTGTATCATTTTGCATTTGTTGATTTGTTCTTTACAGTTTAGTTTTTGACCCTGACCTCTTACATTTCCTCTCAAGAATAAAAGTGAGTCATATTGAAAAGAGATAAGTGCAAATATACTTTAGGTGGAGGCTAGAATTAAGAGCCAAGTCAAATAATAATAAATCATGCTCTAGGCTGTATAATCAAGCTGATATCTTTTTTTTCTTGTCGGATTATTTGGTTAGAAATAATATGTTTATGGTACAGTAAAAAAAAATCTACCTAATACCCTACACCTACTATAAGCTAAGTTATAGTGATGTGCAAATATTTTGAAAGTAGTATTTCAGAATGCATGGAAACAAATATGGAGCATCTCTGTTCAAATTGTTAAAGCAGATACATCTTTTTCCAACAGCTACAGTAACTCTAGTTTCCAAAGCATTTCTTTGCAAGGATTTGCACAATTAACCTATTCTAATAGAATGTTGTTCCAAAATCTGGAGATAATAACAGAAGATATTTCTTGCTTCTGTGTTATAACATCACCTTTGCCCAGTTTTGCAGCAAAACAGCCAAGATTGGGGAGAATTTGAATATTACTAAATTTTCACGTTCCTCTTTATTTGCATTTTTTTCTCCTTGTGTCCTAGATTTTGATCTGTGTATTCCAATCAGCACGAATATTTAGTTAAGTGGTCTACTGGAAACCGTGTGGTATGGCTAAAAGCATGTATATATCAATTAAACTTTGGTTTATACTTGATCAGGTGTAGCTCATGATTTGGTTTAGCAAAGAAGTCTGGTTTTGAACATCAACCTCCCTTTTCATGGAAACACATTTTTTTTAACTAAATTGCTAAGAGTTCTATTTCCTGCTGCACTGGTAAACCAGGAAATCAGGATGGTTGGCTGTTCTGACTCCTCTTCTCCGTCCAGGAATGAAAGCCACCAGCAAACGTAAATAAGAATACTTTTAATCAGTCCAGACTCTCGTTGGTTGCAAGCCCAAAATAAACAAAGAGATAAGCACTCTGGCAGTAAATCTTACAAACCTAGGCAATGCAAACAAACTTCTCACAGCAAACCACTTCTCCAAGTTGGTTTCTCTGAATAGTGAACGTTGACACCTGCAAACAGGGCGTGGCACAAACAATCTCTTTTATAATCAGGAGAGGATCTTAATCAGCATCAGCTAAGCGCAATCATCTGTTGCAATTACACAGTTGTTCCTTCCGCTGAGTAGCCCTTCAATGGCGTGCATCCTGAAACAACTCACAAGTGTTTTCCTGAACACTCCCTCTGATCTAAGGCTCTGCCACCACCTGGTAGCCAACCAGTCTCTCCTCGCCTTGCTCAGAGTCCAGGGTCTTCCACCTCCTCCAGGGCCGACTCATAATGACCCCAGGTCACTGAAACCATCATAAATATGAATCTGTTGCCAAACATGAAAATTTTGATCATGTGACCATGAGGATGCTTCAATGGTCGCTAAGTGTGAAAAATGGTCGCTAAGTGTGAAAAATTGTCACTTTTTCAATGCCATTGTAACTTTGGTCACTATACCATCTTTCTTGCCACAGTTCTTAAGTGAATAACCGCAGCTGGTATCTTGTATTTTGGATAATCTTTTTTTAAATAGTCTGAGGCAATTTAAAAAAAGAATCCACACAGAATAAATTGAAGTAAAACATTTCAAACTATTCCACACAGAATAAATTGAAGTAAAATTATTTTTACAAATTCTATGCACAATATATTTCAAAGTATTGTGCATAGAATTTTTAAAAATGGTTTCACTTCAATTTATTTTGGATAGAATCTTTTTTTAAATAGTCCAAGACAATTTTAAAAAAGAATCCACACAGAATAAAACTATTTAAAAAAATCCTATGCACATTAAATAAAATATTATTTTAAAATACATTAAAAAATAAAAGAAAAAAACCCAGCTCACTTACCAGCAGGCATAAGTGAGCACTCCAAGTCAATCCAGAATGATATAGATGTTAATACAAAGAACTGAGCAAATTAAAATGGTGAAATTAGTCAGGGAAATATTTTTCAAAGAAACTTTGCCACCATTTTTTCCACATGAGCCGACCTCCAACCTCCGTGCCCCTCCCCTCCGGAAAATCCAGGAAGTAACACTCACGGCTTCTCTAGCCAAGTATTTCCTGCAGCTCTATGGTACTTGGTCATTTTTTCTTATAAAATGAGGTAAAAGGGGTGCAGGGGGGGTCCGTTTTGTTGCTTTAACATTTTAATATCTTCAATGAAAGTACTGAGACAGAGAGAGGGATTAGACAGGGTGTCTTTTGTCTTGCCCCCGTTAGGATTTCTTAAGCAAATCCACTGGGCTTTCAACACGAAGCCAGAAAATCGGGACTTTTAAAAAACACCCCGGGACATGGGACAAATGGTTATAAATCGTGACTGTCCCACTGAAATCAGGACGTCTGGTCACCTTAGGCATGCCCCTTCAGGCAATTCCTCACTGAAGAAACAGCAGAAAAGATATCTTCAAAACCCAAGCCCTGATTGTGACTCACAAGAGATGTTGCCCAATTGCACAATAAAGCAGGATATGTTGCACTGGTTGTTTCATCAGTAGAACTCATTATGTGTAATTTGAAAAAATATGAATAGCCTAGATTACACATTCACTAACCTCAATTTAGCCTTACAAAAGTAAGAGCTAGGGCAGGTTCAAGAAACAACCCTTGAAATGGGCAGCCTGTAGTTATTTAAAGCAAAACCACGGCTGTGAAGGCTTTTGAGGCTTCTGCTTGCTTGAAACTTGTCTGGCAACTCACAAAAAGTGACATCAAACATCTGAAAATCATTGGCATAGAAAATTGGATACTGTAAATTTCTTTCCAGTACTTTTCCCCTGGTTGCTAGACCTTCCTGGGTTGAAAATTCTCCCCTTATGAACCAAGGGATACTTTTTTGCTGTTTCTGTCATTGTACACTCCCCCCACCCAATGCCTGAGCTGCCTTAAGACCTGCAATTCAGCCCCAACAAAACACAACAAAAAGAGAAACCAGTTTACCTTAATGATGGTTCAAATTGACCATGATTATCAAATATAGCTGATAATACTCTGGTTTGTGCTGAGGGCGAAATAATTGGGAAAAAATATTTGCCCTAGCACAAAATGGGTGATAGCGGAAAGTATACCCTAAAAGTGCCAGAAACCTCACAGCACCAAAAATCTTGGAAAACTGTGCCAAGAGATTGAAGCCAGCCTTTCCCACTTTAAGAAAACCAAGAAGCACTAGCTTAAAGGAAAACTCAGAGCATCCTGCTAAGGACTGTTAATAAAGCTGACCATAGAAACAGCCATTAAGATAAGGGGAATCAGGCTAAAAATAAACTCTTCAAGGTAAAACAAAACTCCCCTTTTCCTGCCCCCTGACAAGATTAACCCCCAGGATAGGAAAGACAAAGATTGTTTTATCGGTGGCTAGGGGGGAAAAAAACTTTGGAAATGAAAAATGATATACTTATGCCTTAATTGAAAAAAGTAAATGATGATATAATTATGCTGTGAAATAATCTAATAATGACACAATGAAGTATCAATATAAGGTCTGGGGATATAATGTATAAGGTTAAGAACTTATTATAATGATATTTTGCTGCTGATAAAGTAATTCTAATAGGGGAACAAATGAAAACTGGTATATATAGGTAGCGATGCTTTGTTGAACAATGAAGGAATAAGATCTCTGTTTGAAGGTATGAAATGCAAGGTTAACAATAAATAGAAGTATACTCTCTGGGGAAAAATAATGCTAATGTTAACTAAATATATATTGTAGAATGAAAATAAGGCCTTTAGTTATATTAGATGAAATATTTGAGATGGTAAATATTATTTGAAGATGTAGAGGTTAAAACAATTGTAACCAAACAACATGCTGCATGTGATGATGGTTTTTTTTTCTTTTTTTTCTTTTTTGTCTCCCCCCCCTTTTTTTTCTTTTTTTTTAAACCCTAGGTTATTGTGGTGTTTATTAAATATACAACAGAGAGATATGGGATGTATAAACGTAGTAGGGATGCACCTGTGATCAAATGACATATTGTATGCGATGATGGGGTTTTTTCCTCTCCTTTTCCCATTTTTTTTTCTATTGTTATGTGATGTTGTCTATGTAATAAAAAATAAAATTATTAAAAAAAAAAAGATTGTGGCACAGGATTAACCCATTAAGGCAGAAAGACAGGATCCAGGACAATCACTTTAACTAGAGGCACACAAATAAGCCCATCAAACTGCAGGAGCTTCAAAGGGGAATTAAGCATAAAAGGTTCAGTCACACACCCAATCTGCTTGCAAGCCAAGAACTGTGTCAGTACATTTTTTTTGTCTTCCTGAATTAAAGGATGCTTTTTCTGGCAGCTGGCTTCCATGTCTATTTCTTCTCAGCATTGGCATTTCTTCCCAGCTGGGAAACGAACACAGGGAATTTCTTCTAACAATATAAATATATGTATATAGTCATAGTGGGGGCAAATGATCAGAAAGAAATTGGGAATATGCTCTAAGTTGTTAAAATGGAGCTTTCTCCTAGAATAAAACATATATTATTTTCTTTAACATTTGATCTATATAAATACATTTCTGCAAATTAACAAAGGAAAACTTCTTTGCCCAATTAAGATAGTGTTTCTAACCAATTTGCGTCACTGGATGAAGGCAGTTAACATAAAATATAAATGCAAACCAATCTAAAACCCACCACATCACACCACATAACACTTATTTATTTAGTTCAATATATACTTTTCACAGTAGATTTCAGAGCAGGAAATAAAATGTTTTGTGAATTTAAAACAAATTAAACATGATATGAATAATAGCAATAGCAGTTAGACTTATATACCGCTTCATAGGGCTTTCAGCCCTCTCTAAGCAGTTTACGGAGTCAGCATATCGCCCCCACAGTCTGGGTCCTCATTTCACCCACCTCAGAAGGATGGAAGGCTGAGTCAACCTTGAGCTGGTGAGAATAGAACCGCTGAACTGCAGATAACAGTCAGTTGAAGTGGCCTGCAGTACTGCACCCTAACTACATCCTCGGCCACCTCGGCTCTAATAAAACCAGTAACATCTAGTAAATGTGAAATTTATTCTACTAGCTGCATCTTTTCCTACAGCCCAGGCTACTCTTCAAATCTCACCTCTTGAGTTGTCATTAATTTGGGTTAAAATGTTTGAGCAATGGGCTGTCAGTAATGAAATAGCTCTAGATAACCACACCTATATGAACTGATTTTATTTGTTATTTTCCACTATCAATTCTTTGAAATCAGTTGCCTTTTAATCTTTTCTGTTTTGGATTTGTGCTGTTTCTGGAAAAAAAACTCCAGAGGGACTGCTTCTCCCCAATTATATCTGCTTGTGTCATAATATCTGACAGAATCAATACGCTATGGGATCTACTTGTTAGAGAATTATACTTGGTGGATGCCAATAGGAAGGTCTTCTCTGCTCTGGATCTGCCTTATAACATATTCTAATATATATCTAACAACTAATTAGATTAGTTGCATCCCTGTTAATTCCTTTAAGACCTGGCTAACATTTAATCTCTTTTTTGCCTTGTGGTTTTTAAATATTTTTTAATAATGACATTTTTACATATTTAGTTTTTATTTTTAATTATTTGCTGTATTACTTACTACCCAAAGTAATTTGTGTGAGTCTGATATCTTATACATTTGATAAATAAAAAGTTATAGCCTGATCCTAAATTTTTACAAGAAGCCCTTAATCTTTTTGTCTTCCTTTCTGCTTCTGTTGAGTAAAGCAGTATATGAAATGCCTATTAAAAAGTGTAAGGCTTCTATTATCCAGTCATATCTATCAGTTTGAAGCCAATGACTGCTGCTATAGATAATTTTTGCACATTCTGAAGCATATTTTCTGGATTCAAATTCAAAATGCTGCCCAACCCTGATCATTTGGTAGTAATTTTGTGAGGAATTATAGGTTCCTGTTCTGACCCCCCTCGTTCCACACGAAAGCATGCTCCAAGCCAGAGATAAATTACAGCATTTAATTAACAGATAGATAGGTCCTTGGCAGCAACCCAGCACAGACAAGCTTGGGCAGTAATAAACACAGATAAGGCTTGGCAGCAATCCAGCCTGCCAAGCTCATACAAAGTTCTCTGACATTTGATTCTGTGTTGTCTTCTGCAAAGAGGGGCGTGTGCACAAGTAGCCTTTTTATAGTCTGGAGAGGAACCTAATGACCACCAGCTGAGTGCAATCACCTCCTGTAATTGTGTAATTGTTCCTGATGTCTAGTAGCTCTTTGATGGCGTGCATCCAGGAACAACTCATTACTGGCCTCCGGCTCAGAGCCGACTCAGAGGGCTCCTCGCTGTCGGAGTCTGGTGGCAGCTCCAACGGCACCTGCTGGGCCACAACACTATCCCTCACCGCAGGGCCCTTCCCCCGGGTCTGATGCTCGGGATGTGGCCTTGAGGGATATTGCGCATGATAGGCTCGCACCAGGGCAGGGGTATTCATGTCTGCCCCCTGTCCAGGTCCCCCCATCCGACCCCTTGTCCGTCCAGTCTACCAAATACTGGAACCGTCATTTGAGCCATCTCGAGTCATGGATCCGGGCCACTTCATGTGGTGGCTGCATGTCCACCTCACACGATGACAGCTGGGGGGAAGAGCATTGGCGGAGAGGACAAGCTGATCGCTCAGGGATCAGGAGTGAGCGATGGAACACTGGGTGTACTCGCATCGAGCGTGGGAGGGTCAGGAGGCTACCAGGTTGATGACGGTCTCCACGGGAAATGGCCCAAGATACCAGTGGTCCAACTTCTTAGCCGGCTGATGGGATGGAAGATGCTGCGTGGACAGCCACACGCAATCTCCCAAAGCCAACTCAGGCACCTCATGCTGAGACTTATCTGCCATCCTTTTGTAGTCCTCTTTCGTCTGATTCAGAAAGCGGCGCACCACTTGGTGGACCGCCTGGAACTCAGAGAGGAAGTCCTGTGCTGCAGGGAGCGGGTAGTCCACCGGGGTGAGAGGGAAAAAATGAGGGTGGTACCCATTAGCCATGAAGGGCGTCCATGTGGAGGTGTGCTGTGAGTTGTTAAATGCAAACTCCGCCATGGCCAGGTACTCCACCCAGTTGTTCTGCTGCTGATTCACAAAGCAGTGCAGGTACTGTTCTAGGATCCCAATCACCTTCTCCGTACCCCCATCGATTTTGGGATGGTGCGCTGAGGATAAACACACCTGGACATCTAGAGCTGCCATCAGCCCTTTCAAAAACTGGGCCGTGAATTGCGCCCCACGGTCTGAGACAACCTGGTCAGGTAGGCTGTGCAAGCGGAACACATGCTGGATGAACATGGGGGCCGTGGCATGAGCTGTCGGCAATCTCCAACACAGGATGAAATGCGCCATCTTGGTGAGCATGTCTACCACAATGAGGACCATGGTAAACCCTGACAACGGAGGCAGCTCTGTCAAGAAGTCCATGGACATGGCTCCCCAGGGTCTGTCCAGGGTCGGCAAGGGCTTCAATAAACCTGGAAGAGCTCCTGTCGCTGACTTGGCCTGTCGACATGGTACACACAACATGATGTACTTCTGCACGTCGTCTCGTAAGTGGGGTCACAGAAAGTACAGGAGACCACGTGTAATGTCTTGAAAAGGCCAAAATGTCCCGCTGCTGGAGTGTCATGACCCTGGGAGAGAACCAGTTCACGGAGGGCCCCTGCGGGCATGTAGATCCGGTCCTGATACCTCTAAAGATCATCATCAAAGGTCCACGGGGAAGCTGGCCCTACCTCTGCCTTCCGTTGCTCCACCCACTCATCGCCCCACTGCGCATCCTGTATCAGAGACCGTAAGTCCACGGGTTCATGAACTGCAGCGAAGGATTCGACGGGTAGAACAGTCCGGGGTGGAAGTGAGTCAGCAGGGTGAGAGTACTCCGGTTTCCTAAACAGGGCATCCGCCCTTTGATTCAGCACACTAGAGATGTACGTCACTTTAAAATTGAACCAGGCAAAAAACAGAGACCACCGGATCTGGCGTTGGTTCAACTTACACACCGTGGTCAAAAACTCTAAATTCCAATGGTCCATCTAGACCTCGACCTGATGCTTGGCCCCCTGCAGGTGATGCCGCCAGGCCTCGAACGCCACCTTGATAGCCAACAACTCCTCCTCCCATATGGTGTAATTGCGCTTGGAAGGATTGAGTTTCCGAGAGTAGTAAGCGCAAGGGAAAAGGGTACCATCAGGGGCGTGAGCCTGCAGTAACACCACACCCACCACGATGTCAGATGTGTCTGCCTCCACTACAAATGGATGATGGGGATCAGGGTACTTCAAGATTGGCTCCCTTGTAAAAGCGTGCTTCAGGGCCATGAATGCCTGCTGCTCCATGGGCCCCCAGCAAAACGGCACTTTCTTTTGCAGGAGCCGAGTGAGAGGTGCGGTCAAGAAAGCAAAGCTGAGGATGAAGGTCTGGTAGTAGTTGGCAAACCCGAGGAGTCTCTGCACATCCTTCATACATCGAGGAGGTTGCCAACTACGCAACGCTTCCACCTTCCCCGGCTCCATCGCAATTCCTTCAGGGGAGATACGGTGCCCCAGGAACTCGATGGTAGTCTGCCAAAACTGACACTTCTCCAGCTTTGCGAACAAACAATGTTCTCAGAGTCACTGCAAGACCAGACGCAAATGATGTTGATGATCCTTCTGGGACGTCGAGTAGATCAAGATGTCATCCAGGTAAATGACAACAAACTGATCCAACAGGTCCCGGAAGATATCATTCATAAAATGTTGGAAGACTGCCGGCGCATTGGTCAACCCGAACTGCATGACCGTGTACTCAAAATGTCCATATCGGGTGCCAAAGGCCATCTTCCATTCGTCCCCAACCCTGACTCGAGCCAGGTTGTAGGCCCCACGCAAGTCCAATTTCGTGAATACTGTTGCCTCCCAGAGCCACTCCAACAACTCCAGAATCAGGGGCAGCGGGTAACGGTTATGTACCCTGATGGCATTCAGGCACCGGTAATCGCAACAAAGTCTCAGATCACCGGTCTTCTTTTTCACAAACAAAACTGGGGCAGACAAGGGCAAGGACGAAGGCCAGATAAATCCCCGGGTGAGGTTCTTGTCAAGAAAGTCCTGCAATGCGGCCAACTCCAGCTCAGACATGGAATATAGATGACCCATAGGGAGTTTCGCATCAGACACCAGGTCAATGGGACAGTCATAAGGCCGATGTGGCGGCAGTTGGTCCTCCTCCTGGTCACTGAAGACATCTGAGAAGTCCGCTAAACCCGGCGGCACATCCACCTTGGGTGAGCTGGGTACCTGGGCCACACAGACCTGCCGGGTGTGGTCGATGCATTGCAGGGACGGGAATGTGATCAAATTTTGCGACCAGTAGATCTGAGGGTCGTGCGTCCGCAGCCAAGCCAAGCCCAGCACCACGGGGAAATGCAGGCCCAAAGCCACGTAAAATTGGATAGCCTCCTCGTGCTCCCTGAGGATCAGGCACAAAGGTTGCGTGACGGCCCTGATAGGACCAGACAGAAGAAACCGTCCATCAATAGTCTTGACCCACATCGGTGGGTACACCGGACACAGAGGGATGTTGTATGCTGTAGCAAACACCACATCCATAAAGTTCGTGGTAGCCTTGGAATCGACCAAGGCATGGGCCGGAATTCCCTGTAGACTACCCGACAAGAGGATGTGTGCTGCTAAAACCATGTGCTGTGGCAACCCGTCCACCTCTGTTTCAGCCTGTGCCCGACCTAACATTTCCTTCGGATCAGGCCCTGCCCAAGTCCCGACACATTGTTCTGGAGCTGAGGGGTAGGTCTCAGACCTCGCAACCCCCCTACTCTTCTTAGGGCTAGCTGTGGCTAGGTGTCCAAGAGCCCCACAATAAAAAGACAACCCCCCCCCTGCGCACCATCTGTCCATCTCCATGCATGCCACTCAGGGTGTGGCGGCACCCAACTCCAGGGGCTCCTCTCTGAAACTGCAGTCTCCTGAGGGACCAGCACACTAGTGGTCTCCTGAGATGCACGGCGAGGCCTCCGCCTCTGTAGCCGGGCGTCTATCTGGAGGCACAAGTGGACCAATGCGTCGAACGTCGGTGGCCTGTCCACCTCACCAGCTCATCCTGCAAATCATTGGACAGCCCATCCTGAAAAGTATCCATGAGGGCTGGCTCATTCCAAGCTGAGTCCTGACTAAGCAGCCAGAATTTGCTGACATAATCCTGCAAGGAGCCACTGCCCTGCTGCAGTGCCTGAGTAGTCTGGTGGCTGCTTCTTCCTTATGGGATCCTCAAACATCAGCCGGAGATGATTACAAAAGCCCTGGAAATCATCCAGCAGAGGGCTAGGCTGAGATAGTAACGGAGTAGCCCAATGGGTAGCTGTGCCTGAGAGCAAGCTGATGATAAATCCCACCTTCGTCTGGTCAGTGGGAAAGTCCTCCGCTCTCAAGCTGATAAACAGCTGGCATTGTCCCAGGAATGCTGCAAACATAGCTTGTTTGCCATCAAACTTGTCTGGTGTAGCCACTGGGCACTTCCTTCGTGGCTGGGGGGTGGGGTTAGCAGGTCCCAGAAGCTGAGAGACTTGACCAGCCAGCAAAGCAATCTGTTGAGCCAACTGGGCATTCTCAGCACGCAGTTGCTCCATTGTAGCTGAATGGAGTTTCGTCTTGAGCAGAAGTCAATCTGTTCTGACCCCACTCGTTCCACACCAAAGCACACTCTGAGCCAGAGATAAATTATAGCATTTAATTAACAGACAGACAGGTCCTTGGCAGCAACCCAGCATAGACAAGCTTGGGCAGCAATAAACACAGATAAGGCTTGGCAGCAATCCAGCCTGCCAAGCTCATACAAAGTTCTCTGACATTTGATTCTGTGTTGTCTTCTGCAAAGAGGGGCCTGTGCACAAGTAGCCTTTTTATAGTCTGGAGAGGAGCCTAATGACCACCAGCTAAGTACAATCACCTCCTGTAATTGCGTAATTGTTCCTGATGCCTAGTAGCTCTTCGATGGCGTGCATCCAGGAACAACTCATTACTGGCCTCCGGCTCACTCTCCCTTGTCTCCTCCTCACTGGTCCAAGGCTCAGGTGCCTCCTGGTGGCCAACCAGCCTCTCTGTGCCCTGCTCAGAGTCGGAATCCTGTCCAGGGTCCTCCACATCCTCCAGAGCCGACTCAGAGGGCCCCTCGCTGTTGGAGTCTGGTGGCAGTTCCAATGGCACCTGCTGGGCCACAACAGGTTCCCATGGCTTTGGGAGAGATATAAGTAATTTGATTCATTTTGTTCCATTAAAATGGTACTGGCTCATAGGGACTACATAGGTTTTTGGGGGATGTTCCCAATCTAGTCCTTCAGATCTTCCAACAGTGCACGAATGGTCACTGTAATTAAGTCCACCTACTCTTTTCTGTTTGTTCCAAAATGGTGGCAATTGCATAGTTACATAGAATTCCAATACTAATTTGGCTGAACCAGGATGAATCAGCAATCTACCTCTGGAAGAAAGGGATAAATAAAACTAAAATAATAGAAAGCAAGTAAAATAAAAAAAGGTATAAAAACAAGCAGAAAAAGGAAGTAAAAAGGATTTTTAAAAGATACAAAACTTTTTACTCTTAAAAGAATCAGCAAAGTAACAGGTGAGTGATACTACTGGAACAGGTGAGTGATACTATTGTGGTATGTAATATATGTTCAATGTATGTGTTTATGCCCAAAGAACACCCAATTATAAATGCATTAAATGTAAGCTACGTGAACTACGGTACTAGAGGAAAAAGTCAGGGATCTAGAGGTAACTCTAGCCAAACTCCAATCTACGCAAGAAAGCTATGCCCAAATTGAACCAAATAATGAACAAATAACTCCCGGAGGATTTGACCCTGCTAATAAACTCTTAGAAGAAGACAAATGGAGGTATGTCACACATAGAAAGAAATACAATTATCAAAGAAAGAAGTAGCTTACATCTAACAAGCCCCTGCTGCCCAATCTAACCCAATCAAAAGCGGTCCCATTAAAACTGAGCAGTCAATTTCGCCCCCAGTTGAAAATACTCAGACCCAGATGCAAAAGAGGCATCATCAAATATCCCTAAAAATGTCACATTAACAAACTCACCTGGGATAAACAGAAAAGCATCCCAGACTACACCCCCTAAAAAAAGAAGATATTGTGATAGGAGATTCTATTCTCAAAGAACAGAACCAGCATTTTGCAGACCAGACATACAATGTAGGGAGGCATGTTATCACCCTGGATCAAAAATCAAGGATGTGGCTGAGAACCTAACCAAAATAATTAGGCCAACAGATTACCACCCTTTTCTACTACTATAGGTATGGATAAATGACAAAAAACATAAACAATATTGAGTGATTATGAGCAGCTAGGCAAGGAGTTAAGTGCATGAGTAATCCAAAAGAACTTTGGATTCCTAGACCATGTCTGCACTACCTCTATGATGGGCTTTTGCCAAGGGATAGGCTGCACCTCACAAAGACTAGGAAGAATGTTTTCAGAAAACAGCTGTCTCAACATACTAGGAGGGTTTAAACTAAAATTGAGGGGGAGGAAAATGACCAATCTCCAGGAACTAATTCCAAGCAAAAACCACTAGAAAACAAATCAAATAATGAGGTAAGGAGGGATGAAAAGGAAGACAAACTTAAACACCAAATAGAAAACATATCAAGCATATCCAGAGTCAGTAATAAAGACACCCAGTGCCTATATACAAATGCACAAAATTTAGGGAACAAACAGGATGAATTTGAACTATTAATATATGAAGATAGAATGTTATAGTTGGAATTACAGAAAACAGTAAAGTATTCTAAATTTAAGATAAATTTATATTATGGCATTTATATCATCTTGAATTCATCCAATAGTATTACATCTTTATATTTTATTCTATATAGAATTATTTATCTTTTATAACAAAGCTTTTAAGCATTCTCTCCATAGTCCTCCCTTATAATTTATATAAAATTTCATATTATCAATCATATTATCTATCAATTATCTCTATATAGATGCATTATTATCATTATTAATAATTTATTTAGCTATAACTATTATTACTTTATTTTATACATAATAGTCTAAATTTAACTAAGTTTAACTTATTTTTTATTATGACATTTCATTTCTTCATCCTGTATCCTTCCAGTAGTAGTGCAGTCCTACATCTCTTGCCATTTATGGTATTTGTATTCTAATTGTTTTCTTGATAAGTCTTATATGGACTTCTCTTGGCACCTTGTTGTTCCTTGCATATCTAGTAAAGACTCGAAACCCTCCATCTGTTCCTTCCATCTGCTTGCCTTTTGTTATCACTAGTGCTTCTGCCAGACTTTATCTCATTTTTTCTGCCAAATTTTCTCCCTTTTCTTCTTCCATGTGTTGGGGTTTGAGA
The DNA here is from genome assembly GCF_009769535.1 of Thamnophis elegans. Taxonomy (NCBI): domain Eukaryota; kingdom Metazoa; phylum Chordata; class Lepidosauria; order Squamata; family Natricidae; genus Thamnophis; species Thamnophis elegans. The sequence continues at coordinate 54,757,338 of NC_045558.1, read as the reverse complement.
TAGAGTTCCAGTTCGTTAATCTCTCCTTTCAAGATTTCACTCCTGTCATTTCCAACCACGCTCAATTTTCTGCCCATATCAACAATTTTCTTATCACTTTGTTCATTTATTCCTTCAATTTTTGGAACTCTATCTTCAAATTTCATCATCATTTTATAAATATTCTCAACTCTTCCCTCTATTTTTTCTGTTTTTTTGTTCTAGGTTTTCCATCCTCTTTTCAATGTTTTTTGTACTTATTTGTACTTTTTGAATTTCAAACATAATCATTTGCAATGTTTTTCTTCTTCTTCATATTGCACCATTCTTCCAGATTGTAAACACTGCCACTAAAACATCCAAAGCTTTTTTTGTTAAGTTTCAAACAAGTTTACTATAATCTTTCAAGTCAAGATTTTCTCTTCATTCCAGTCCATCTATTGATCGTTCTCCAGAAGAGCACCTGCATAAACAATCTGTACTCCTCCCACTATCTCTTTCAATAAACAAAATTAAGAGCCTTGAAGTATTAGATATGAATCGAATATTCAAAGGAAATAAAGAAAACAATGTTTCCAAGCCTCCAGCCTCTAGATGGCAGTGTTGCTTCTTTTTCCTCTGCCTTTACCCCTCTCTTTAAATTCCAAAGTTAGGAAAGGGGAAAAAATGCTTAAAATGCTTAAAAGCAAACAATCCAGTTGACAGTTGTAGAAAGAAAAGGAAGAAAATCATAATCCACAAATATGAAAAAGAGGAAAAATAGAAGAAGAGGGAAAAAAGAAATCAGTCCAATTTAAAAAGTAAGAGGCATTTGTAAAAATTCCATCCATAAAAAAGGCAAAATTAAAAAAAAGATAATACACTGAGTTTAATACAGGCTTAATTCGCCACTTGCTCTCTTCTGTCTTCAATTTTAATTTTACTCTTAAGTCTTTTTGGGTGTTCTCTAATAATAAAAATTTGTCTCACATTTCGACACACTCTCTCTCTCCTGCTTTTCTTCCATTCAGAGGCTGTCCCAATCTTCTGCAGCTTCAATGGTTGCTTCTCTTTCGCTGGAAAAAAAGAGCTTCTCCTGGATCAATCAGGGACTTTGCGATGTCCCTGAGATCAGCAGGACGTGCCCTTCTCTATCACTGTCTCTACAGGACGGTTTAGGTCCAAAAGGACTGCCCATCAGCAGAGATATTGACATCAGTCCTGGAGCTCCAAGATTGCATGTCGTGTTGTAGCGACATCAGCCCCACCCTCCCAAATAGATGTACTTTTTGCCAATCAGCTAACAAATATATGTAGGAAACACACTACAATAGTAATGGGGGACTTCAATTACCCTGACATCAATTGGAAATCTAATTCCTCACCAAGTGAGAAATCCAATAGGTTCCTGACCAAGGCTGACAACTTTATTGTCACCCAGCCTCCTGGGTCGCCACTCGCTCGCTCCCCAGCCCACCCGGTTGCTGCTCCCTCGATCACCCCCCCCATCCGGTCACCACTCACTCCCCCCCCCATCCGTACCATGCTTGCCCTGTGCGTGGATGGCCCATTTACCTCTTTTCCTGGTTTGGCTCTCATGTCATCACTCACTCACTGATCTGATCCTTGCTGACTTGATCCTCGCTTGCCTGCCCTGCTGTGTTACTGCTGTCTCCTCAGGTAAGTAAGCCTATGGCTGCGACTTCACAGGGCACTTGGGGGGGGGAAGCTACTGCGGGCACTATCTGGCTTCCCACTGTACACGAGGCCAGGGAGTCGCTTTGTCTTCCTTGCACTCTTCCTGAGTTCGTGTAGAGTGCAAAGCTGCATGGCGCTCAGCTGGTGACTTTGCAGGGCACGTGGGGAGGAGGCGGGAAGCTAGCTGGAGCACTCTATGGCTCTGTGCTCTAGGCAAGCCCAGGGATCAGCTGCAGCCTTCATTGCAGCTGATCCCCAGCCTCGCCTAGAACACAAAGCCGCATGGCACTCAGCCAGAGACTTTGCAAGGCGCATAGGGAGGGTGCAGGAAGCTAGCTGGAGCATTCTGTGGCTCTGCCCTCTAGGTGAGGCCAGGGATTGGCTGCGGCCTTCATTGCAGCTGATTCCCAGGCTCGCCTAGAGCACAGAACTGCCTGGCGCTCGGTGGGTGACTTGGAGGGGGGGGGCGGGAAGATAGCTGGAGCACCCTACTGTGCGCTCTAGGTGAGGCTGGGGATCAGTTGGGGCCTTCGTTGCAGCCAATCCCTGGGCTCGCATAGAGCCCAAAGACGCAAGGTGCTCAGCTGAGGCCTTTCTTGTCACCCCCACCCAGTCCCCAGCCTCACCTAGCTAGCTAAGCCGCTTCGGCTCCATGCCAGGCATCCTAACTGACTGGGTTGCCCCTGTATCCCTCCAGTCCAGCTTACCTGCTGCCTGGTCACCTGCCTGCATCCACTACATAGAAGAGCAGCTGATTCTGCCTGCTGGTAAATGACTGGGTTTTTTTCTTTGTGTTTTTAGTGTTTTTTTTTTTTAAAGAATGTTTTATTTATTGTTTATAGAAAATGTTTTTTAAAATTGTTTTTAGGGAATATTTTTTTTTTAAATATATTTTATTCATTTTCACATTCACATTCCATTTTACAATCACTTATATACAGGGTATTTGCTATAAGAAAAAAAAATAAAAAATAAATAAAAATAAAAATAAAAAAGAAAACACAACTCATCATTCACAACCCCACCTGACACTTCCATCCTCCATACACCCCGTCTACCCCCTCCAACTTTCCTTTCCTCCCTCTAACGCTCCCCTCCTACTTCCCTTTCCCCTCAAACCTTCCTTCTCCCCTTACTCCCAACACGCCCTCCTTGCATTCCCCTTACTCCTTCCTTACTCCTCCCTCCTCTTTCCCTCTACCTCCCTCCTTGGTGTATTCCTTTATTCAAGTGTTGTTTATTATAATCTGATAAAAAGTAAAATAAACCAAGGAAAAAAAAAATTTAAAGAAAGAAAAGAGAAAAAAAAAGGAAAAAAAAAAGAACAACCGTATATAAGTGCATTCTTGTTCTTATTGAGACTATGTTAACACCCACCCACCCACCCCCCATAAATCCCCATCCCTAATCCTCCCGACTTCCCAGGGCCCACACCTGGCACTGTCTTCTATCTAAAGTATCTTATATTCATATGGATTAAAAATAAAAGTAATATATTAAAGGAAAAAAAAAACCAAAAAAAAAAAAAGAAAAGAACAAAGAAAAAAGAAAAAAAAAGAAACTCTTTGTGTTAAGCTCAGCCCCCCATCTTTATCTATGCTTAAATAGTATAAGTCATTCTATCTATATTTTATTCTCGTCTCTTGCTTCTTTGTTATTTACCCCGACCTCCTGTAGACTCTCCCGTTCCTCTTCCTTAACCTTGTATTCAGATAAACATTTATCCAAATTTGTATAGACATCAATATACAATCTAACTCAAAAATAATCCCTTCTAGTAAAATTTAAGCAGCGTGGCTCATTCCACATATTCAAATATTACTTTACAGAAGAATAATCAAACTTTCCCTTTCTTAACCTTAATTTCAAACAATAATTCAAAATAATCTGACCAAACTTTCCCTTCTTAGTAAAGTTTAAGCAGCGTGAATCAAGTATTACTTTACACAAAAATCAGTTTGCATTCTATCTTGAAATGATCCCGACCAGCTTTCCCTTCTAATAGGATTTAAACAATGTAAATCATTCCGCATGCATTTTGCCTTCATCCCTTGCTTCTCTGATATTTACCACTATCAAATTTATGCAGACATTAGTTTAAAATTTAGCTCAAAATAATTTCACCAAGCTTTCCCTTCTAATAAAAATTAAATAGCATAGATCATTCCACATATTCAAATAATACTTTCAACAAGAATCAGTTTACCTTCCATTTTAAAATTATCTCATCCAGCTTTCCCTTCTAACAGAATTTAAACAACATAAATCATTCTGCATTCATTTTACATATATACATTCAGTATCACCCCACCAATATACGTAAATCATTCCGCATGCATTTTACCCTCATCCCTTGCTTCTCTAATATTTGCCACTATCAAATTTATGCAAACATTAGTTTAAAATCTAGCTCAAAATAATTTCACCAAGCTTTCCCTTCTAATAAAAATTAAATAGCATAGATCATTCCACATATTCAAATAATAGTTTCAACAAGAATCAGTTTACCTTCTATTTTAAAATAATCTCTTCAAACTTTCCCTCCTAACAAGATTTAAACAGCGTAAATCATTCTGCATGCATTTTACATATATACATTCAGATCTGCATAGAGGGACAGACGGCCACCTGTGGGGAGACTCAGGTTCAAGTCATTTCCCCCTGCAGTAGGAGCGACCGCCACCACCTGGTAGGCCGGCTGTGGGAATTGCCTGTCCGACCTGAAAGAAGAGAAGCATTGGTGATGGTCAAAATTGGGAGTCCTATACGACGGCCTGCGATAAGGATGAGCTTGTGACTCGTTCTTTTTGGCGTTGGACGAGAGGACCTTTTTCTTATCTTTGTTCTTGACTAAAATGGGGTCAAGAGCCTCCCCAAAGAGGATGGGACCCTTGAAGGGGGCAGCTGCCAGATTCCACTTGGCCTTATTATCCATCTGCCAGTTACGCAGCCATAAAAGGTGGCAGGAAGTAACCAAAGTGGCCAAGGCACTGGAAGCAAATTTGACTGTATCTAAGGTCGCATCAGCGGAGAACTGTGAGGCAGCTATTATTTTCGTAAGGTCCTGGTGGAGGTACTCGTCCTGGATTGGAATGCAATCCTGGAGCTGGCGTAGCCACATCACCGTAGTGCGATTAAAGTATGAGGCTGCAGCCGCAGATTTTATGGCCCAGGAGGAGATGTTAAAATTCTTCCACAAGGTAAGATCTGCACGCTTGTCCTCAAGTTTTAATTTATCAGCGGCATCCTCGGACACCACCGGTGATGAGGAGACCAGGGTAGCAATGGGCGTGTCAATGGTTGGCAACTGAAGGGCCTGAGCAAAAGCCTGCTCCACATTGTAGAAGTGGCAGTCATTACTTCCAGGGTTGGAAAAATTGGAAGGGCAGGCCCACTGATTGGTTACAACTTCCATGAAAAGAGGAGGGGCAGGAATCTCCTTCTTGTTCGTGGCCGTGTTTGAAAACATGGCCGTATCGGGGTCTCTTGGTGGGGGAACCAAGGGATCCCCAGTCCCAATCTTGGTGGTTTTCCTCGCCTTGTTCAGCAGGGTCTTGAACATGGGCAGGGGGAAAAGCCCCGAGGAAGAAGGTGGATTGGGAGGGGCCGTGTCCTCATCCTCCAAGAACCCCATGTCCTGGAGGTTCTCCTCTCCCAGGACGGAACCCTCACTGACCATGGATGGAGAGGATGCCCTATACTGCTGGCGGCTATGGCTGCCCTGGGCCCTAGAAGAATGGGAGCTCCTGTCCCGCTGGGCAATATCCCGGGAGATGGCTGCAGATATAAGCTTCTTGATACTCTCAGGGAGGCAGTCCAAGTCCTCGATTTCATCAAAGGAAGAACCTGGACCCTGTGGAGCCAACCTATGCGTAGAATGGTGTGCCCTAGAGGTCCCTTCCAAAGGGTCCGCAGATATATCCCTTGCCGATTCTGGGGAAACCGAAGGAGAAGGAGACCCCTCTCGCCTGGAATACCCATGGAATCTGGATGGGGAGGCCAAAGGAGAGGACGAACTGAAACCCCTAGGCGAGGTTGAATGAGTAGAGGAGGGCCTGACTGGGGACCTGGATCTGCTGGTCGAACTAGGCCCGGCTGTCCTGTCCCTCTTCTTGGCCCTGGCGAAGGTCTTCTCCAGGGATTTGTGTCTCCTAGCCTCCTCCCTTGTTGGGGCCCTAGAGGAGCGCTGAGCCACGAAGGGCTTGGTCGAGGGGTCCCTGGGCCTGGGGTCCTGACCCTGCTCTTCTCCCACTGCCATAGGGGCCTCTACCAGGCCCTGGGGAATCTCAGAGTTCGCCTCGTTTGCCCCACTTACATGTCCAAGAGCACGAGAAAAACCAGGCCTCTGTAGGTCCCGCCGGTGCCAGGGCCCTCGGGAGCTGGACTAGCAGTGGACCCAACCGGTCTCTCCAGCCTGAGAGCTTTCGAACAGCCACATGGTCGAGTAAGGCCTCATGCATGTGGCGCACAAAATGGCCGCTGGAGCTCCTAAAGGCCTGGTGTGAGCAAATGGTGGCCGCAACAGGCTCCGATGCCGCGACCGATCACCCTGGTGATATGGCGGGCTCCTGAAGCTCTGGGGGCTCCGCAGCTCAGTTGGCTCGCACCCCTCAAGTGGCTCGCCGCTCCTGCAAGCAGATAGGAGGCGCGGCATGCGGCAGCCGTTTGGATTTAAAGCGACGACTCCGCAGGCTTCCCATGTGCGCCTCGTGCAGCGCCCTGGAAGCAAAGCTCATTCCTGCCATCCGCTTTTTGAAAAATACGTTCCTGAAACTGTGCTTTGGAGCTCATCACGCCTGCTGGACCAGGAATAGGAAGAAGGGCTCCTGGCCCGCGGAGGGGGAGGATAATCACCCCACAGGACTCTCCCTCACCGCACGAGGCAGAAAGACTGTCCCTTGGGCCGCAGCTGTAATTTAGAATTTGTTCAAATTTAGAATCTCCAATTGAGCCAATTACAAGGATCTGATCGAATAAAGTAAATTTCCTACCTATACCAATACTGAACAGTGCTTGGACCAAAAGACTGAGAGGAAACTGAGCAAGAATGAAAGGAAGGAGTATTTAAGAAGCTTTCTCTCAGTCTTTGGACCAATCAGGCTTTGAGAATACCCACACATAACCCCTCCCTCTCTTCCACTGGAAAATAATAAATTTCCTTTTTTTATATCTTCTTTTTGTAGGTTATTTATTGGGGCAAAGAATTCAGTGACATCAACTTGGCCACCCCCACACAGTCACATGACTGCCAAGCCGCCACCCCCAATTACATGACTGTCATGCCACTCCCACCCAGTCACATGACCACCAAGCCACTCCCACAAAACAGGCTACACCTACAGAATAGATAGTAAAAAAATTTGAACCCCACCACTGCCATACTGGATTTAATTCTTAATTAACAGAGGGATACAATCAAGTTAAAATGAGATACTAATACTACTCTATAAAGCCTTAGTAAGACCACACCTAGAACACTGCATCTAATTTTGGTCACCACACTACAAAAAAGATGTTGAGACTGTAGAAAGAGTTTAAAGAAGAGCAACAAAGATGATTAGGGGACTGGAGGCTAAAACATATGATGAACAGTTGAAGGAACTGGGCATAGCTAGTCTAGTGAAGTGGACCGGGGAAACAAGATAGCAGTGTTCCAATATTTGAGAGGCTGCCACAGAGAGGAGGTCAAGATATTTCCCAAAGCACCTGAAGGCTAGACAAGGAATAATGGATGGAAACTTAACAAGGAGAGGTTCAACCTGGAAACAAGGAGAATTTTTCTGAAAGTGAGCGCAATCAATCAATGGAACAGCTTGACTTCAGAAGTTTTGGGAGTTTCATCACTGGAAGCTTGAAATAAGAGCCTGGACTGCCATCTTTCAGAAATGGTGTAGGATCTGCTTAGCTGGGGCAGGGGGGTTGGACTAGATGACCTATAAGGTCTCTTCCAATTCTGTTGATCTGTAATCTGTAATCCTTTCTTTTATTTTTCTTCCATTTTTCTCAGCATTATATTTACAAAGAGGGCTAATTTTTCAGATGATGTTTCCAAAGTATCATAGCTTGAGTCTGGTCATTTGTGCCTAAAATTAGAATCATGGATTGATTGTTCTAAAATTTATGAGATATACAAAGCACACACTTTTTCATAGAATCCTGAAATAAAAATATCAGGAAAGCCAAACTTATTGCCAGCATATTAATCTTTGTCTATAGCATAGACTGGCAGGAATGCATAAAATAAGCAAAGTCCCTAATCTATGTACTTCTAGATAAAATGCTATATATCAAAAAGAATATATGTGATTCTACTGAACAGTAATTTTCTCCTGGAAAATCAAACTCTCACGTAACAAAACATTTTTTTCTTATTAAAATAGTAGTAGAAATTCTGATATACTATTTCAGATGGTATTTTACTGTTCTGCAACTATGGAAATTTAGTCTAAGTGTTTCCTACTGGGACAATTCTCATGGTGTTATTGATTTAAAAAAACATAGTATGTCAAATCCCTAACAGTGATACTGCCATTCAATTGGGAAGAGGGGAGCCTCGGAGTTAAATCATTAGCTACATCTGAAACAACTGAGTTTTACAACTTTACAACTGGTTTCCTGTCACCAGCAGACTGAAGGTCCCAATATCTCTGGAGGGATGTTTATGATAGCCATGTGGGATATATAACTTTGATGTCTAACTAGAGATAGCCATGGAAACATGTGCTTTATTACATCCTAGGGCAGAAGAGTGAAGGACGCATCTTCACACTTGTGTATTGGTCAGAATCTGCATTCAGATTCAGACAAAGGGGAGGGGTCATTATCAGCTTAATCCCATTTGCATGGCCTAAAGGTTTTCAGATGCTGCTTTGCTTCTAATGGTTTCCATCCTTGATTAAAGGTTCCTTTTGAAATAATCCATTTCAAGATCTTTACTTTCTCAAATTAGGAGAGGAGCCATTACATAAAGCAGTATCTCTCTGCAAAGTGGTCAACCAGGAGAGAAACATTTTTACTCTACTGAGGGGACCCAGCAAACCATGTCTGAGCATAACAGTGAACAAGGGGAAACTGACTGCTGGAGGTGGATGGAAACCCCTCCACAACCAGAGACCTGCTCCTTGTATCCTGGCGGAGAGAACGGAGTGAGCTTGGAGGACACCAAAAAGCCCCGTTGGTCAATCGGAATTGGGACGAAAGACGGCTGGGAAGGGAAGACCAGGAGAGTCACTCTTACCCAAGGTAGCACAAAACCAGGATGGAAATTGGAGTTAGAAACCCTCTCTGACCAGGAGGAACTAAATGAAGCCTCGCGGATAGAGGATCCTCTGAAGAGGCATGTAACCCAGTTGGTGATGGAAATTTTTGAAAATCTCAACATCTGGGGAGAGCCAGACCGGCAACTGAGAAGCATTGGAAGGGCAGAAAACGGGTGTGACGCCAGGGAAACTAACCCCCCTCTGGTCCCTGCTGATCAAGCTGATGGCACAGCAGCAACAGCTAGGAACCCAGAAAACCTTCCCCCCAGTTGGCGCATGGGTTGGGGGCCACTCCGAACCAACCCCAAAACCTACAGTTAGAAAGGAAAACTCCTTCCCTGGGGGTAAAATTTGATGGGAATCTGAAAAAAATGGGATTCTTTATGGCACACATGCTCACCTACATGCAAGAATATGGGTGTGGGTTTCGAACCCAAGGAGCCCGAGTGCGAGTGGTCACCCTAGTCGTGGAAGGAGCCACTGCCAGATGGATGGTGACTTTACATGACGCCGATGCACCAGAACTGCAGTACTTTGATCGGTTCATGATGGCCCCGCGAAGACGGTTCAAGGACCCCCTCACAGACCGCAAAGCACGGAACTGCATTAAAGTTGTGAAGCAGGGACGCGGGTCAGTGGCAGAGTATACCGAAGAATTCCGAGACCTAGCATGTCATGTGAACTGGCCAGATGATATCCTGGTAAGCTGGTTCAAGGATGAGCTGAGTGATGAACTCTACAATGCTTGTGTGGCCTGAGGTGCCCCAAACCATCTACATAAGTGGTATCTTATTGCTGAAGAGGCAGAGATCAATATGGCCAGAAATCAGTATCAGGCAGGATGAATGTGGAAGAAATCCCCACCCCAATGGAACAAGAACCTTTTAAACCGCAAATGACACCTTCTCCGAAATCCTTAGTCTGTTTTAAGTGTTTAAAAGAGGGGCACCGAGCGGCAGAATGATGTTCTCAGACACTGGCTAAGAAACCAGACCACCCATTGGGGGGAAAACCTATGAAACCTGGCCAGCGCGGAAAGGAGATGGCCCTGGGAGCAGGGAGACCATAGAATATCCACCTCCTCCCTTCTTTGAGGAGGAAACCCCAGCTTCACAGCAGGAGGAACCATACTCATCTGGAAGCGATCCAGAGGATGAACCACTGATAAGCAAACCAATTAAACCGCTTACCTTGCCCCTGAGACTATTTATCCCCAACTGGGAGAGGGGGATGAAAATCTCAGTTTACTGGACTCGGGGTGCATCCAGTGTTTGATCAGCCCAACCCTGGTAAGAAAGTTGAGGATTAATGTAAGGAAATTGAAAAGACCCATAGCTTTTTGCCAACTAGATGGGTCAATAGCAGGGGGGGAGCCAGCTTCATTTGCCACTGAGCCTCTACAGATAAGAATCAGAAACCACAAAGAAATACTTACATTTATAGTGGCGCCTGGCATAGAATGGCCACTAGTTCTGGGTCTTGCATGGCTGAAAAAATGGAACCCCAAAAGTAATTGGAAGCAAGGCACCATAAGAGTGCAGATGCACGTGACTTTTGCTGAGAATCCAGACAAAGGGGACAGAGCACCTAGAAATAGCAATACCTGCTTACACTATGCCAACCCAGAACATACCCAAAGAATATAAAGACTTGGCTGAGGTCTTTAGCGAAAAAGCATCTGATGAGCATCCATCCCACCGCTCCACTGACTGTGTGATAGAAATCCTACCTGGAGCCAAACTCCCTAAACCCAAGATGTATAGCATGTCTCCAAGGGAGCTGGAAGAACTGAGGGCATTCATTGAAAAAAACCTAGCAAGGGGTTCATTGAACCAGCCCGACCAAAAGTTGCAGTACCAGTGTTGTTTAGAGAGAAAAAAAATGGCTCCAAATGCTTATGTGTTGATTTTAGAAATTTAAATTCAATCAGTATGGCAAATGTATATCCCCTCCCACTCATGAAGGATGTGCTAGCACACCTAGCCAAAGGGAGAATTTTTTCAAAGCTGGATTTAAGGGAGGCTTACTACCGTATCAGGATTAAGGAGGGAGATGAATGGAAAACAACATTTAACACCCCTCTTGGATGCTATCAATTCAAAGTGCTACCATTTGGGCTACAAGGGGCCCCTGCAGTATTTATGCAATTAATAAATGAAGTGTTGCGGGAGCATCTATATAAGGGCTGCATAGTCTATATTGATGACATTTTTTTATATTCTGAGACCAAGGCAGAACATGTAAAACTAGTCTGGACAGTTCTGAACAAACTTTGCTCTGCAAAACTTTATGCTAAACTCTCCAAATGCGAATTCCACCAAGAAAAAAATTGATTATTTAGGATACCACATTTCACACCAGGGCATAGAAATGTGTTGTGACCCAGCAGGATCTGCTGGAGCTCCTGAGGGACTCAGATAGTGACAAACCTTATGAGTCGGCTATGGAAGAGATGGAGGACCCTGGGCAGACTTCAGATTCAGAGCAGGGACCAGAGAGGCTGGTTGGCCACCAGGAGGCACCTGAGGCATGGAGCAGTGGAGAAGAATTAAGGGAGTTTGTCCCTGACGCAAGATTACAATGGGCACAGAAGCGACGGCAACAGTTGCGTCAGAGACAAGCTCCTCAGATGATTGTGGCTTGGTTCCTCCCAAGAGCTTATTTAAGGAGAGGATACTTCTTGCAGGACACAACGTTTAAAGTAATCTGGTCTGAACTGTTTGTGAAACAACTCTGGAGAAGCTGTTATCTGTATCTGTTGGAGTCTGGGTTGCTGCCAAGGTTCTTTATCTGTTTTTCATGTTTGGGCTTGCAGCCACCAAGATTTATAGTCCTGCCAATAAAGTGTTGTGGCATTCCAGCTAAGCTTGTCTCGGAATTCATTACTGGATGCAGGGAGGGTCAGAACAGAAATGAATCCTTCGAAAGTGTAATCGGTACTTGACTGGGAACCACCCAGAACACGCAAACAGTTGCAAGGCTTCCTGGGATTTGCAAACTTTTACCAGCAGTTTATCCCTGCTTTCGTCCAAATTGCCCTCCCCATCACCAAGCTTTTAAAAATGAAGGGGGAGGAAAACCCGAAACTGAAGCAGCCTTTGAACTGGACAATGGAATGCCAAGTGGCATTTGAAAAACTTAAAAGGCTGTTTTCGGCAGAACCAATCCTAAAGCACCCTGACACAGAGAAACCGTTCGTCATACAAGCAGATGCTAGTGATGTGGTGATAGGAGTCATCTTACTTCAGAAAAATGAGGAAGACCAATTACAACCATGCGCTTACACATCCAAAAAATTGAATGAATCTGAGCAAAGGTGGGCCATTTGGGAGAAAGAGGCTTATGCAGTTCGATGGGCTCTTTTAACCTGGAGATATTTCCTAGAGGGGAGTAAGATCCCTTTTGAAGTCTGGATGGATCATAAAAATTTAGAAGCCCTAAAGACCCCAAGGGAACTCTCTCCAAAACAAGTACGATGGGCTCAGTACTTTAAAAGGTTTGAATTTACATTCAGATACCTTCCGGGGGGGGGGGGGGATTCTTGGCAGATGCACTATCCAGGAAATGGCAATACAATAGTATGAAGCCAAATGTAATCAAACCCATGATACAAGACAATCAACTAGCCGCTAGAGTAACCACCAGATCCCAGGGAAAATGAGACACTCTGGAGGACAATGACACCACCCAAACTTTTAAACAAGCTTTAACCACCCACAAATGGCTTTTGAGCCACAAAGACAGCTGTCTGATGAAAGATAACCTAGGTTGGGTGGGAGGGAAGTTGTATGTTTCAGCCAGCCAAAGACTGTACTTAATGGAAGGGTGCCTCGACTCCAAACTAGCAGGACACTTTGGTTTTGTAAAAACTTTACATCTAATTAAATGGCAATTTTGGTGGCCATCACTAAAAAAGGACATAGAGAGCTACGTACCCAGCTGTCCAATTTGTGCGGCAACCAAAAGACGCCAAGACAAAATGCCAGGACTTTACAGAAGATAGCCGAGCCCTCAGCACCCTGGAAGGAGATAGCTATGGATTTTATTGTTGAACTACCAGAAAGTGCAGGGAATACTGTCATTTGGGTTATAACAGACTTGTTTTCAAAACAGACACCATTTATACCGTGCTAAAAGATCCCAACTGCCAAAAGTCTAGCCAAGTTATTCCTGATACACATTTATCTGGAGCCCCACAGAGAATCATCTCCGACAGAGGGGTCCAATTCACCTCAAAATTTTGGGGGGCATTCTTAAACTTATTAGGCACCACCCAAGGACTGAGCTCCAGTCACCATCCGTGCATCAATGGTCAAACTGAAAATCAGAACATGGTTCTAGAACAATACCTAAGATCTTTTATTAATTTTCAACAGGACAACTGGGTTGATCTTTTACCTTTTGCAGAAGTGGCCTTCAATAACGCTGTGCACTCAAGCTCTGGGTTCACCCCTTTTAGAGTAGCAACAGGCCAGGATTTCAACCCCATGCCTGAACTACCCACAGAGGAACCCACCATCCCCTCACTAAAAGAATGGATAGACAACCTATGAAACACATGGCCAGTGGTTAGATTAGTGTTACAGGAAGCTAGAGAGGCTTTCAAAACTCAAGCTGACAAAAAAAAGTAGATCCCAAACCCTTCCATGTTGGAGATAGAGTATACCTATCGGCAAAATTCCTGAAATCATTGCAACCATCAAGAAATTAGGGTCACATTTCATCGGACCTTTCCCGATCACCAAAGTTATCAACCCGGTAATAATAGAATTACTCCTGCCAAAGACACTCAGGAAAAGTCCATCCAGTGTTTCACATTAGTTTACTCAAATGAGAAGTAATCCCACAATTCAGACCACATGCACCTACATCTCCTGTTCCTATCATGATAGAAGGCGAACAACATTTTGAAATTAAGAAAATCCTGGACTCTAGGACCCACAGGGGGAAAACCCAATACTTAGTTGCTTGGAAGCATTTATCTTCAGCCCAAAATGAATGGGTAGAGAAACACCACATTAGGGCCCCTGCCCTATTGAAAAAAATTAACTCTCAATACCCTGACAAACCTTGTTAAAATACTATGATGCAATTTCTTTTCCTCTTTTTTCACAGGTGAATCTCTCCTTTTTCTAAAGAACGGCAGCATGTCAGATCCCTAAAAGTGATACTGCCATTCAATTGGGAGGAGGGGAACCTCAGAGTTAAATCATTAGCTACATCTGAAACAACTGAGTTTTACAACTTTACAATTGGTTTCCTGTCACCAGGAGAATGAAGGTCCCAATATCTCTGGAGGGATATTTATGATAACCATATAGGATATATAACTTTGATGTCTAACTAGAGATAGCCATGGGAACAGGTGCTTTATTGACTCAAAGGGCAGAAGAGTTAAGACGCATCTTCACACTTGTGTATTGGTTAGAATCTGCATTCGGACAAAGATGAGGGGTCATTATCAGCTTAATCCCATCTGCATGGCCTAAAGGTTTTCAGATGCTGCTTTGCTTCTAATAGTTTCCATCCTGACTGATTAAAGGTTCTTTTTGAAATAATCCATTTCAAGAGTCTTTACTTTCTCAAGTTAGGAGAGGAGCCATTACATTAGCTATCAAACTATGTATTTTAAGACACACTCTAGTATTTTAAGACACACAGGTATTAACAAGCAAGGAATGCTAATACGTCTCAGATGAATTAGGTAATACTTCATTTGCAATCCTCCACATTCTATAAAAGCATCATAAAACTGTTAAATACATCCACTGTAATATTAAAATCACAGTTAATCGATTTAGATTAACATAAAGTGCATAATAAATTCCTCAATTAAATAATAGCTATAGATTTTCCTTGCAGTGTTTGAAAGCTACATGTAGTGATCATCTGTACACAGCACTAAATACATAGCACTAAACACATCTATATTTCATAAAGAGATCATTATAATGCAATACTGTAAGGATAGATTAGGACAGAGATGGGTTACACTGCTTTCACAAGTTGTTGGAGTTCTTGGTGGTTTCTAGAGCCTTTTCTAATTATGCCTAAGTATTTTTCTCCCATATATTTTGATAAAGGAAACCCAAAGTGTATGGTTTATGTCCTAAACCAATTCAAAAACAAAGTAGGCCCAAAAGTCGTATGCCAGAAAATTCTGATAATGTCAACCCTTTTTATGTTTGTGATGCAGCCCTTTCCACTTTGCATAATTTCCCAACTTGCAACCCTCAGAAGACCACAAAAGTTAAATGTAGCCCCAACAAGCAAAAAATTGTTCACTTCTGTCATATTAGATAGAAAGTTTTAAAACAGGACAAATTTTCAGTTAAATGTATCCCTAGCAAAATGTCTTAAGGCTTCCCTAGTTTTTAACAAAGTTTCTGTCCAGCCCCAGTCCAAGGCTCGACATTACTAGAGGGGATTGGCAATAGGTGGTGCTGGCAGAACAAGGTAACCTGACTCCAGTGTGGGGTCTCTGATCCCGTCTACAAGCAGTGACGATGACTGATGACATCATAGCTCCAGCACCGAGATGCAGAGCGGGCGGGCTGTTTAAATTTGTTGTGTTCTGATAAGCTGCGAGGGGGAGAGAATTTGCTGAACTGGATGGTGGCTGGGTATGAAGCAAGCAGATAAAAAGTGTTGGAAGGAAGAAGTTCCCAGTGCTGTCTTTATCTTGTTTACCTTGTAGCAGAAATAAAGCTCACGGATTTCCTATCATCCACCTGGCAGGCAGGGGGATTGGAAACTCGCTTTCATCTTATCAGCCCCAAGTTGTGTTTAGACCAAGGGACCAGCTGGGTTAAGTCTTCAGAGAAGCAAGGGTCCTGGGAGCTAGGTTCTTCGCTGGTGGATGTTATTCATGGACAGGATCATCCCATACATAGGGCCCCTACAGCTCAGGACAGAACTCCACATGGAGAAAGACAACCAGACCCTGCCCATGGAAATGAGAGAAATACAGGTGTGCCCTTGCAGGCACCTGATCCTGGGCCCCTATAGGTCCCCAGGATGTGGCCCATAAAAGGGGTATGGGGTCCTCCACCTATACAAGCTACATTTGAAGGTAGCCCCGACCATGTGGCTTTGTTCATTAGCCAGATAACTAGCCATATGGACCTTTATGGCTGGTGCTACCCTTCCCAATGGGCAATGGTTGTAGCAGTCACCACAATGCTTACTGGGGAGGCTGATGATTTGGTGGCCAATCTCCACAGCGACCATGCTAAAGAGTTTGTTAACATGGACCAGTTTCTGGAAGCATTTCTGGCAAGATTTGAAGATGGATCCAGAACACAGCTGATAAAGGGGAGACTTCTGTCACTTCGGCAACAAAATCAGTCAACCAAGGAGTATGTGCAAGATTTTTGGAACATAGTTGGAAGGCTGAGTTCATGGCCAGAACACCTCTTAGTTCACCAATTCCGGATGGGGCTAAACCAGGATTTGAGACAAGCTTGTTTGTAATAGGGATTGCCGCCTTGCTTGCATGAGTGGTTTCGTGCCATTATTGACTTGCATGTAGGAATGAGGGAATTCAGATTATGTGGGGATGGGGGTCTTGATCAGCTGAGACAATCGGTGGACAGACCAGTGCCTCCCAGGATGGCTAGGCTTGCTTCTATGATCCCAGCCGTTACTGACCAGGCCAGGAGGCCTCCACTTCGTTCTTTAGATGCAACCAGATGGGAATCGAGCAGCAGAATGCCCAACTCCAATACCCAGAATGTTGGTATCCAAGCCATCACCATCTGCAAAGAAGGAGCATCCCAGGCCCACATCCGAGCACTCGCAAGGTGCAACACAAGTACATCCATCAGATGACCATCCAGCATCAGCCAAAGAGGTGGGGTCTTTGCCAGCAACGGCAGCCAGTGGTGTCGACATGTGATAGAGAGGATGATGAACAGCAGGACCCAATGATGAGCTCTCCCATTTATCCTTTTGTAATACCTGTGACAATTCAGAACATCTGTACTTTCCAAGGGGTCCAGCAAGATGCTGGTTCTGCATGAGTATAAGGCTCCCTTCATTTACGACCTCATACAAGAGGGTAGAGTGGACCTGGCGTGCATTACGGAGACCTGGTTGGACCAGGAGTGGGTGTTCCACTTAGTGAATTATGCCCACCAGGCTTCCAGGTGTTTCACCACCGAGAGCCCAGGGTAGGGGCGGGGGTGGCGGTGGTTATTAGGGAAAGTCTCGGACCTCAGGAGGTCATTGTTTCTCAGATAGGTGGGTGTGAGTCCCTTTTTGTGAAATGTGGCCTTGGAGTTCAGATGGGCCTTTTTGTTACATACCTATCTCCCTGCTACATTTCATCGGCCCTGCTGGAACTGCTGCATATGTTAGCCGGATTGGCAGGTTGATTTCCCCAGGTTTATGATCCTGGGGAATTTCAATCTGCCTTCCATTGGTGAGACATCCGAGTCAGCTCGGGAGTTCATGGCTTCCATGATAGCTATGGACCTAAATCCGTTAATTCAAAACCCCACCCATAACAGGAGACACACGCTCAACCTGATTTTTGTCTCTGGGTAGTGGATGAAAGATCTAGATTTAGGAGATATTTCTATCCAACCCTTGTCATGGTCTGATCATTTCCTCATCAGGCTTGACTTCCATAGTGCTACCCCTCACTGCAGAGAGGTGGAACCAACTAGATGGTTCCACCCAAGGTGCCTGATGGACCCCAAAAGGTTCCCGATAGAGCTTGGGACTTTTTTTGAATCCCTTGCTCACAGCTTGACCAAAGCCCTAGTGGAAGCTTGGGATAGGGCAGCCACTGGGGCTTTGGATCGTGTTGTGCCTTTGTGGCCTCTGACTTGGTGTCGATCCTGGGTAGCCCCCTGGTTTACAGAGGAGCTCAGGGAGATGAAACGCTGCAAAAGACGCCTAGAGAGTGGTTGGAGGGCCAGTCGGTCTGAATCTGATCGAACACTAGTAAGAATTCGTATTAAATCCTACTTAGTGGCGATAAAAGCGGCAAAATGGAAACATTTTCCCGCTCTTAACATGTCCGCAGATAACTGCCCAGCCGCCCTGTATAGGGTGACCTGCTC
Organism: Thamnophis elegans; assembly: GCF_009769535.1. NCBI lineage: Eukaryota > Metazoa > Chordata > Lepidosauria > Squamata > Natricidae > Thamnophis > Thamnophis elegans. The sequence continues at coordinate 54,739,355 of NC_045558.1, read as the reverse complement.
CTTACTTAACCAAGGAACTGGGAAAGACCCCTTGAAGGTTAGGGCAGAAGAATTTGTTTAGTATCTGCAGGATAAAATCGCTCAGATCCGGACAGGCTTGGACTCTGACTGGGTAGATTCGGGTGAGTTGACGGGGATGAATCTTGTGGAGACTATCTGGGATGAATTTGACCTTGTGACCCCCAAGGGCATGGACAAGATTATGGGGAGACTCAGTGCTGCCACTTGTGTGCTGGACCCATGTCCCTCTTGGTTAGTTTCAGCTTCCCGGGAGGTGACACGAGGCTAGCTCCAGGCAATTACCAACACTTCATTGAGAGAGGGGTTCTTTCCCACCACCTTGAAGGAGGCGGTGTTGAGGCCCCTCCTTAAGAAGCCTTCCCTGGACCCAGCCTCTTTAGCCAACTATGTCCGGTCTCCAACCTTCACTTTGTAGCAAAGATTGTCGAAAGTGTGGTAGCATGTCAGTTTCCCCAGTACCTGGATGAAACTGCCTACCTGAATCCGTTTCAGTCGGGTTTCAGGCCCGGATACAGCACGGAGGCAGCATTGGTCGCATTGGTCGATGATCTCTGGCGGGCCCGAGACATTGGCTGCTCCTCTGTCCAGGTTCTATTAGACCTCTTGGCGGCTTTCAATACCATCAACCATGGTATCCTACTGCGATGACTCGGGGAGGGGAGTGGGGGCACCTTTTTACGATGGTTCTCCTCCTACCTGTTGACTGGATGACAGGGATCAACCCCGAGGCGTGTCACTTGTGGGGTGCCCCAAGGGTCGGTTCTCTCACCCCTCCTATTCAACCTATATATGAAACCACTGGGAGCGATCATCCATGGTTTTGGGGTATGGTATCATCAATATGCTGATAATACCCAACTTTTCATCTCTACACCAAACCACCCAAACAATGCCCTCGACGTGATGTCCCGATGCCTGGAGGCTGTGCGGATCTGGATGGAGAGGAACAGGCTCAAGCTCAATCCCTCCAAGACTGAGTGGCTGTGGTTTCCGTCATCCCAATTTGTGCATCTTGTTCCATCTTTGATGATAGGGGGAGAAATTTTACCCCCCTCAGAGAGGGCCCGCAATCTGGGAATGCGGCTTAGTTTAGAAGAACACCTGACGGCCCTGACCAGGGGGGCCTTTTACCAGGTTCACCTGGTATGTCAGTTGCCCCCTTCCTGGATCGGGATGCTCTGTGCACAGTCACTCATGCCCTTTCTCGCCTGGACTACTGCAATGCTCTCTACATGGGGCTGCCCTTGAAAAGCACCCAGAGGCTTCAACTGATCCAGAATGTGGCCTCGCGGGTTATCATGGGGGTACCTACGTGCTCCCATGTTACACCCCTTTTAGGCAGCCTGCGCTGGTTGCCGGTTGTTTTCTGGGTGCGATTCAAGGTACTCATTATGACCTTTAAAGTGCTCCATGGCTTAGGCCCAGGGAACCTGCGAGACCTCCTACTGCCACCAGTAGCCTCCCACTGTCCAGTGTGATCCCACAGAGTTAGCTTCCTCAGGGTGCCATCGGACAGACAGTGTCGGCTAGCGACCCCAGTGAGAGAGCCTTCTCTGTGGGAGTGCCTTCCCTGTGGAATGAGCTGTCCCCGGAGCTTCACATAATCCCTGACCTCCAGTTCTGACGTGCTCTAAAAAGTTGGCTTTTCCAGCAAGCCAGCCTGGCCTGAACAAAATAAAATAAATGATTAATTTAATTGTTAATTTTAATCTAATTTTTAAAATTTTATTGTTAACATTAATTAGGTTTGTTTTTGGATACTTTATTTAATTTCCTTTTTAATCTTTGTAATATGTGTTTTTTATGTTGTACACTGCCCTGAGTCCTTTCGGAGAAGAGTGGCATATAAATCTAATAAATAAACAAACAAACAATAAACAAACAAACATTTATATCAGGGGTTCTTGTATACCTGGATGACATTTTGATCTACACCAAAATGATGGAGCACACACCCATTTGGTCAGACAGGTTTTGCAGAAGTTATTAGCTGCCAAACTGTTTGTGAAGCTCTCCAAGTGCGAGCTTCACCACACAAGTCTGGATTATTTAGGGTATTATATCACCAGACACAGGGTGGAGATGGACCATCATAAGGTTCAGGCAGTTCTAGGTTGACAAACACCAACGACGCAGAAACAATTGCAAAATTTCCTTGGATTTGGCAAATTTTACCAGCAATTTATCCCAAAGTTTGCCCAAGTGATGTTACCCTTGACAGGCTTGTTATATACCAAACCCTCTGTACTTAAACCCTGTACTTAAACCATGGCCCGGAGAAGGTCTGAAGTGGACATTGGAATGTCAAAAAACATTTGAGGGACTGAAGGCACTTTTCCCTCATGAACCTATCTTGAAACACCCTGATCTGGAACAGGTGTTTGTAGTACAAGCAGATGCCAGCGACGTCATTGTGGGAGCCATATTGTTACAAGCTGATAAGCAGGGTAGACTGCAGCCTTGCACCTATGTATTCCGGAAGCTCACCTCGACAGAACAAGGATGGGCGATTGGGAGAAGGAAGCTTATTCTGTACATTGGGCATTCTTGACATGGAGGTGTTTGTTGGAAGGGGCTAAACAACAATTTGAGGTGTGAACCGACAACACACAGAGGTGTGGAAGCTCTGCAGACCCCATTAAGGTTGTCACCCAAACAGGTTCGATGGGCGCAGTACTTCCAACATTTTAGCTTCAAGTTGAAGTATGTCCCAGCTGGAAATTTTTTTGTAGCTGACGCATTGTCTTGCATGCCTCAATATAATAATAAATGAGAGGAGGTTGTGCAGGCCATTATCCCACCTAATCAGCCAGTGCAAAGAGTGGCAAAGGTTTCCCCTATCATCTCAGTATTTGACGAATTATGGAAAGCGCTACTAACCGATCCCTAGTTAGCTGAAAATAGAGCCATTTTAACTCATCGGGATGGGATGGCCTGGAAGGGGGACAAATTATATGTGCCTACAACCTTTTAGCCTAACAAATTGCACCACTGTCACAATGTCAAACCAGCTGGCCACTTTGGTTTCCTTTACACATTACATTTAGTGCAACGGCAATTCTGGTGGCCTAAAATGAGAGCAACAATCAAAGATTACGTGAAAGCTTGCCGAGTTTGTGCTGTCACCAAAGCCAAGCCTGGAAAACCATTAGGGCTATTACAACCAGTAGCTGACCCATGTCCATGGGAAGAAATTGCTATGGATTTTGTTGTAGAGCTCCCCAGTATTAATGGACATACTGTGATATGGACTGTAATATACTTGTTTTCAAAACATGCTCATTTCATCCCATGAAAAAGTATACTGTCGGCACCAAGACTGGTGAAACATATATGCTATGTTTCTCCAACATATCTATCGCTTGCACAAAGTGCCACTTCAAATTATTTCAGACAGGGGGTGTAGTTTACTGCCTGGTTTTGAAGGGAATTTATACGATTAATTGGTTCTTCCCAGGGCTTAAATTTAGTGTTTCACCCTAGTACCAATGATACAGCTGAAAGAGCCAATGCAATGGTGGAACATTACCTCTAATGTTACATATCTTACCAACAGTCGAATTAATCAGATCTTCTATCATTCACGGAAGCTGCTTACAATGTTGTGGTCCACCATAGCACTGGTTTTACACCATTCTGAGTGATATATGGCATGGAGCTTCCTGCCAGCCCTGAACTAGAACCTAACCCGCAACGTTCAAGGACCTCAAAAGAATGGGCTGACAAGATCCGGGAAATTTGGCCTCATATCAAAGCATCTTTACAGAGGGCCGCTGATGAATTCAAAAAACAAGCTGACAAGAAGAGGGCTGATCATACACTCTTTCAGGTGGGGGATCGGGTGTACCTATCCACAAAATATCTTAAATTACATATCCCAAGTGAGAAGCTGGTGCCAAGTACCTTGGTCCCTTTCTCATTGTCTGAGTAATCAACTCGGTGATGGTCAAATTGCAGTTACCATCATTGCTCAATAAGATCCATTCGGTCTTTCATAGTAGTCTGCTAAAGTCGGTTGACAACATTAGGCATCGGCCTCTCCCAATTTCCCCAGGTGCTGTGGATGTGGATCATTACAAAATAGAAACCATATTGGATGCATGCACCTATAGGGGCAAACTCCAATACCTAGTGAGATGGAAGGGGTATACTCTAGCTAAGGCATCCTGGATGGCAATGCCTGATGTCAGGGCCACACGACTACTGCGTAAATTCCATAACAAATACCCATATAAACCTGGGGGGGGGGAGTGACAAATAATGTATATGGTAATAACCCTTTTGCCTTCTATCTTCTAGGTGAACCCCTCGTAGAAGGGAGCCGCCTGTCGAGCCCCAGTCTGAGGCTCGACCTTACTAGGGGGAATTGGCAGGGGGTGGCGCCAGAGGAATGTGGTAACCTGCCTCCAGTGTGGGGCCTCTGATTCCATCTACAAGCAGCAATGATGATTGATGACATCACAGCACCAGCACTGAGATGCAGAGGCGACTGGGCTGTTTAAATTTGTTATGTTCTGATAAGCTGTGAGGGAATTTGCTGCACTGGATGATTGCTACTGGGGTGAAGCAACCAGATAAAAAGTGCTGGAAGACACTTATCATGTTTAAATTCTTATCGTGTGCTATGGTCCAAGCTTGTAGCAGAAATAAAGCTCAAAGGTTTCTCAGATACTGGAGCCTTTGTTTTATCTGCACGTGCTGGCCTAGACCTCCATATAGAATATTCTTTCCGCTGATTAATAAATGCCAAAGAAGTTGAAATTCCAGCATTGAAGCAATAGATACACTATGCACTAATTAACTTTCATAGACTCAATCCCTTCTAGACAGATATGAACCAGAAATCTATGGGCATCCTATTGATCTTTGATGGATTGATTACTTCAGACTTCCAGCACTATGAAAATATTCTCAATATAACACACACAATTATTTCTCAAAGAAAATGCATGTGGGCTCTAGTCATTTTAGAACAATTATTTCATTTTTCTTAAATACTTAAGTTTGACTTCTTAGTTGCATCTCATAATATTTTAATGAAACAAGATAATGATCATATATACTTTTATAATTCTTACCATGCTCTGCTGGATTAGATTCATTAAGTCTGCCTATTGTATCATTGTCCCTTTGGTTACTGCATTCTATGGAAAAATACTCCAATGCCGTGACAGACTGGGATTTAATGAGGTATTCTGAATGATGCTGATCAGATTCCTTATTTGAAGCAATTAAAAAAAAGACAAAAGTAGGATCATAATTCAGCCATAAATTACTGAATATATTCTGACTAGAATCAATGGGATTTTCTATGAAGAATGGCTTTAAAAATATTCTTATGAATTTTTAAAACATATAAAGCTAGGTAGATGTAAAGGTTCCCCTCGCACATATGTGCTAGTTGTTCCTGACTCTAGGGGGCAGTGTTCATCTCTGTTTCAAAGCTGAAGAGCCAGCGCTATCCAAAGATGTCTCTGTGGTCATGTGGCCGGCATGACTAGATGCCGAAGGGCCACAGAACACTGTTACCATTCCACCAAAGGGGGTTCCTATTTTTCTACTTGCAATTTTACATGCTTTTGAACTGCTAGGTTGGCAAAAGCTGGGACAAGTAATGAGAGCTCACCCCTTTATGCAGCACTAGGGATTCGAACCGCTGAACTGCCGACCTTTTCTGATCGACAAGCTCAGCGTCTTAGTCACTGAGCCACCGCATACCTTTTACCTTTACCTTTACATAAAGCTAATGGAACCCTAAAACCAGCAAAACTACCTATTGTACCAAATCATGTTATTGGAATTGGATTAATCTAGTATTTTCTTTTCATAGAAGGAAACACAGTTTTGGGAAAACTAAAATAGTATGATTAACAAATAAATAAATATTTAGCCACATGTGGTAGCTTTCATTTGTCCAGCAAATAAATTATATATAAAGTGATCCCAAAATAATTTAGAATAAATATTGGATAGTCATTAAATTGAGATATAATATGCACAAGCATAATTCATTTTCAGTTACAATTTCAAATTAATTTGTTTTAACTATTTTCATAAATCAATTTAAAGTATATAGTGATTTTATAAACTAAGGAGTATTATAATTTATACTCTTTTAAATATTTTTTGAAATCTTATACAAGATTAATTACTACTTTCTCTACTATATTAACTATACTATGAACAAGACAGATAGTTAAAATACTATAGAAATTCATTGTAAATTTTTAGAAAAGTGAAAAGGGTAGAATCAGTTCTTACATGAAGCACGTCTATATTCACTTGGTGAAAATTACGGAATCGAAGTTCTTTCATTCTTTTAAGATTTTCTTGATATTTTTCTTCAGCCAACTGTCTGAAAGGAGAATACTGGTATCAATTGCAAATTGTAGTATTTCAAATGATTTAAAGAAACATTTATTGTGTAAGAATTGAATGTAAATTGGCATGAGAAAGAAATACATGTTAATTCTGAATTCTGAAATTGGGGAAAATGACCTTGCCATTTCAAGGGAATATTAAATCTCCATTATTAAATTGCTACATAGTCTTAAATATCAGAGTTATTTTAAAACAGTTTCTTAAGAATAACAAACTAAATAGGTACAAAACAATAAAATGTTACAAGACTGGATGCTTAAATCTGAAATACTTCTTCCCTTATATAGTTCTTCAAAGCTGAAGTAAGGATTATAACCTTTGGAAACCTAAGGGTTGGAAGAAGCTGCTGAATGTAAAAGACCAAAAGGAAAAAAGCTGCTAAAGAATTTTAAAAGATCGCTTGAACTTCAGCAAACATGCTTCTGTAAGAAACATTTGGAGGACACAGGGAAGAGCACACTGGAATCCATGGATGTGAATTTAAAGAGAAGAGGAGGAGAGGGAAAGGGAGGGGAGAAGGGCAGCAAAATTTAAAAAAAACACAATTCTATTGTAGATTCAGGCATTCCAACATCTTGCCCTATTTTAGCATTGCTATCACAACGTGTAGGTCAATCAATTACCATATATCCAATTTTTGTTCTAATGTAATAATGAGACTCCTCTTTTTAAAACTTATCTAAATTGCCAACTGCAACTGTGCATTTACTAGTTTCAATTGCACATGCCCAAGTCTCGTACTAACTGAATTTTGAATCATGTTAAGGGCAATTTGGAATCAATTTACAATTTGGTCCAAATTAAATACTGCATTATTCAAATTCAATGTAATCATGACATATCTATAAAACATATACGGTATATATGTTTTGCTTTCTAATTCTGATAAAGGAACCTAACCAAAAAGTTACAAATATTATTTATCATTATAGTGCTTTGTGTGCTTCAGATAATGATATAATTAGTGGAATAACTCTTTGCTTGCTTTCAAAGCACTTTTTTCAACACTATTACAACTTGTTTGGACAGTTATTATGACTATACAATATCATGCAGTTTTCTGTCTATTTGATAGTACAGATATTTCCAAACCCTAAAAATGGGGATATACCATTTTTTGCCCTATACCATAGGGCAAAAATAATAACAAATAACAACAAATAACAAATAACAGCAACTTTATCACAACTTTGTTAGTCCCTTCCAACTCTGTTATTCTGTCTATCTGACAAATCTGTAGTTCTAATAAAGTTGACTTTAGTCGTAAACAGACACAAATTCTATACATTTTACTATTTTGCATGTTGTTATTTTTGCCCTATGGTATACTGTATCTCCCATTATAGAGTTTTGAAATATCTAGACTACTAAATAGACAGAAAACTGCATGACATTGTATAGTCCTAACAACTGTTCAAACAAATGGCAACAATGATTAAAAGTGTTCTGAAAGCAAGCAAACAGTTATTTCACTAAATATATCAGTATTTGAAGCACACAAAGAGCTAGAATAATAAATAACATTTGTAATTTCTCTGTTAGGTTCATTTTCAGAATTAGAAAGCAAAACACATACTATATATAATTTACAAGAGGAAAATATAATGAAGGAGTATATCAAATCATCACCTTCTGATTACAAATGATTTTGATAAAATTATAAATACATGACTAACACAAGTGTTTGCTTACTTCAGCTTCTGTGCTGTTTGATCAGCTAAATTTAATTTCCGCAATCGCATTCGTTCACGAGGTGTCATTTTCTGCACTTCAGATATGGCCCTCAGAGTTTGGAGATGTACCTTTTTCTTTCTAAAATTGAGAAGAAATAATAAAATTGGAATTAAAAAATTGGAGGAAAGAAGGCAGTTTGTGATATCAAGCTGGAAAGAAAAGTTTACTTCATGTGTTAAAAGAAATTGACAAATTTACAAAAATACCCTTTATGTCAACGATGGCTAACCTTTTTGTTATTGTGTGGTAAAAGTGTGTTTGCATGCACTCATAAGGCAATGCATGTGTGACCCCCCAGGCATGTAGGTGTGACCATATGTGTGCCCCACCCCTCACATATGCACGTCTGACTCCACTGTGCTCCCTTCCCCCTGCTCATCTGTGTGTGACCCCCATGCTCCACCCTGTGCATGCATTTGTGACCCCTTATGCGTCCTCTCCCATGCATCCTCACACATGACCCCTGCAAACGCTCCACCCCCATGCATGCATGCACGTCTCATGTCATCCCCACGCACACCACACCCCCATGTATGCATGTACATCTCACACATGCACCCCGTCCCTGCATGTGTGCAGCAGAGACCCAAAAACCAGCTGGCCAGCGGGAGACATGCGCACATGCACAATGGAGCTGAACTGAGCCAATGGCTTGTATGCCCATATAGAGTGCACTGTGTGCCACCTGTGGCACACATCAAATGTAGGTTGCTCCTGGTTCGGACTGGTTTCAGTGAACAGGTAATGGTAATTGGGCATGGGTCGCCGAACCAGTAGTGATGGCTGGCTGGCCATGCCCCCAAACCGGCCCGCTCTGACGCTCGCCCTGCCTCATCTTTGCCACTTGAATCCACAGAACTGCCTCCTCCTGCCTACACACAGTAAGAATTTGCGCTAGCCTAGCCTCCCTTCCCAACCAGCCAGTGGTGGGCAGGGCAGCGAGGGTGAGCTCTCAGCACTTTTCCACTGGCAGGGAAAAATGCTGAGGGAGATCCTTGCTCACCTTTTGCCAGCCACCTGGTGGGAGGGAGAGCAACAGTGAGTTCCAAGGGTGGGTTTGCAAACAAGGTGCAAAGTGGTTCTCAAACAGAATGAAGTGGGTGTGATGCACCCAGAGCCGCAGCTCCTTTGCAAAAGCTGAGGATGGAAGAGATGCCTCTTCCGTCCTTGGCTGTTGTGAAGAAGTTGTGTCACACCCACTTCATTCTCTGGCCCCTCTCCTTCCCTCCCTTTGCTGCTACCACCAGGATGCCACCAGGGCAAGTGCATGGTGTGTGTGTAGGGGAACATGGACCTTTCAGCGCTGATGTAGAAGCAGGGGCCCACTTTTAAGGATCAGCGAGTGGGGATTCTCTTTTCCTGGCACACACCAGACTGACCAATTGACTGTGTCACCATCTCACCCCTTCTGTGCTGGCTGGTGACAGCAGGGGCGCCCACCCCGAGAAAAGGGGAGAGGGGAAAAGGAAAGGTCTCTCCCAAGACTAGCTTATTTCCTGCCCTCCGTGGCGTCAGTCCGTAGGGGAAGGGCACAGACCATTTGGCACTGAGGTAGAAGCAGCCATGGTGGCGGGGAAAGGGAGACTTCTTTGTCAGCCTTGCAGCTGGCAAAACAGAGATTTTCGTCAGTGTAGTGGGCTTGGCTAGGTGGGGGGCATGTGACTGAGTAGGCCTGGGCATGAGTGATGTCATGCCCCATGCCCACTCAGTCACATGCCCCCCACCTAGCCACACCCATCAAACTGGTAGTAAAAAATTTTGAAACCCACCCCTGGCATGCATTCCATAGGTTTGCCATCATGGCCTTATGTCATGTATTGAAGGAAATTCACACATGCGCATATGCATGTACACACACACCTGACTCCACCTCCCAAGGAAGATTTTCCAGAATTTTTCAATTCCCCCACCACCTAACACAAATTGTTATATGAAATGTGAGTTTAATACAAGTCCAAAACAAAAGCTCAGTCCCCTGCTTTATCAAGAAAAAAAGTAAAGGTATGTATTGTATTACATACTGTGTTGCATTGTATCATAATATACTGTCACTCCAGTATACGTGTGTGAGATTACAGCATCTATGATCTCCAAAAGGTTTTAGAATCCTGTTAGAATTAATAATTTTTTATCTCTCTGAATGCTATATATATTTTTGGATTTAAATGCTTACTGGTAAAATTCAATAGATCCTTATTCCATTGTCACAATTTTTTGAATAAATCACTAATAATTTATCTTACCATCTATCTATCTCCCTCCTCTCTTTAACACACAAAACACACACACACACACACACACACACACACACACACACACACACACACTATTCTTTTTCTCCTATCTTCTCCACAACAACCCTGTGAGATGGAACAGGCTTTCTCCAGTTTGTTGTTATGGTTGGAGCCACACTGAATGACTTGACATCAAAGGAGCAAGTTAGTAATAGTTTGAACTACTCTCATTAATGTGAGAATCAACAAACTTAAAATGAACTGAATTTATTGTCACAAAATTGAAGCATAAAGCTTCCAATTTTAAAAAATCTAATTCAATTTTTAAAAAGTTAAAATGCCAAACCATCATTTTATTATTCATAGTTTTGTTTACTGTACTTAAAACATACTTATAATAGTTTTAAATTATCAACATTAATAGAACTGCCAACAAATGAAAAGATGCAATTAAAATGCATGGTACATTAACAAAAGGAAGATTCTAATTGTATTACTTTTTAATACCTTACTTCATTTATAATTAAATTATGTAAATCAAGAACTTTGAACTCATTTCATTTGATACAACTTATATTAATTTTTTAAAAAACAAAAAGAACAAAGGGATACCCTTGAAGATTTAATAACAACATAAGAAATGAAAAACCATACTAATGACATTTTCTTTTTTGACCTCATTATCCAATGTACCATAAAGATTCTAGCTTTGCAGTTTAAATAGAAGAGTATTGACTATGAAGTGTACATTGGACCATGTTATTAATTGCTTTGAGCTATATAGTAAAGATGTTGGGAGATATTAAAAATCAAGATTTGAGATGGCAAATAATCTTTATGTTGAAAAACCCATCCTTTGTGTTGTGCTGCTTATTTTGCCCCAAAAATAATAACATACATCAACGACATCTCAGAAACCAACAACTAATAAAACCACATGGAATCAGCATAGTGCATAAACCAACCAAAGCTCTTCAAAACATCCTATGCAAATGAAAAGACCCAGCAGAATCATCTACAACAGGGGCCTCAAACTCAAGGCATGGGGGCCGGATTCAGCCAGTGGGGTGTTTAAATCTGGCCTGCGGGGCCACCTTGGAAACAATGAAGGACTGGCCCGCAGTGCTTCTGCCGAAAACAGAGCTAGTGTGGGCCATTGGCAGCAATCTCACCTCCATTTTCACTGGCACAGGATTGCAAGAGGCTTTTGTAGCTGAAACAGAGTTCTGTAGCCCATTTTCACTGGAAGAGTGCTTGGGCCACCACAGGTGCCTCCAACATGAGTGATGTCAAGCTAGCCATGCCCACCCTGGCCACCCCCACTCTGGCCCCCCAAGGTCAAACACAATCCTGATGTGGCCCTCAATGAAATTGAGTTTGACACCCCTGATCTACAACATGTAGTATAATGACTGCAACAACCACTTCTGCCTGTTTGGACAAACAGGCAGAAAAATGGCAGAACGCATTCATGAACATCAACTAGCAGTTAAAAGACATGATGAAAACTCTTTAATTTTGCAACATATGGACAAACCTAATTATAGTGTCAATTGGTAAACTGTGACCATCCTAGACCAAACCAAATCCAAAAATGCTAGGGAATTTCTACAAGTGTGGCACTCTGACAAATTAATTATCAATGGACACATAGACATAATATCTATAGACTATGCAAAAGAAACAATGAACAAGTCAAAAAAGAGAACAAGAAGACTTATACACTTCCCCACCAACAATCAGAGCCCAGATGAGCATATATTAATTTCAAGGTTAACATCAGATCGATAATCAAGTAAACAATACCCTAATCAAGAAGCTGCCAAACAAACAGAATCAAAGAACCTCCAAGACTACTCCCACCAACACCAATAATGCAAGCCACTAGAATATAAAAGGTTTTCTTCCTTTGTGTTTGCTTTTATCATTTTGTGAGGCAAAGGAAATATGGTAGAAAAGGAAATGCAAATTTGTATTGAGAGAACAGATTCATTCAGTTATAATAAATCCTCCCCTCCCCCTCTTTTACTTATGAAATTCAAAGAATTTGGGTTGAGGACTTAATGCCAGTCCTGTTGAACTGCAATTTGTCCTAGGATTCTGTAAACAAAACATGCTGTTCTAATAGATGAGAGGTTAGCTGATATTAGTAGGCAGGCCTAGCAGGATGTGACTAGGTTCACCTACTATCACCTGTATTTGAGTTGGGTGGTCGTATACATTTGCTTAATAAATTAATTAATAAATCTGTTATTCCAGATAGCAGAGATGCAAACCCATTGCAACAACTCATAAAATTATCATCTACATTTTCTGACTCCCTGTCATGGATTTTATTCATTAAAGATATACACTTTGATCTGAGTAATCAGAAACAATGAAGATCTTGTTAGTGAATCACCCATCTTGATGCATAGCATAGTCTTTGATTGAACTAACATGGTTAGATTTCAAAGAGATTTTGATGACTTTTATTATTTCTCTTGAGAGTGGCAGCTCATGATCCAAATTTGATACATTTTTAGAATGAAGTGATATTTCTACAAAGTTGCAATTGATGTACAATTTTGATTGGTCAGAGATGGTTCCTGGCCATACTGAAATCTAATCATGCAACAGTGATATGGAATACTTGGAAGTGGTCAAGGATGCTTCAGGTCCAATATCAGCACTCTCTATCTGTTGATTGTCCCTTAAAGAAGCCACTTTTGTTCAGACAGTGGCCATATGTGCGTGCCCAGGAAAATACCTGTTTAAAGATGTCTTAAAGAAGTAGTAACTTGTGGTTGCTTCCTGTTACTAGATCTTTAATGCTTAAGTATCCATTGGAATAAATAGGCTAAGGAATCTCTGCCAGTTCAAAGATGCTATAATTATTTGATGCAAATTGCATTTTCAAAATAGGGGAAAAAAGTTATTGTTAGTCTACAGCAATTCTTGTAGTAGCCAAATATTTATGATGTTATTGGATTTAACAATTTAGATTTGCTAAAACAGTACCTAATTTCTGATCAGATTAAATGTCGTTGCATTTAAAACATCAGGGTTGAAAAGAGAGAGGGATTCTATACTGCAATGTTTGTCAAATCTGGAAACTATAAGTTCATAAACTTCAGGTCTCAGAATTCCCCAGCTAGTCATATTAGAAATTTTGGGAGTTGAAGCTCACACATCTTAAAGTTGCCAAAATTGATAAACAAAGAGATAGATTCTGTATTTTCCCGAAAATATGACCTACCCTGAAAATAAGCCTTAGCCTGATTTTCGTGCCTGCACCTAATATAAACCCTACAAAAAGCCCTAGATAATGCCCAATCAAGATAGGGGGGGTGGAGCTGCCCCATGTACCCCGCACCTCCTACGCCCTCCTGCTTGACTTCTTCTGCAGCTGCTTGTGGCTGTTGGTGGCCAGTGTTCACGTCAGTGCCATCATTCATGGCAGAATGCTGCAAGGCTTATTGCGCCAGTGCTGCAACTCACATAATGCCACAAGGCTCATTGCACTGGTATCACTGCTCGTGCACACAATGGCACAATACACCATGCAGCCTCCTGCTGTGAGTGGCGGCACTGGCGCAACAAGCCATGCGGTGTCTGGCTGCAAGCAGCCGGAGAAGTCAGGCAGCAGAGCAATATGTGTTAGGGTATGGGAGGTGTGGCTGCAGTGGTCCTAAGGTAAGAGGGTAACACATTCCCCCAAAATTAAGAGCCAAGGTGGCGCAGTGGTTAAATGCAGCACTGCAGGCTACTGCTAGATCAGCAGGTCAGCGGTTCAAATCTCACCGGCTCAGGGTTGACTCAGCCTTCCATCCTTCCGAGGTGGGTAAAATGAGGACCCAGATTGTTGGGGGCAATATGCTGACTCTCTGTAAACCGCTTAGAGAGGCCTGAAAGGCCTATGAAGCGGTATATAAGTCTACTGCTATTGCTATTGCTATTGCTAGGACCTGGTGCTTATTTTGGGGGAGAAAAGATTGGGCCTTATTTTTAGGAAAACATGGTGTAATTTGGCAGCAAACAATAGAAAATAAAGAATTAGGGTTAGGGTTAGTATTAGAGATTAAAACAATCAAAAGAATAAAACAGAAATGCATTATAAAAGTCAGCTAACTTGCTACTAGTGAAACTTTTGCTTGTTTGCTACTTATTAGAAAAACCAAATAATACTAGGATCAGATTCTTACTAATATTCAACTAACTTGAAAGAAAAGTGTAGCATATTAACATTGAAGACAACTAATGTTGCTTCCAAAAGGCAAGGAAGCTAAAAGAGAAATGATTGCCATAGCAGAATGAAGCAGTAATTAATAATTAATGGAATGGCTCTAAATTGTATACTAGGATTACAAGAAAATACAATTCAGTTGAAAGTAAAACTCAAAGGGATATGACCATATTACCCATTATTAATTATTATATCATTCTATTTTGATATTTTAATAGTACTCAAATTAGTTTAATTCATGAATAATGCAAATAGAACATATTATTTATATTACTATAGAAAAATGTCACAATTATCTTTGAAATATATGACATTTATTGTAAATTAATTGATGGCCTTCTTAATGCCTGAAATTTCTGTAAAGAATTTTCTTAAGGGAAGAGAAAACAGATATGTACAAATTATGAACTAATTATGGAAATGAATTTCTCTTTTATTTGGTTTTGGTGATTTGTCCACTTTTGATTTGATTTGCTTTTGTAAATTTCAATGATCACATACTCACACAGCACTTATTATATGATCAGCTCCTTCCTGGGAATTAAACATCCAATCCTTTTTAATTTGTGTGCTCATATTTGTGTGCTTATATTTCATAATCTGTCAGGAAACAGGAATTGTAATAATTTACTTTTTTTTAATACTGAAGTATTTCATGACTTCTGGGTCTTTCACAAAGCAAATTCCTTTTATGTTTCACATAAATTGCTTATAGTCTACCAGATTCTGCACTTAGCAAAGGAATGAAGTAGGTGACTTACAAAGAATATCCCTGATGAGATAAACTAAACTTAAGGCCTGACTAGCCCAAACTTCTCTTTCCTTAATGGTCATTAGTAACTCATAGACTTTTCTCTGATATTATGTACATCCTGACACATGATATTGAATGCCTCTGACATGGATATTTTATATGTAATGTTCAACAGGGTTCAGTATTTTCTCTGCTCTTGTTTAATATCTGGAGCCAGTGGGTGAGATCATCCATCATCAGGGACTGAGATATCATCCATATGCTAATGATACCCAGCTTTATAATCTGCCCATGATGAATTAAGTAATGCTGTTGATGTCCTGTCTTGGTATCTGGAGGCTGGGGTGGGGGCACTGAATGGGAAATAATAGGCTTCAATTTTGCTCTGGAAGATTAAATAGATTTGGGTTTGGCACCCTTCTGATTCTATGGATTACCATCTCTTATTCTAGAAGAATAGAATAAGTAACACTATCCTAAAAAGACAAAGTGCAAAATCTGGGTTTCTCAGACACTTGTGACTCTTGCTCAAAGAGCAAGTGGCAGCCTACAAGCCTTTGCAGAGATTCATATACATCTTAGAAAAGAAAAACAAATACTAATAAATTTGACTCGTTTCCTATTTTTTTCACTGGCTATCATTTCTTTCTCTAAAAGGGACAAAGGCCGTTAATTGAAATACAAAATAAATGCCATAATTTCTAGTGAATTGCAATCTGTTCTGCAAATGTCACTTTGTTTTGTTTGTTACAGCATTTCTATATTATTTTAAAGGCGTTTTTAACATGAGTGGTGTAATATTGCCATGATATTCTGTTTCCCAGAATTTTAATTGATCTATAAAGTGGACCTTTCCACCACTTATCTTCTTTATACTAATCCGACCTTTAAACAAAAGCATGGTAGTATGATTATGGAGATGTTCCAACTATTCAAATGGAGCTCCAGGAATCAAAATCCAAAGTATTTTCCTCTCCAGGGAGGAAAATGATCAACAAGTGAGTTGTGCCTGTATTTTAAAATTGTTGTTGTTCTTCTTTTTAATTTGAGGATGGGGCTCTCTCCTCTGTCTGTCTATCTGTTTCTGTATTGGAGTGTGAGAAATCTACCTGACTTTCTGAAAATTTAAATTACTAATAGCAGGTGACCCCTATTCTACTTCTACCAAATTCTGAACATCTATAATGAAGTTTTAATTTTTTGGAGATAGAATTTTCAGACTATGAATGCAGAGTGCTAAAATCCAGTTGACTTCATAACAAAACAGCACTTCTCTCAAACTTGTAATAATACAGATCCTTCTGCATTAAATATCCAATCAAATATCTTACCAATCAATGAGTTTAGATATAATTCTCTAGAATTTGATTGGTATTTCCTGCAACCTTTTAACTGTATTTTATAGTTTTCACTTTTTTATAATGCATTGACTTTTTAATGTACAGTATATCACAGAAGTGAGTACACCCCCTCACATTTGGTAAATATTTAAGTATATCTTTTCATGTAACAACACTGAAGGAATGACACTTGGCTGCAATATAAAGTAGTGAGTATACTGCTTGTATAACAGTACAAATGTGCTGTCCACTCAAAATAACCCAACACACAGCCATTAATGTTTAAACTGCTGGCAACAAAAATGAATGCACCCCTAAGTGATAATGTCCAAATGGGGCCCAAATAACTGTTTTCCTTCCCTGGTGTCATGTGACTTGTTAGTGTTACAAGGTCTCAGGTGTGAAGGGGGAGCTAGTGTGTTAAATTTGCTATTATCACTCTCACTCTCTTATACTGGTCACTGAAAGTTCAACATGGCAACATGGCTTAATTAGCTGATTAGAGTGGGCCACTTTGAGCCTCGAATATTGCACCTTTTCACAATATTCTAATTTTTTGAGATTGTGGATTTGGGGTTTTCATGAGCTGTAACCATAATCATCACAATTATGTCAAATCACGGCTTGAACTATCTTGCTTTGCATGTAATGAGTCTATCTCATATATTAGTTTCACCTTTTAAGTTGCATTACTGAAATAAATGAACTTTTGCACGATATTCTAATTTTTCGAGTTTCACCTGTATACCCACTACTTTACATTGTAGCCAAGTGTCATTTCTTCAGTGTTGTCACATGAAAAGATATTCTTAAATATTTACAAAATGTGAGGGGGTGTTACTCATCTGTGATATACTGTATGTTTTTAAGCATGCCTAAGAAAGCATTCCAAATACCTGTAAGTGATGGTCAATGTATGAAGTTTTTAAAATCTCTGCAGCTGATGGCCTCAGTGAAGGGTTCTTATTCAGCATTCTAAAATATTAACAAAATGAAATGAATCAATACTGACATTAACGAAAGATATAATGGAAAAAATAAAATCCAAACAAACATACCCACCTATGCAAGACAGCATCAAGTTCTCTTGGAAAATTGTCTGGAAGAGAAGGTGTTTTGCTCTCTACAATTTTCAGAACAACGGTCAAAAAACTATGACCAGTAAACATGTGGTTCAAACAACACATCTCATACAAAATGCATCCAAGTGACCTAGAATGCGAGATAAAAATGATTCAAGGACAAGCAGTTATTCTAAATTCATGCCTAGTAACTTCTTATACTTATCTTGTAGTCCTGGTGAAAAGAAATGATAAGTTCCCTGCAGACAAAAATAAAATATACTTTCTCCAAACTATAAAATCATACCTAGCATAAATTTAGATATATGAGTAATAAAATAGATTTTTTGTGATCAACCTAAGTACATAGCAAGATAAAAATACATATCATAGATAAAACTGTTAAAAATACAGATAATCCTTATGGTCATTAGCCCAGAATTATGGTCATACATCATTGCAGTTATAAGGCACCACATGATTCAAAGTTATGATCATTTTTATGGTAGCTGTTAGGTGAATATAGTGGTCATTAAGCAAACATTGTACTTGTTGAGCAAATCAATTTTCCCCAATGAGTGTTTTTTCCCCATAAATTGGAAATACATATTGAAAACCAACAAAAAAAGTCATAAATCACAGCCATGTGACAAAGGGATGTTGCAAATGATTGTAAAACTGAACTATTTGCCAACTGCCTAAAATGTAGTCATGCAATTGCTGTGTGTGTCTGTGCCATCGTAACTCCCAAACCAGTCATAAAAAGTTCTGCATAGTCCATTGTAACTTGGATTACTTGTGAATTAACAATAGTTTTATGCTATTCAATTGCTTTAGTTCTACTGCAGGGTTCCACCACAAAACCGCATTCGACTACACCGCGCTCGACGAAACCACGTAGCTGACGTCATCAAGAGGGCGACAACAGCGCGGAGACAGAAGCACGCTGCAAACGCTAAACCTAAAATTAACCCCTAAACCTAAACCTAACCCCCCTAAACCTAATCCTAAACCTAACCCTAAACCTAACCCTTAACCTAACCCTAAACCTAACCCTAAACCTAACCCTTAACCTAACCCTAAACCTAATCCTAACCCTTAACCTAACCCTAAAGCTAACCCTAACCCTTAACCTAACCCTAAACCTAACCCTAACCCTTAACCTAACCCTAAACCTAACCCTAAAGCTAACCCTTACCTTAAGTTGAATCAGCTTGCTTTCAAAGTGCTATTTAAAGCGCCCTTCTTTCTCCGCGCTGGCTGTTGTCGCCCTGTTGATGACGTCAGCGATGTGGTTTAATCGGGCGCGGCTTAGTCGAGCGTGGTTTTGATGGGTCACGCTACTGCAGCTATGCTTTGGAATAGCACCCCCACAAACTTTGAATAGTTCCCATGTGCTTATCTTTAAGAAATTTTTGAAAACCTGACATTTTCCCCAAGCTTTGCTTAGGATATTTGGGTAGATCCTTTTCCAGTTGGAGCATGACATGGTCAGACCATATGTTGTTTTGCCAGATTGTAATTTTTTATTTGATGCTGTTCTTTTATATAAATAAATAGTCCTTGGCTTTTGACAGTAATGGAGCTTGCCCATTAGTGTTGCATGTCATGATAGCTATTAAGCAAGGAAGTGTTGGTTAGTGACCCGTCCCCTGTTCTACCTGATGTAAGTGGAACACAAGATACCTGATGGGTGAGGGAAGGCCCTGAAAGGTCAAGGCCCAATTGTCCCAGGTCTCCTTAAAACATCTCCCATCCCTTGCTTTTTGCTCCTTGGGTCCCTTCGGGCTTCAGATCTGCTTCCCACCACATTAGGCCCCATACCCTCCTCCTCATTTACAGTACCTTCTGAGGAGTTCAGGAGCTTTCCACAGCAATGGAACAGGGTTATGTTACCTAATACCAGAAGATGCCATCATGTTCCCAGTATTCACAATTTAATGTGTCCATCAGGAACACAGGAGCCACTTCCAGAATGCTGCTACATGGCCACCAAACAATTGTTTTATTTTGTTTGCCTAATATTATCTGCACAGCACTGCAGAAAGCATCAGAGCCCAGGAGTTTTCCACAGTGATATGCAGACCATGATAGTGAAGCAGTATGGTTGTTTTGTCACTCAAACAATCAGAATTGTGCAGTGATTCTGGAAGAAGACCTCATGTTCCCATGGCCCACAATTCAATGTGGCCACTAGAAACATGGTCCTAGCTGTATGATGAACCAATCTGTTCCAGCATTTTGGATGTCTCTGGAATTCTTCAAAAGGTAAGTGTGTAGGAAGAGGGTATGGTAAGGTGACAAGATGTCCCGATTTTCGTGGGACGGTCACAATTTTGCACAATTTGTCCCGTGTCCCGCTGCATTCTTAAAAAGTCTCGATTTTTTGAAAGAATGCATGACGTAGTATCTCAGTTTCAGTCCAAAGATTTTGAGAAATCCACCGGTGACTTATCACTATGCTAGCTGAGAGTTAGAGGCTGCCTGAGCTGCTCTCTCCCATTGGCTGGTTGCTCGGGGCCACGCCCCTCATCTTTTGCATCCCTATTGGCCGGCGGGCCTCTCCGAAGCCAGAGATCCAACCCCACTCCCGGGCTTTCCTCTTTGACCTTGCCAGCATCCTGCGCTGGCTCAGAAACGTGCAAACCCTGAAGCGATCGCGCCCTAGCCCACCTTGCCAGATCCCCGATCACTCTGGTTCCTGGGCTGGACAGATCCAGAGGCTGCCTCCTCCTACTCCCCGCAAAAGCCTCCACCTCTTCGGGTAGCGCCTCTCCCAATCTGGTCGGTCCAGAAAAGCCAAACAAGGAGGGGAGCTCGCCTTCCTCTCCTCCTCGCGCCTCCCTCTCTGCATCAAGGGCTGGGCTGCTTCTCGCTCTTTCTTTCGTTTCATTCTCTCCCTCCCTCTCTCTCTTTCTTTCTTTCTCTCTCCTTCCCTCCAGGCTTGGCGGGTCCAAAGATTTTCCCCGGGACGGGCTCCCCTCTGTTTTTTCTCCCCTTTGTCTTTTTGATGGAGCTGCTGCTGGAAGCGCCAAGAAAGAGGCGGGATTGCAAATGAAAGCTTCCTCCCATTTCCACCGCCGCCCCACGTTGGAAAGTGAGGAGTGGGGGGCTCCTTGACCCCTTTGAGAAGTAGAGCGGCCCCGGCGCGTCGAGAATGAGCCTTTTCCAAAAGGAGAAAAGTTGCTCCGGAGACCTTTGTGCACAGTTGCACGCTCCCGCCCCAGTTGTATGTCTGTGCGTTTGTCGATCATATGGGTCACAATACCGTGCGGCCTCTTCTAGCTGTGGCGGGTTGTGGATAGGGAGGAGGGGTCTGCCTATTTGGGGGTGGGGTGGTGATTGGGGGGGTTAAAGCTTTGTGGGTATCGATCTTTTGATTCAATGAGCAGACGAGGAAAGGGAGGCTGTTCCTTCCAGGTTTGAATTGTGGGGGAGGGGAAGGGGGTTGGATTGGAGAAGGGAGGGGGGCTAACATCGGCCCCTCCACTGAAGCTTGCTCGGGGTGGCCAATTCAGGCCTGAAAAGGCAGTTCCAGCAAGAGCAGGATGCTATAAATAGATCATATAATATCAGTCCGCCAGCAACCCCCCCAACTCCATTTTTCATTCATTGCGCATCAGAACTCAGGCGGGCGAAAGAAAATGCTTCACTCCACTGATTAAAGTTCTTTCGCCTGAAGGCCCCAACAACACTGTCAAGCGCTGTCAAGAAAGAGGCTTTTGGCCGCTCCAGCAGTATGTCCGCCATACACACACACACACACAGACACACACCAGGGCATGCGGTTGGGAAGAGCCGCTTAAGCTCGGGGGAGGGAATAAAAATCATTTCGCGGGATCCGGCCAGCCAAGGCAAACGGACCGGTGCTGGCGGAGTTGCCCACCGTTGCTGCTTTTCAGCAGGGTGAGACATCAGGGAGTCGGGGGCTGCCAGGAGCAGAGAGGATTTGCCTGCCTGCCTGCTGGAGGAAGAAGGCGAAGGGGGGAGATTCCATCTGAGAGCATCCCGAGGCTCTACTTTAACCCATGCGGGAGGTTTGGGGGGGGGTTTGCATCTTTTCCCCCGCTTCTCCGAGCTTCATTTCCCTCGCTTCCGCTCCTTCAGCTGGAGACAATTACACACACACACACCCCAAAGAATCCCAGACACACAAACAAGCAGTTTCCCCACCATGGGCTTTGTTCTTAACTGACAGCAGGCAAAGGGAATAGAGAGAGGCAGTGGCGGCGAGGCTGCCTTTTGCGGGGAGAGCAGGGGCTTGCCAACTGCGAAAAGGTGCCCCGGGGCTGGGATCCAAGGCGCGCTTAACTAGGCAAGGAATTTGTGTGGACCCGCCAGAGCATGGGAACTGAGGAAAAGAATGGGGGGGAGGGGAGCATGTGGAGAAGAAGAAGTGTGCCGAGCTGTTATCGGGGCTGTTGAAGCTTGTGAGGGAGATCTTGAAGCAGATGGGATGGGACTTGGAGTCCTACGATCTTGGCGAGTGGGGATTCCTGCGATGGGATTTGGAGTCCTAAGACACTGGCCATTGGGGGCTGCTGCGATGGGATTTGGAGTCCGATGCCCCTGGCGATTGGAGGTTCCTGCAAGGAGATGCGGGAATAGGGGGGAGGGGGTCTGCACAAGCCCCCCCAAACTCCTTCTTTAGAAGAGCCAGAAGCATTAAGGAAGGGGGCTTTGTGCATCCCCCCTCCCCCGAAGCCCTGCACCTGCTTACAGAATTCTGGGAGTTGAAGTCCACATACTTTCAAGTCTTCAAGGTGGAGAAACACTGAGATAGATGATAATGAGATGAGGGAGGGAGAGGGAGAGAAAGAGAGAGAGAGAGAGGGAGAGGGAGGGAGGAATACAATAACTAGATAGACAGATAGGCAGGCAGATAGACAGACAGATGGATGGATAGAGAGAGAGGATATGTATAATTAAGGTGACCAGATGTCCCTAGCGAGGCCGTGGGCTGGCAGTAATCGCCACGGCCTAGCTTCCCCCCCCCCCCCAGGGTCAATGGTGTCCCTCTTTACCAATCTGAAAATCTGGTCACCTTAGGGTATGGGGACTGATAGGAAGGAAATCAGGCCTAAAGACTGTGAGAGCTCAGATGGGGAGAAAAGGCCTCGGGAACCTGGAAAGGCCTTCAGGGGGGATGGGAAAATAGGTAGGGAGCACTGCAACATCTCTATAGTTGATCATAGGTGCAAACATCAGCGGAGCACTACATCAATTGTATTTTCAGGACTTAGTTATTTGCAGCTTTTGGAGGGAGTAGACCAGTGGTGGAATTCAAATTTTTTAACAACTGGTTCTCTGCCCTAATGACTGGGTGGGTGGGCGTGGGTGGATGACCATGTGATTGAGTGGGTGTGGCTGGGTGGGCATGTGACTGGGTGGGCATGGCCAACTCAACATCACTCACATCAAGGGATGCGTTGCCGGGTCTCTCCTCTCCCAGCCACACCTTGTCACACCTGACCTCAGCATATCCACAGTTCTGTAAAAATGTTGTTCACCTTTTTTGACTTTATTATCTGCATCTACATACTATAGATGTACTTTCATAGATGATTGAAAGGAGGAAATGTCTCACATGCTTTGCCCAAGAGTTTGATAGGTAAGTCCATAGAACAGGCTTTTGAAGGATTGCCACAAAGAAATGGGGGCAATGTATTTTCCAAAGCAGCAGAAGGCAAAACAAGAAACAATGGATGGAAACTAAACAAAGAGAAGCAACCTAAAACTAAGGAGAAACTTCCTAACAGTGAGAACAATTAACCAGTGGAATTGCTTGTCTCCAGAAGTTCTTAGTGCTTGATCATTAGTAGTTTTTCAGAAAAGACTGGACAGCCATTTCTCTGAAATGGTATAGGACAGTGATGACAAACCTTTTTTGACTGGTGTGCCAAAAGCAGGGGAAGCACAGGGGAGTCGTGCGTGGGCATGCCACACCCATAATGCCATGTGCACGACATCAGCATGCCCTAATGACTGGGTGGGTGGGCGTGGGTGATGTTGGCCTTATCTTCCAGAGCTTCCATGTGCCTCCACCTGCCTGAATGCCCTGCCCTTCAGATTCCAATGGAACCAGTGCGTGGCTATCTACCAAAGCAAGGCTGCTGGCAGGCAGCCCTCAGGGCAGATGCCGCTGGGACCAAGATTGCTCCTTTGCTATGGTGCATGTGTGCAGCTCCAGGACATCCACTGCCCTCACTGAGCACTGCCACCATTGGGTGCTGGCCCCATCGGGATATGAAGGGCAGGGCACTTGGGCTGGCAGAGGCACGTGGAAAGTCTGGAGCTCCCCGGGAAGGGCTCCATCATGGAGGGCTGTGTCCCCAGACCAGGTGCTTTCTCTCAGGCCTCGAGAAGTGGTAGGAGGCAGACGGAGAAAAATGAATTGAGGCTGAAAGAAGCAATAGGAGGTAGAGGGCGAGAGAAAAGGGAGGCTTTGGAAACTAGCACTCTTCCAAGCCTCGCTTCCCCGAGTGGATGCCTGGTCATGCTGACCTCTGCCTCAAGGTTTCTGCTGCTGGAATGGGCGGGAGTAGGCTGAGGCAGCTGGGTGAATCTAGGCAAGCGAGGAGGAGTGGAGATCAGTAAAGGAAGGTAATTGAGGCAGAAAACTGGGCCACTGCCGCATGGTAGGCTGCAGCGGAAGGGAGGCAAGCTGGCTGGGCTACATGGGAAGCAGCTATGCCAGAACTTGAGCCTTGCTCGCAGCCTCACCCAGGTAGATCAGGGCTGTTCAGCTGGACCATGGGGAGAGCCCCACATGGGATGCAGCCACAGCAGTGAAGGCAAGCAAGCTGGCTGGCCCGCAGAGACCGTATGGTCAAGGCAGGCAAGGGAGCCATACAGAGAGTAGCAGCAGCTATGCTGGGGAAGTGGGTGAGATGAGGAGTGACTGGGCGCGGCAGGGCCAGCCAGTGGTGAGATTTGCCAAACTGCACAGAATCTTAACAAGTGGTTCAACCGAACCGGTCCGAACCATCTGAAGTGCACCTCTGGAATGCACTATAATTAAGTCAATTAAGTGACCAGTTGTTCAATAAGTACTACTTATAACATTGCTCAAAGCTGACTACACTAGACATCACAATAAGTGAAATGGGATCTCGGGGAATTATCTACAGCCAAATCAAAACCCAAACTGCTTTTAGATGAAACAACACAATGTGGCACTCCTAGAATTTTTTAGCCTTACCTTACTAAAGCAACAGTCAATTGCAAATAATCATGCTTTACAATCAAGCACAGCTGAGTAATGTGTTTAAGGCTAAGACTTCCTTTTCTTTTGCAGAGCCAAACTCAAGAACAAGCTATTTGTTAGAGAGAAACACCGAAACAAGTTGGAGACTACTACATTACTTTTGCTACAATCCTAAACACTGTTTGTAAAGCACTTTTTAAAACTTCTGTCTTTTTATATAAAAGATGATTCATATAGAACAGATGGAGCCACCCTGCAGCTCCTCAGCTGCAGGCAGCCCTGGGCTCTTAGTAATGTGATCTCACAAATAATAATAAAAATTTTAAAAATGTTAACTATGTTATAATCTTCGGACAACCTTGCTATTGCAACCCCCCCTCCCCTGCAATAATAATAATACAAAGAAAAATGGCACCTATTTAACTCCAAAACCAGAAGTAATTGTTCCTAAGGCCCAGTATCACTATAGAATCCCCAGAAGCAATGGTGGGATTTAAATTTTTTTACTACCAGTTCTGTGGGTGTGGCTTGGTGGGCAAGGCAGGGGAAGGATACCATAAAATCTCAATTCCCTCCCACTCCAGGGGAAGGTTCCTGCAAAATCCCCATTTCATCCCAATAAGCTGGGACTTGGGAGACGGAGAATAGATGGGACTGGGCCAGCCAGAGGTGGTATTTACCAGTTCTTCAAACTACTCAAAATTTCCGCTGACTCCAGAACTGGTCAGAACCTGCTGAATTACAAGCTCTGCCCTGAAGACATTGGTCTTGAGCTAAGTATGATTTAGAACAAAACTGCATTGATTCAAAATGTGGAACTGAAAGGCAAGGCAAGACTGCTTGTGTGATAGGTTTACATAAACATTTAATACCTTCTATCTGCCTTATTTTAAAAAGTTTTCAGTATTTTATTCCTCCATTGATAGCTTGCAAGGAACAATCTATTTTCATTCAAATGCAAAGAAGTGCAGCACAGGAATCTGATGTTTTAACATCAGTAAAAAGAAAAAAAAGTTATCTGTGAAAAATAATAGGGTTATTTAATGATGTATCCCTAGATTTGTTACATTATTTAAGATTATCTCAAGAAACCAATGTTTTCAATACATGTAATAGACTGGGAATTCATAAAAATGTTCAGTTTTAAAAAAAGCACCCACAAAAATACTCTGCTTTATTCATAACATTCACACCATACAGAGGCATGGTGGCACAGTGGTTACAATGCAATAGTGCAGACTCATTGCTCACTCCAGGAGTTCGATTCTCACCGGCTCAAGGTTGACTCAGACTTCCATCCACCCAAGATTAGTAAAATGAGGTCCCAGATTGATGGGGGCAATATGTTGATTTTGTAAACTGCTTAGAGAGAGCTGTAAAGCACTATGAACTGGTATATAAGTCTAAGTGCTATTGCTATTTTTATCTATCAGTTTATTATATAACCTAAATAAAAATCCATTTTCAATCGGAAGAAAAATTGTGCCACAAAAATATACTCCAATAGAATACAATAAAACCTTTTCTTCAAAAGAGACGTATAAGAAATGAAGAGAAATGTCAGACTAATCCCTCAGAACAATAAAGCATTCTTTACAATAAATATTCAAATAGAATGGTAGCCTATTGTGTGCTAGGGAGGTATAGAGTTCTATAGAAAGAAAAACAATAAAACCTAACATAAAAAACAGTTATGTGCTTGCTTGTGGTAAAATGAATTTGAATACAGCATTGTCTCCTCACCAAATGTCTGATTTTGTGTCATAACCCTGGTGTTGTAATGCCTCTGGGCTCATGTAGAAAGGTGTCCCAATAAAAGTAGTTGCTAAATCACAGGATCCTATCAAGAGTCGAGAAATTCCAAAGTCCCCTTAAAAAGAAGAGATAATCTGTTAGAAAAACAACCAATGAAGAAAAAAAGCAAAAACTAGCTAACTATTTAAATTCAAATAGTTAAAAAATTCTCAGAGGTTACTAATAACACCTTGTAAACTGAGTACACATAGTGGCTAATATCATGAATAAAGAAGTTGCCCATATTTGCCTTCCATTTACAGAATAAGCTTTTATCCCCAACAAACTATATTTTTAAAAAAGGGCTACCAGCCTAGTTTTAAAATGTGTAATGCTATTGTGTATACAAATAGTCCTTGATTTACAACCATAATTGGGACCGCAATTTATGTTGCTAAGCAAGTTGGTCGTTAAGTAAGTTATAACCAATTTTGCAACACTTTGCAACATTAAGTGAATCACTGCAGTTGTTAAGTGAATCATATGATCATTAAATGAATCTGACTTCCCCCATTGACAGTAATGAGGATTGGTTGTAAGTCACTTATTAAGGGCTGTTGTAACTTTGAACCATCACTAAAAGAATGGTTGTAAGTTACCTGTAGTCAAATACACATTTATGCACATTCAAAAATTAATCATGCTTTTTTTAAGCAAAGAGATATATAAATAGAACACATTTAGTTTAAATTATTTTAAAATCATAGCACAATTATAAAATAAGGATTTACTGCAGCAGAAGTGGTTATAGGATAGTAGCTTATACATTATTTTGTAGTAATAAATAACAATAAAAGTATTAATGGAATTGTTGAAAAAATAGGATGGAAAAACATTGTTGTTTTTTTTAATTTAACATGTCTATAGAGATTCTCAGTCATCCAAGGTGGCGCAGTGGTTAAATGCAGCACTGCAGGCTACTGCTAGATCAGCAGGTCAGCGGTTCAAATCTCACCGGCTCAGGGTTGACTCAGCCTTCCATCTTTCCGAGGTGGGTAAAATGAGGACCCAGATTGTTGGGGGCAATATGCTGACTCTCTGTAAACCGCTTAGAGAGGCCTGAAAGGCCTATGAAGCGGTATATAAGTCTACTGCTATTGCTATTGCTATTGCTATTGCTAGTTATCCCAAAGGTGCTTTTTCAGGAGGCAACTGGACTTTCTTGTTTTTTTTTTTCTTTGAAGATGTTCCGTTTCTCATCCAAGAAGCTTCTTCAGGGTAGTGGGAAATGGAAAGATTTATATTCCTTGCAGACAGCTGGTCATTTGCATCCATTTAGAGGGTCCTTAAAGCACTTGAAGGTCTTTCTGTGGTTTACCAGCTGTTCTACAAGGAATATAAATCCTTCCATTTCCCACTATCCTGTCAGAGCTGAAGAAGCTTCTTGGATGAGAAGCAAAATGTCTTAAAAGGAAAGAAAAACAAGAAAGTCCACTTGCCTCCTAAAAAAATCATTTAACATGCTCTCATATACTCTCAGGTCTTTAACATAAGGAGAATAAAAATAATAGTAAGTTTTATATAATATGTAAAAAAAGAAACACAAATTCTACAATATTATGGTATTCTTGAAAAATAATTGCAATGATTCTTTGATAAAAGTAAGCATATGCTGGATTTCATGAAATATTTCCTTTCCATGTGCTTTGATCACTGAAGGATATCATCTTGAATTAGTTAACTAAGGAACAGTAATATTTTTATTGTGCCACATGTGGCTTTGTGCAAACTAGCCATTACAATAGCAGTCTGGGAGATAATAGATAAAGAACATCTTTCTCATAACACACAAGGCATGATGCAATGTTTTGTTTGTATTATATTGTAAGATATTCTTTAAAAAATACACATATTACAAAATATGTTTATATTTATAATTATATGTTGGTAAGGTTCAGTTTTAAAATAAAAAGAGGTAGTTTTACTCTTCCAAATATTTCAAAACTAAGATCTGACCCTAGTATAATGTTTCATTAAAAGGAAAATACTTGGGAATCTGTGAAGAAATAAACTTGGGCAGGAAGTGGTAAGTATTTCTATCTTTTAGTGTAAACATGGAATTAGCATTCAAACATCTGTTGGGATTTGTAACTGATCCCAACAGCTGTTCAATTTCATCTATCTTGCCATCTTGGTCTGCCTGCATGCTCCTGAAACAATAAATAGTAACTTTTTTATATCTTACCAATTTTAACCAGATTATTTTTCAAAAAAATATTCTTAGCTTTCAAATCTCGATGAAGTATTTGTCTGAAAATAAAAAAGAAAACATTGTTCCAGTGATAAGAAAAAAAATGTTATTGCAACAAATGTATCTTGTTATGTTATAAAACTTAAACATGTCTCCTAACTGCATTCATATCATTGCTTTTGGACTGCAATCCTGAACACATTAATTAGCAACTAAGTCAATTTCTTGATTTTGAATAATGTTAATATCAAAGTTTTTTCCAAATTAATGGAGAGAGGATAGGCAAAAACTAAATATATGAAGGGCTGCAGGTCAAACTTTCTTTTTCATAACGTCCAGAAGGAAAATAATAAAGATTTTAAAAAGTATTTTAGCAATTCTGATTGAAAATGAATCAAAAAGTACCATAAATATATTTTGGTTTTTTTGGACAGGAAAAGCTGGTTTTGGGGAAATTAGTGTATGAATAAAAATATCCTACAAAAAGGAGTCCTTGGTTAATCCAGCACATTCCATTGCCATTGTTAAATAAAGCTCATGGATTCTTAAGCAAGTCTCAAATGGTTGCAAACAGGTGAACAGGCAGGTAAAGCATAGTGCACAGCACATGCACAACATGACTGGCTCTTCCTGGGTGGTGAAGAATTTGTAAATGTACTATGAGTCATGGCATGACTGTGGCAGGGGGAGCTGCTACTAGGTGGGGGTGGGTACATCAGTGGCCCCAAAGCACAGCATGAAATGGCAGAGCAAGGGATGGCTCACTGTGCTTAAAAAGAGGTTTTAAATAATCCTCTCTCTGACATTGTTTTTCCTCCTATGGTACTGTTTTTATAGTCACCATATCCCAGGTACTTCATTTATACCTAAATCAGATCCCTAAAAGTGATACTGCCATTCAATTGGGAGAAGGGGGGCCTTGGAGTCGATTTATTAGCACTGCCTGTGACAACTGATATTTTACAACTGGTTCTCTGGCGCCAAAGCACCTTGAGATCCCTTCATCTTTTGGGGAATGTTTGTGATAGCCATGTGGGACGGTTCACTTTAACATCTAACGGAAGATAACCATGGGAATGTATGCTTATCTGATTCTCAGGGCAACTGGTAAAGGAACCACTTTCACACTTGTGTATTGGCTAAAATCTGCATTCTGACTAATGGGAGGGATCTCTACCGCTTTAATTCCAGACATTGCTTTGAACTGGAGGTTTTCACTACTACTAAAAACTTCCTTTTGAAATACTTCATTTCAAGAGTCTTCACTTTCTTAAGCAGAAGGAGAGGCACTTCTTACAGATTTGGGATGAGAGGAAATCAAGTTCTGAGTGTGTATTGCAGTTGTTAGTAATATTTGAAACTGATATTTGCAAATGAACTGATAGCTCTATTCAGGAAATCCTACTTTAGAAAACAATATCATGCCACCATGAAGAAGATTCAAATATTTTTACACAGACTAAATGAATACTGTATCAGAAGGAAATGGCTAGTTCTTCCTGTTTGGACAATAAAATATTTTCACTTTCATAATAATAGTGAGACATAAGGGATCATTTCACATTTGGAAAAAAGTAGTTTTCATGTTCACATTAGCTTTCTTTGGAAATAAGCCAAAATGTACTTTCAATATATTTGCTATTTCATCTCTGCAGAAATAAAAGAGATTTAAAATGGCAAACTTTGGAAAATATATTATTTAAAAGGGGGCACTCACTTTAGCTACATATTAATAATCCAAATCCAGATAGCTGGACATAATTTCATATTAGAGATAAACAGCTATTCCACAAGCTTTTAAAGTGTTCACTCTATGTCAGCAATCTAGCCATGGAAACATAGTTTCAATTTATAGAATGACAAATGAAACTGCTGTACCTTTTATGTAAGTAGTTTACTCCAAGTAATAATTGTATAAACCATTTCACTATTTGACTTTCAGGAAATACTTTGCCACTTCTTTTGTACTCTTGAATTTTAAAGTCGAGATCTTGACCCTGAAAAAGAGAAGCAAATGTATATCTGATGAAAGCATTACATCAGCACATGAAATTCAATTCTAAGTGTTCCTAAGTGTTTAGGAAAATACTTATTTACTTTGTTACATAAACTTTGAATAACTCTGCTTGGTTACTTATATTCTTGAAGAACGTAAAATACAAAACTAAGGAAACAAGAAGCTCCCTATAGATATGCTTAATTTTATAGTGCCCAATGTCTCAGCCAGCTCATTTTCTAAAATTTCACTGGATTGTCTCAGGAGATTCTGTTAGGAAGTGAATCTCCACAGTAAGCATTTGAAGAAATTACTAAGAATCCTGAAACAATATTAGGGTGGGGGGAGGGAGTCCTTAAAATCTTTTAAAGACATTTAAAAGACATTCAGCAGCTCTTGAGAAAAATAGTACAGAAGTCTTACCTCACAGTATTCAGTAATGATGCAAAAACTCCCTCCTTCAACAAAACTTGTATAGAATTTAACAATGGCCGGATGGTCTAGCCTGGACAACAATTGTGCTTCCAAATTCGCCTCAACTGTTTCATTGGGTTTAAGATTCCCCACACAGATTTCTTTCAAAACTTTCCTGTTGATAAAATCAGTATATCATAAGATTGTGAAAAGATTAGAGCATGCACAGAGTGTAACTATTTCTTTATAATCCAGCTATTGTTATTCTTGCTGAGCTGTACCATGTGCAGAGATAAAAAGCTACAGGCTGAATGCCAAGCTTAGCCTTGAAGTAACTTTGCTGTAGCTTTAAAATGTGTATTCTGTTTGTTGTAACCACTTGTTTTAGATAATGAGCCCTAACAAGTTCTGGGTTAAATGCCAGCAAATGTGTATGTTTCCGAAGTGAGGCGTGGGAGGAGTAACACATGGGTATTAACCCAACCCTTTTGCCCTGGAGACTGAGGTAAATCTTGAGGCCACACCTCCGTTCCTCCTTCTGACCTCCAGATTAAACTTCAGCCTCCAGCCCAGAAGGAGTGTTTTTCCTGACTCTCCCTCACTTCAAAGACTTTGGAGTTTTTCTACAGGATTCCACAATTTACCTTGAATTTAATTGCTGCATCCCTCCTCTGCTGTGCTCAGCTCTGCTAGCGTTTAAGCCTTGCCGCTTGCTAGCGCGCACGCCCCAAGCGACCAGACGGTCGCGAAAAAGGGGAGGAAGCCTCCGCATGCGCGGAACATCAGGATCGGCTGCCCAGTTCCAGGAGACCGGCGAGGATCATCGAGGGACCGGGGATCTGGCAGGGATCGCCCCAGTTCCATATCGCCACCCCTTTCGCCTGCACAGTCATCTGAGACAAGGGGTGATCCCTTTAGGCGCAGGGCTCTAAGACTTCAGCTAGTCCAGAATGCAGCCGCGCGAGCAATTGTGGGTGCACCTAGGTACACCCACATTACACCTATCCTCCACGAGCTGCAATGGCTGCCCATCGGTCTCCAGACTCGCTTCAAGGTGCTAGTTGTTACTTATAAAGCCCTGCATGGCATCGGACCTGGGTACCTGAGAGACTGCCTCCTGCCAATTACCTCCCAAAGACCGATTCGATCACACAGGCTCGGCCTTCTCCGGGTCCCATCTGCTAGCCAATGTTGGCTGGCGACCCCCCCGGGGGAGAGCCTTCTCTGTTGCTGCTCTGGCCCTCTGGAACGAGCTCCCCGTGAAGATCCGGACCCTTACTACCCTCCCGGCCTTCCGTAAAGCTACTAAGTCCTGGCTGTTCTGCCAGGCTGGGGGCTGTTGAAATAGCCAGCTCTGCTCCATTTGTGACTGTTGTGTATTTTAATATTGTTTGTATTGTCTTATTTATCCCCTCCCCCATTTTATTGTGAGCCGCCCGGAGTCCTTCAGGATTGGGCAGCATACAAAACCAATAAACGAAATGAAACAAAACAAAACGAGGGTTCTCAGCCCTGCAAGGCACAGGCTGGCACCACAATCCCCAGAGGCAAGGGACTATTTACAGACTCCAGAGCTCCGTCCCTCCCTCCCAGAGGTCCCTGATAGCTTTCAGGAGGTTTTAGCCAGGGCCATAGCTCAAGGGATTGCTTCTGGGATGAAACATCAGTCCCAGGGCTCTAAACATAGGTCTTCCCGGGACCAGCCCAGGGATCATCAGAGCCACTTCAGAGCCACTGCTACCAGAGAGCCCAGGTCTTCCTCCCCTTCCACTGCCAGTGAAGCTTCAGATTTAGAGGAAGGGGAGTTGAAGGAGATGGGGGTTTTCTAGGGATGAGGATGCCCAGGCTCCTGAGGCCCCCAACATCACTGGTCTTTCCCCCCCCTTCTTGTTTAGCTCCTTACTTTGTAAGGCCAGGGCCACAGCAGACCTGGATACACCTCCAGATTCCAGGCCTACGACTGCCATGCCTAGCACTAGCAGGGGTAACAAGAAGGGACCCTTCCATAAATCCTATTTTCCCAATCCAGGGGGCAAAGAGTGGAGGTTCTATAATCTCAATTTTACCCCTGCCAAAACTCTTCAGGTTCCTGAGGTGGACACCCCAGTTGACACCTAGCCTCAGCTTCAGCCGTGGTGACTGGAGACATCGCCAACTGCCTTAAGGCAGAGGATAAAAAGGCGGAGATCATTTTACGTAAGACATTCCAAGCAATAACCTGGGCCATTAGGGCGGCCGCTTCTGCATCTTTTTTTCAATAGATCTACAGTGCTGTGGCTGGAACAGCTGAGAGACAGGACCCCAGCCATGGAGGTATGACTGCTGCAGGACATCTCTAAGGTGCTGGTAGCCACGCAGTTCTCAGCAGATGCCACTCTGGATGCAGTTAAGTATGCGTCTCGAGCCTTGTCATCCTCTGTAGCGTCCAGGCGGAGTCCTGGGCTAAGTGGCACCTAGCAGGAGCAGACTACACCGGGGACAAGCTCTTCGGTGCCTCGCTGGATCCTAACCTGGTAGAGGACAAAAACAAGTGGAAGGTTTTCCCAGCTACGACCAGATGGTCAGATTACCGACACGCTCCTTATCCCAGGACAACAACTTACCACCCGCCTGAATCGGACCTCCAGAATCAAAGGTACCAGACCCCGAGGTTTCATAGACAGGGGGATAGGCAGTTTCCTAGGGACAGATTCAGGGGCCAGCAGTAGAGCAAGCAGCCCTTTGGAGGAGGGGGCGGTCGCCTATTCTGCAGGTGCAAGTGATCCATTCGTGGATACCCCATTGGTGGTCGCCTCTCCTTTTTGCGAATGTCTGGGAACGCGTCACTTCAGACGACTGGGTCCTCCAAACTGTTAAGCTCGGGTTACAGCTGGAGTTCCGCTCACAACACCCAAATAGGTTCCGCACCTTCACTTCCTCTGCAGATACGGCCAAATGGGCCCTTAAGGCAAAGGCCATCAAACACCTGTTAGATATCAGGGCCAAAGAGAGGGTCCCAGAGGGGAGAGGGGTTCCGGATTCTATTCGAACCTGTTTCTGGTCCCCAAGAGTTCAAGGGGGTGGAGAGCCATCCTGGATGTTAAACTAGTCAATTCCAGGGTAGTCTACAGGAGGTTCAAGATGGCCTCCCTGAAATCCATCTTAGAGGGCATCCGTCAGGGCGACTTCTTGGCCTCCATCGACCTCATGGAGGCCTACCTTCACATCAGAATTGCCCCAAAACATTGCAGGTTCCTTAGGTTTTCCCACGAGGGCAGTCATTTTTAATATAGGGCCTTTCCCTTTGGGCTGGCCTCAGCTTCCAGGACCTTTACCAAGGTGCTGGCTGTGGCCACAGATCACCTGCGTTCCTTCCCAGTCCGACTTTTTTGCTACCTAAATGACATCCTCATCCTAGCCAGGTCCCCAGATACTGCCAGGCAGGACCTGGGGGTTACCATTGACACACTCAGGTCCCTGGGGTTCTCTATCAACCTAGAGAAGAGTCACATGGTCCCATCTACCAGGCTCCAGCACCTAGAGTCCATTATAGATTCGGTGACTAGGGAGGTTTTTCTTTCCCAGAATCGAAAGGAGAGCATTGTGCAGCTGATTCATGAAGTTCCCAAATTATGCTCTGTCCCTGTAGTTCTTCTTTCCCAGGCTCCTTGGGAAATTCATTTCTTGTATAGGGATCGTGCCTTGGGCTTGCCTACACGCCAGGGAGCTTCAGTGGTTCCTGCTTCCATATCAGAGAGCAGGGACAAGCGATGCCAGCTTCAAGGTTTGAGTGTCGCCCCAGGTGCTGCTCTCGCTCCGTTGGTGGCTGACCACAGCATTAGACAAGGGATCCCTCTTCAAGGAACCAGCAAGGAAGGTACTCACAACCGACACAAGCCTGTTCGGCTGGGGAGCACACCTGGAGGCCCAGATAGCCCAGGGCCGCTGGACTCCAACAGACCTGCGCAACAACATAAACTGGTTGGAGCTCAGGGCCATCCATCTGGCCCTATGTCACTTCAAGACCATGGTGACCGGTCATCATGTCCTGTTCCTAATGGACAACATGGCAGCCAAGGTCCACGTGAACAGACAAGGGGACACCCATTCCAAGGCCCTTCACGATGAGGCCCTCCGATTGGGAAACTGGGCAGAGAGGCATCTCCAGTCCATCAGAGCGGAATACATCTCCGGGACAGAGAACCAGCAAACAGATTGCCTCAGCAGGGAAACGGTCGACAACGGAGAGTGGCAGCTCCATCCCAGCATCTTTTGGCAGATCTGCGAGAGGTTCGGCTGCCCGTCGGTGGATCTCTTCGCAACCCCAGCGAATGCCCAGCTGCCGACCTTTGTATCGAGGTTCCCGTCCAGAGGAGCCATGGACACGGACGTCCTTTACTGCAGATGGTCACCAAGTCTACTCTATACCTTTCTCCCCCTTCCCCTCATTCCCAGGGTTCTGAGGAGGTTGGTGTCAGAGGGAGAAGAGATGATTCTAGTGGCTCCCTTCTGGCCACGGCACCCCTGACTAGTAGAGTTGGTGGAGCTGTCCTCAGCTCCCCACTGGAGGATTCCCTGGGGGGAGGTGTCTCTACACCAGGGGTCTCTGGAGCATCCGGATCTGGAGTGGCTCCATCTGACCGGCTGGCGATTGAGCGGGAACAGCTGAGAGGGGCACATTTTTCCACGAAGGTCATTAGGACCATCGAGGCGTCCAGGAGGCAATCCACCACTCGCATCTACAATTCCTCCTGGGTTGCCTTCACGGACTGGTGTCAAGCAAAGGACATCATACCAGCTTCGGCCTTTGTGCCCCAGGTTCTGGACTTCCTACAGGAAGTTCTGGAGAAAGGTCTGGCCCCCAGCACCTTTAGGAGACAAGTCTCTGCTCTCTCCATGATCCTGGGATGGTGGTGGATGCACCACCTTTGTCCCAACATCCGGTCCTCAGATGCTTCCTTAAGGGAGCAGCGAATCTGAAACCCCCTGTGGTCCATCAATTCCCTACCTGGGACCTACCCACAGTCCTCCAGGCATGACAGAGTCACCATTCGAACCCTTGAGGGAGGTTTCCCTACAATTCCTGACCCTTAAGGTCACCTTCATGGTTGCCATCACCTCAGCCAGGAGGGTATCTGAGCTCTGACCTCTGCACCTTCCTGGAGAACCGAGTCATCCTGAGACTGGACCCTGCATTCATGCCCAAGGTCAATTCTCCCTTCCACAGGGCTTTAGAGATATTTCTGCACGGAGAGTTGGGCATGATGAGGCAGGGAGGCACACGAGCTGGAGGCAGAACAAGTGCTCACACAACCTCTCTTTCCAGCTGGACAGAGCGCCATGCAGCTTAGTGCCTTTGGGATATTACGGGTCGGTGAGTGGCGCTCTGCCCGGCTGGAAAGGGACGTTGCCGGGGGGCTGCTCATGAGAGCAGCTGCCCGGCAGAACCCCGCTCCAGCTGGGCACAGAGCCACCCATCAACCCAATGGTATCCCAAAGGCGTCAAGCAATGTGAATGCCTTTGCCCCCTCCCCAGCTCCTGTGGCTTTGCCCCTTTGGGATATCGCTAAATTGGTGAGTGGTGCTCTGCCTGGCTGGAGGGAGGGCTGTCCAGAGGGCTTTTTATTGGGGGAGGGCGTGTATTTTTGCCCACAGGAAAAATATGGCATGGTCTTATTATCAGGACCTATTGTAATTTCGGGGAAACACGGTACCATTTGCTAAAACTTACCTATACATATTTATAAGATAATAATAAAATACAGATTATAGTTTTCTGAATTACTGCAAACTTTCTGCTATTAAAATAGGTAATATTTAAATTAATCTTCTCATCTTTGATTTGACAGCGTGACATTATTTTTTCCTGCTCACAGATCTTGTCACTAAACTGTCAAAGACAATGAGCTTTCCTTAAATATCACTTAATAGAAGATCTTTTCTGCATCAAAAGGCAGCAATAAAAACTTGACATGGCAGGACAGCTTGTCATTTAATTCACTCTGATTTCACTATTCCCATCACCTTTCATGCTACATGCCACGTTTGTCTTATTAAAATTCTATCACTAGATGGCAAATGAGAAATCTGTAAACTTATAAATTAGAGAAGGGTTTGTTACCATACCATGTATTTTTATTATTAAAATCATAGCTAGTCTTTTCACTATGAAAGTTTTACGAAATACCAGAATTGTTGCAAGAAAAATAAATAAAATGGATTTAAAACATTTAAATATTTTTTGCAAAGGAAAAAGGTGGCGCAGTGGTTAAATGCAGCACTGCAGGCTACTGCTAGATCAGCAGGTCAGCGGTTCAAATATCACCGGCTCAGGGTTGACTCAGCCTTCCATCCTTCCGAGGTGGGTAAAA
This sequence comes from Thamnophis elegans, assembly GCF_009769535.1. Classification (NCBI taxonomy): domain Eukaryota; kingdom Metazoa; phylum Chordata; class Lepidosauria; order Squamata; family Natricidae; genus Thamnophis; species Thamnophis elegans. The sequence goes on along the minus strand of NC_045558.1, from coordinate 54,701,653 downwards.
TGAGGACCCAGATTGTTGGGGGCAATATGCTGACTCTCTGTAAACCGCTTAGACAGGCCTGAAAGGCCTATGAAGCGGTATATAAGTCTACTGCTATATTGCTATTATATTTCCTGCAAAGAGGTTTCTACTTTCCCTTTTTGAATATTTATTTAGAAAATTTAGACTGACTTTTAGAAGATAACAAAAATATTGCTTTTTAAGATCGTTTTTAAAAATTGAGTACTGCTTGTGATATAAATTTATTTTATTTTTAAATAGACAAAATCATTTAAAGATATCGATAGTAATTTTATTTTTTAAAAACCTAGCAAAATTCAGAAGATTTAAAAGTATACGAGTATATAAAAAACAACAGGTTTGGTCTAATATAGTACTGTAGGTTTTAATAAAAATGTTGAAATAAAAGAGCTACCGTATATACTCGAGTATAAGCCGACCCGAATATAAGCCGAGGCACCTAATTTTACCCCAAAAAGCTGGAAAAGTTATTGACTCGAGTATAAGCCTAGGGTGGGAAATGCAGCAGCTATGGTAAATTTCAAAAATAAAAAATCAGTGTTATTTGAAACTCAAAGTTATGTTTATTCAAGGGACCCGCTTAATTAAAGTGTTCTATAATATCAGTATGACTTATAATACTGCAAGTCTGCAATATTAAAATACTTGTATAGGGGATCCCCGGGATCCCACGAAGAGATCAAATCACAACCAGTATGCCACCTTCTTGGTATATTGTTTTTATTTTCACTGAGTTTTTAAAAATGAGCATTATTTCATCCTTTTTTTCTTTATGTTTGATTGGTATCTGCAATTTGTGTTAATTCTGTTCATACATATAATATAAATGAAAAACCCAGCTCTCTTAAAAAATATTTTAAGTTCTTTCTGGTGCTCCCTTTTAGAATTGGCCAACTAATATTTCTGTTCGCCCAACTAATGTCAGGCAGAGTTAACTGAAAAAGTAATTTTTCATGAAAGGACATTTTCCTAGGATTTTAATTGTTCTTACTGTCAGATTTCTCGTTATTTCCAGCTTGAGTCTCCTTCTGACAAGTTTCCATTGCTTCTTGTCCTGTCCTCAGGTGCTATTGCTGCCGCCGCCTCCTCCTCCTCCAACAGCACCAGCACATTTGCTGCCCAGCGCTGCGGCTGAGGTGAAGCCGCCAAAGCTCCCGCTGGCGCCCCCGCAGCGTTGGGCGGATATCCGGCAGTGCTGTTGGAGGAGGAGGAGGCGAACCAGCCTGCCATCGCCGGCCACCGCTAGCCCCGCCGCTCTTCCCACCCCCTTCCAAGCCCCACAGTCCAGCGGATGGAGCAGCGAAGCCCCGGGGCTTCGCTGCTGCTCCCCGCATTTGCTGCACGGGGATCCCTTGGAGAGGGGATTCCAGCCTGCCATCGCCAGCCACCGCTAGCCCCGCCGCTCTTCCCACCCCCTTCCAAGCCCCACAGAAGGGGGTGGGAAGAGCGGCGGGGCTAGCGGTGGCTGGCGATGGCAGGCTGGAATCCCCTCTCCAAGGGATCCCCGTGCAGCAAATGCGGGGAGCAGCAGCGAAGCCCCCGAGCTGCTTCTGCTCCATCCGCTGGACTGTGGGGCTTGGAAGGGGGTGGGAAGAGCGGCGGGGCTAGCGGTGGCTGGCGATGGCAGGCTGGAATCCCCTCTCCAAGGGATCCCCGTGCAGCAAATGCGGGGAGCAGCAGCGAAGCCCCCGAGCTGCTTCTGCTCCATCCACTGGACTGTGGGGCTTGGAAGGGGGTGGGAAGAGCGGCGGGGCTAGCGGTGGCTGGCGATGGCAGGCTGGAATCCCCTCTCCAAGGGATCCCCGTGCAGCAAATGCGGGGAGCAGCAGCGAAGCCCCCGAGCTGCTTCTGCTCCATCCGCTGGACTGTGGGGCTTGGAAGGGGGTGGGAAGAGCGGCGGGGCTAGCGGTGGCTGGCGATGGCAGGCTGGAATCCCCTCTCCAAGGGATCCCCGTGCAGCAAATGCGGGGAGCAGCAGCGAAGCCCCCGAGCTGCTTCTGCTCCATCCGCTGGACTGTGGGGCTTGGAAGGGGGTGGGAAGAGCGGCGGGGCTAGCGGTGGCTGGCGATGGCAGGCTGGAATCCCCTCTCCAAGGGATTCCCATGCAGCAAATGCGGGGAGCAGCAGCGAAGCCCCCGAGCTGCTTCTGCTCCATCCGCTGGACTGTGGGGCTTGGAAGGGGGTGGGAAGAGCGGCGGGGCTAGCGGTGGCTGGCGATGGCAGGCTGGAATCCCCTCTCCAAGGGATCCCCGTGCAGCAAATGCGGGGAGCAGCAGCGAAGCCCCGGGGCTTCGCTGCTCCATCCGCTGGACTGTGGGGCTTGGAAGGGGTCGGGAAGAGCGGCGGGGCTAGCGGTGGCCGGCGATGGCAGGCTGGTTCGCCTCCTCCTCCTCCAACAGGCAACAGCACTGCCGGATCCAGTTGTAGACTCGAGTATAAGCCAAGGCGGCTTTTTTCAGCCCAAAAAGTGGGCTGAAAAACTCGGCTTATACTCGAGTATATACGGTATAAGGCTGGTTCATACATCCATGAATTTAATTTAATTTCTCTTTATATATAAGTGGTATAAGAGGAGAATTTACAATATATTGCAGATTTTTTTAAACATCTTAATACTTTTTAGTTGAGCATGAATTAATTTGAAAAATCAAAGTCACTTCTACTATCCTGGTACTTCAGATAGCAGATGCAGGATTTGGCAGTTAAAATTGAGAGTTGGGCATCAAATACTGCATCTTCAACTGGAAATCTAGTTGTAGATCTGTTGCACTTGCAAGGACTATTACTAGGATTAAAATTCTCTATGTGTTACTCTATGATGAGCTATTTAAACTGAAACAATTTTATCTAGTACTCTGTTTTCATAGCAACTTCTGGGAAGAAAAGGCCAGGCATGGCATCCTGTCCCACTCCAGAATGGGAATGTTCTCCTCGTACCCTTTGCCACCCCTTGTTCACACCCAAGGTTTCTCCCCTAGTCATTCACCTCTACCATTTCTTCTCCATTGTTAGGGCTCTAGCTGTTCGTCCTGGGTAATGGGACTCAGCCTCTTCCGTCCTAGGCCCTTCGTCATGGGCCTTGGGTGAAATACTGCTCACCCCGGCCTTTTGGGCTCAAGAGAAAGTTAGCAGCCAGCCAATTAGAGGATGGAAAGGGAGAGGGGGGGGGGGAAGGAGAAAGTGTTTTGTGTCGAGTTTCCAGTTGCCTGGGTCTAAGCTAGCAAATCCTTTGCATTTGCATCCCCCCCCCTCCGAAATGTTGGGGAAGATTTATTTGTGCCAAAAGGGCCTTTTTCCTCTCTTTTATCTTTGCACAGGCTTAAATGTGTATAATTAAGAGTTCACCATTGTTCTGTGGTAAGGTTCCCCAACACATTTCAACCACAGGTATACATCACATTTTGAAAACACATTCAGGCTCCCTCAAATTAGTATTCTACTGCATTGAGATAGTGATTGTGTTAAAGTATCAAATTTAAATATTAATATCCTGGTTATGTCCCCATGGAATTGATGGAATGTTCCTTATATTAGTTCTACTTACCATTTCCATCTTTGGGGAGCAAGTGAATTTGCCAGTTTGTATGTGGAAAGGGGATCACCAGGACATCTCACAGATAGAAAAACAGGAGTTTTGAAAAACTACAAGCAAACTCTAACAGCATATTGAACTCTAACAGCATAGGGAAAGAGGGAGAAAGAAGTAGAATGAAAGAGGGGGAGGCTGAGAGACAGAGAACTCAACTCCTTCTAACTACAGAGTTAATCGTTCCCAGCACTCTGCTCGTCCTGAGGTGCTGAAACCATGGGGCTAGCTCCCCCCCCCCCCAGTTGTTGGAACACTTTTTATCGCCTATTTTGGATCGCAATAAATGTGATTTTTTTTTTTACTGGTTCCAATATTATTTTAAAAGTCGAGGTTATAATCCGTGAATGTGTGTGTGTGTGTTTTTTTATAAAAAATATTTTTTCTTTTAGATTAGATTTAGATTTAGATTTATTAATATTTGTAGGCCGCCCTTTTCCCTGAGGGGACTCAGGGCGGCTCACATAAAATAGGGGAAGGGGAGATACAGACATTAAGATAAGACATATAATAAAATAATAAACAACATACATTCATCATTCGGGAGGGGAATTATCCTTGTCCCCAGGCCTGACGGGCGAGCCAGTTCTTCAAGGCTGTGCGGAAGGCCTGGACGGTGGCGAGGGTGCGAATCTCTACGGGGAGCTCGTTCCAAAGGGTCGGGGCTACTACTGAGAAGGCCCTCCTCCTTGTAGTTGCCAGCCGACACTGGCTGGCCGATGGTATACGGAGGAGGCCTAATCTATGTGATCTTATTGGTCGCAGGGATGTAATTGGCAGAAGGCGGTCTCTCAAGTATCCAGATCCACTGCCATGTAGGGCTTTATGGGTGACTAATAGCACCTTGAAGCGCATCCGGAGATCGACAGGTAGCCAGCGCAGCTCGCGGAGGATAGGTGTTATGCGGGTGAACCGAGGTGCACCCACAATCACTCGCGCGGCCGCATTCTGTACTAGCTGAAGTCGCCGGATGCTCTTCAAGGGCAGCCCCATGTAGAGCACGTTGCAGTATTCCAGCCTAGAGGTCACAAGGGCCCGGGTGACTGTTGTGAGAGCCTCCCGATTCAGGTAGGGTCGCAACTGGCGCACCAGGCGAACCTGGGCGAATGCCCCACTGGTCACAGCCATTAAATGGTGGTCAAACGATAGCTGTGAGTCCAGGAGGACTCCCAAGTTGCGAACCCTCTCTGAGGGGTGTAGAATTTGACCCCCCAGCCTGAGTGATGGAATATTGGTCGAATCTCTGGGAGGGAAACACAACAGCCACTCGGTCTTTTCTGGGTTGAGCACGAGCTTGTTAACCCTCATCCAGTCCATAACAGCTTCGAGGCCGCGGTTCATCACGTCTGCCGCTTCATTGAGTTGGCACGGGGCGGACAGATACAGTTGAGTATCGTCCGCATATTGATGGTATCTAATCCCGTGCCTGCGAATGATCTCACCCAGCGGTTTCATGTAGATGTTGAATAGTAGGGGGGATAAGACCGAGCCCTGAGGCACCCCATAAGTTAGGGGCCTAGGGGACGATCTCTGCCCCCCCACTAACACCGACTGCGACCTGTCCGAGAGGTAGGAGGAGAACCACCGCAACACGGCGCCTCCCACTCCCACCTCCCGCAGTCGTCGCAGAAGGATACCATGGTCGATGGTATCGAAAGCCGCTGAGAGGTCGAGGAGAACCAGGATGGAGGAATGTCCTCCATCTCTGGCCCTCCAGAGATCATCGGTCAATGCGACCAAAGCGGTTTCTGTGCTGCAACCGGGTCTGAAGCCTGACTGGAAGGGGTCTAGATAGTTTGCTTCCTCCAAGGACCGCTGGAGCTGGAAGGCCACCACCTTCTCAACAACCTTCCCCAGAAAGGGGAGGTTGGAGACTGGACGATAATTATTAAGGATAGCTGGATCCAAAGATGGCTTCTTCAGGAGGGGTCTCACCACCGCCGCTTTCAGTGCGGCGGGGAAGTTCCCCTCCCGAAGTGAGGCGGTGACAACCGCCTGGATCCAGCCTCGTGTCACCTCACTGCAGTTAGTAACTAACCATGAGGGACACGGATCCAGTACACAGGTGGAGGTACTTACAGCCCTCATGGCCTTGTCCACATCCCCGGGGGTAACGTCTTGAAACTCAACCCAGAGTTGTTCAAATTGATCCTCCTGTGCCTCGGCTGGAGCTGCAGGGGTGGAGTCCAAGTCCGACCGAAACCGAGCAATTTTGTCCGCTAAGAATTGGGCATACTCTTCGGCTCTGCCCTGCAAGGGTTCCCCCGCTTCTGCGCCTACATTGCCAAAGTCTTGCAACGCACTCTAGAGGCCAACAAGTGAACTGCACCTGCATTTACAAAGCTTTTCAACGCACCCTAGTGGCCAAAAAGGGAATTGAACTCAAAGAATTCATAACACATTCAAGAAATTTTCTGACCTAGTCCTAGTCCTAGAATCTTTCTAGCCATGGCAGAAGGGTCAGACATGCCAAACCTCATGCCTGAACCCACCATGGACACAGAACTGGTCATCCAAACCTCAGAATTTGATGTCCAACTATCAGAAAAGGCCTATGACCTAAGAAAGCATAGAAAGCTGTTGTGGCCCAGCAGGAGCCATTGGAGCTGCCACCAGATTCCGACAGCGAGGGGCCCTATGAGTTGGCCCTGGAGGATGTGGAGGACCCTGGACAGGGTTCCGACTCTGAGCAGGGCGCAGAGAGATTGGTTGGCCACCAGGTGGCGCCTGGGCCTTGGATCAGTGGGGAGGAGACAAGGGAGAGTGATCCAGAAACCAACAGTGAGTTGTTCTGGGACGCACGCTGTCGAAGAGCTACTCGGGGTCAAGAACAACTACGTAATTACAGGAGGTAATTACACTTAGCTGATAGTCATTAGGCTCCTCTCCAGACTATAAAAGAGACTGCTCGTGTCACGTCCTTCTTGCAGAAGTCAACGCTTGGACTAAAGAGAAACTAACTTGGCAGGCTGGATTGCTGCCAGAGTTTGTTTGCAATGCTGCCAAGGTTTGTCCGACTTGCTGCCAAAGTCCTTATTTATTTGTTTACTTGGCTTTCAGCCACCAAGAGTCTGGATTTACTATTAAAGGACATTCTCATTAAGCGTGTCTCAGCTTTCGTTACTGGATGGAGGAGCGGGTCAGAACAGAAAGCGTACATAGATTATGTGGGCAAACCTCTTGGAGGAATGGGATGGGGTTTATCGAAAGCATGAGAGTCGCTGGAAGGAGTTACAGCGTCTCTGTGACCAACCCAAAGAAGATCTAACCCCCAGACGCCTCCGGTCATTGGAAGAGGACATGAATGGCATTTTCTCGCAATGGACAATTTATGAAGACCGTCTCAATGACATCCAGCTACAACGAAATGATGATGGAGAACTTCAGAAGGAGATGCTGCACCTCCAGAAGTTAAACAAAGAACGTTACAAGAAATTTCAATGCAGCAAAGACTTTATCCAAACCTATCTGAAGAGGGAGACTGCACCGGACAAGAAGGCTTAAAGACTTAAAGCGGAGGTGGTGAGACCCCTCCTGAAGAAACCATCCTTGGATCCAGCCATTTTAAATAACTACCGTCCTGTCTCCAACCTTCCCTTTGTTGGGAAGGTTGTTGAGAAGGTGGTGGCCTTCCAGCTTCAACGGGCCTTGGAGGAAGCTAGTTATCTTGACCCCTTCCAGTCCGGCTTCAGACCCGGTTACAGCACAGAAACCGTTTTGGTCGCATTGACCGATGCTCTCTGGAGGGCCAGAGATGGAGGCCATGCGTCCATCCTGGTTCTCCTTGACCTCTCGGCGGCTTTCGATACCATCGACCATGGTATCCTTCTGCGACGACTGCGGGAGGTGGGGGTGGGAGGCACTGTTTTGCAGTGGTTCTCCTCCTACCTCTCGGACAGGTCGCAGTCGGTGTTGGTCGGGGGGCAGAGATCGTCCCTGAGGCCCCTAAAATATGGGGTGCCGCAGGGTTCGGTCTTATCCCCCCTACTATTTAACATATACATGAAACCGCTGGGCGAGATCATTCGGAGGCACGGGATAAAATACCATCAATATGCGGACGATACGCAATTGTATCTGTCCGCCCCGTGCCAACTCAATGAAGCGGTGGACGTGATGAACCGGGGTCTTGAGGCCGTTAAGAACTGGATGAGTGCTAACAAACTGGTACTCAACCCGGACAAGACCGAGTGGCTGTTGTGTTTCCCTCCCAACAATTTGGCCAATGTTCCATCTATCAGGCTGGGGGGTCAAATTTTACACCCCTCAGATAGGGTTCGTAACTTAGGAGTCCTCCTGGACCCACAGCTGACTTTCGACCATCATTTGTCGGCTGTGACCAGGGGGGCATTTGCCCAGGTTCGCCTGGTCCACCAGTTACGACCCTACCTGAACTGGGAGGCTCTCGCAATGGTCACTCGAGCCCTTGTGATCTCTAGGCTGGAATACTGCAATGTGCTCTACATGGGGCTGCCCTTGAAGTGCATCCGGCGACTGCAGTTAGTTCAGAATGCGGCCGCGCGAGTGATAGTGGGCGCACCGCGGTTCGCCCACATAACACCCATCCTCCGCGAGCTGCACTGGCTACCTGTTGATCTCCGGGTGCGCTTCAGGGTGTTGTTGACCACCTTTAAAGCCCTTCATGGTAGTGGATCTGAGTACTTGAGAGACCGCCTTCTGCCGATTACCTCCCTCCGACCGATAAGATCGCACAGACTGGGCCTCCTCCGAATCCCATCTGCCAGCCAATGTCGACTGGCGACTACACGGAGGAGAGCCTTTTCTGTTGCAGCCCCGACCCTGTGGAACGACCTCCCCATCGAGATACGCACCCTCACCACCGTCCAGGCCTTCCGCACAGCCCTCAAGACCTGGCTATCCCAACAGGCCTGGGGATAAGCTTCTAATTCGCCCCACCCGAGTGTTGAATGCAAGTTGTGTTTTTATTATTTTACGTTGTTCACATATTGTTTATTTTTGAATTGCACCCCCTCCCTAATGATTGTAAGCCGCCCTGAGTCCCCTTAGGGAAAAGGGCGGCCTATAAATCCTAATAAATACAAATACAAATACAAGGCTGACTTCAAAGTATCTCTTTGTTCGTATGCAACATTTCGGCAGTTACACACAACCTCCTCCTACATCTCCAAAATAGCCTCATCTTTCTGACCAAAGGCCATTCGATCACAAGCAGGTAGCAGCGTCTCGCAGCAATCTTCCCGCTACAGCCAAAGGTCATGGATATCCAGAGCTGCAGAAGCACGAGCAGAAGTTGAGTTGGCATCTGGAGACTGGAAAGGAAGAGCAGCTGCTGAAGGAAAAAAATGGCGACCATAGAAGCAGAGAAGGCAGCTGCAGAAGCCAAAGCTCAGGCAGATGTAGCAGCTGAGGAAGCCAAAGCTCAGGTAGAGAGAGCAGCTGTGGAAGAAGAGAGAGCAGCTGCAGAAGCCAAAGCTCAGGCTCAACTAGAATATTTTCAGCGCATGCGGGAAATGAAAGAAAGACTAATTACGGGCCAAAGTTCTGCAGGCCGAGACTGACAGAGCCTCCTTCAACTCCAGTCATAGGAAGTTAGAAGTGGAAAACCCAGACACACGCATCAAAGCCTACATAAACAGCCAACACATGGTACAACAGGAACAAGGAGGGGAATCTCAAGTGTTGGAACTCGACCCCTCCCTTAAAATTGGAGAGCCTACCCTGACAAACCGAGAAACACGAGGTGACCAGGGTAATCCATCAACAACAGTGAAGGATCTTCCACAGGCAAGCACACAAGCAGCCGTGGTTCACAGCCTCAATGTGGAGGTGAAGAAACCCTTGGCAGACCTTCAAAGCAATCCAAGCATAGACAAAAAGATGCCTGAAATAGTAGATGTGCAAAGCTATAGCACATCAGCCAGTCCAGCAGTCGACAGCTTCATCAACGTCCAAAGTAAAGAAACACACTTCATGACATCAATATGCACTGGGTCCCAGTGCACGGCGGGGAGGAAAGTGGATAGACTCTGCATAGAAGTGTTAGACGAGAATGCACAGTTCCCACTGCCGCCATTATTAGAATGGGACAACCATCAGATGATCGCAGTCAGTTTGCGACACCAGAGGTAGCAAGCACAACACCTCACCTGAAGCACATGAGTAACTACTCTCCTGCTCTAGATCCCAAAGCCGAAATCCTGCTCTTGCCAGGAGCAAACACCTCCAACGCTTTCACCCCTCAACAGTGGTCAAAGGTCCAAAGGGCTCCCCATTCTCCCTCAAGACAGAACTTGGAGGGGGCATCTTTGGGATGGTGTGTGTCGATTAACCACAGGTCCCAACCCAGGCAAATGTCTTTGCAAACTCTGCTCTCAGTAATGGGAGAACACTCGAAACCATGCCAAGGACACTTCTCGACTTTGTCAGTCAAACCAGTTCTAGGAGCAACAGTGTTCCAGACCAGCAAAGAAGACAACGATTTGACCTAGTTGATAGAGAGCAAAGCCAACAGGAGGCTACCAAGAATTGGATGGCTCCAATACCCTTTCGCATACCAAGACAACAATTTCCAAATAACTATGAGCAACCTCTCTCTCACCTCCTCAATCTGAGCCAAATCATGAACAAGAAGCCCAAAATGAAAGCTCATTTAGTGGAGTTCCCACACAAGACGGTCCAGAATGGACACACAGAACTCACTCTGCCTCTGAGAAATGATGAAGAATGCTGGTACCTACCATCCTTTAGAAAGTACCACTCACAAAAGCCAGGCCAGATTCAAGCAGTTTTCGATACCAGCGTGCAATCCCAAGGCCCCTCTCTGAACAAAGTGCTTCTCAAAGGTCCTGACCTCACCAACAGTCTGCTCAACATGCTCAATCACTTCAGAAAGGAAGCCATAGCCATCCTGTACAACATCCAGCAGATGTTCTACTTATTCCTAGTCAGAGAAGATAATCAAATCTACCTATGTTTCATGTGGTCCAGCGACAAACAGCACAACCAATGAAAGCAAGAATGGCAAATATGGCAAGACTCCCTGAGTTATCTCCAAGGTGTTCCTGTCCAGCGCAAGTACATCCCCATCTGGCCTATCACCATAACAAAGGTGATAACAGCCATAGGATACATCAGGGTCTATGGCGGGGAGAATGTTTACATCGTCTATGGTGGGGAGAACAACGTTCACATTGGTTACGGCAGGGAGAACATCAGACTCATCATGGGAATGGTGAAACTAACAACTACCTGTCAACCAGTCCCAAGAACCAATCAAACACCTCTCCAGACGGAAGCCTCTTGTGTTGGGCTTAGCAGTGATCTTTTTCACCACCCTCATGATAGAGGGGGCAGCCGTCAGCAACTCTCAAGCCTTGGTTCCAGAGTTTTTGGATCATAAAAAACCAACTGTCCTCACCCCAGCCATCTTACTGACCCAGAAGACAGGTGACTGGCCAGCATCAGCAGGGAACTTCATTCCTAAAGACATGTATTGGAACTTATGGCCTAAGGGCCTTGTGTCCACTGGAACTCACAGCCTATGGGACTTGTGCACCAAGTCCTACCTAGTAATGATGAACTAGTTCGCCAGATGGAAGCTCAGGTCGCAAAGCAGACTTCTACCAAAAAGCTCTACACCAGACCAATCAGCGACCCAGAACTGCTGCTACGAATAACTGAATTAGAAGATTGAACCTCAAGCTTTGCATGCCTTGTGTTTACATGATTGTTTGCACTATTTGATGATATGGCTTTGTGTAACCCAGTTAATCAGTTAGTTAGGTTTGCATGCTCAGTTAATTAGTCAGTTAGTTACATGTTTGATGTTATGCCTTTGTTTAAATCAGTTAATTAGTCAGTCAAGTTTGCATTGTTTTGTGCCATATTTTGTTTGCCTTTAGTTAAAAGTTAGTAAGTAGTGGAATTTATAATTCCTGGCGGAGAGTGTGCTGTCCCAACAGTATATAGCTAATGTAGGAATTAAGAACTGTCTCCTTTAAGAAACTACCTCATGGGAAATGTAGCCACCTTATGGGAAATGTAGGCAGAACTGCCTTGTGGGGAAATGTCTGTTTTCCCTTGTGGGAAACATCTGTTTTCCCTGATTGGGCAGTGGGTATTCTGCCCGGGAAAAGTGATTTATTACCAGTCACTCTCTGAATCTCCCTTTGTTAACTGGGATGGGGCAGAACGCATCTCTCCTCTTCATCTCCGCTCATCTCCGCTCATCAAAGGGATAGAAAGACCACAGACTTTTTACACTACGTGATGGGACAGATCATGGAAAGTCAGAAGTATCTTAACATTGAACTGTAAGTTTTGCTATTAAGAATGTCTGATAATAAACTTGATCTAAAGGAATGTCCTAATCATGGATCGCTGGGTCAGAACAACACCCTTTCAAAAACAGTAGCCTTGTCTGACTAATTTCAAGAATTGATAGTCCCAGGGGGCTAATCAGAAAGAGTAACAAAATACTGAATAATTACCATCTTGTTAAAGCAATTATTAGGCACAGGAACTAGTCAGTTTTCCAAAGTTCTTTTCTGTAAAAACATATGCCTACAATCAATTGCATTCTTCTTGTGATAAGATCTAAATCCTTCATATGCCACCAGGAATCAGCTATGCTCTATCTCAAATACCAGAGCAATCCTCACACCTTTTATGCTGTTAATAAGGGGATCAAATGGGCAATTAAGTAAACAGAGAAGGGAAAAGGTAACAAAACAAAACATAAACACTACCGGGAAGGATGTAAATCTACATTAGGATATATGACTGAGTTTTACAATATAGATAGTTTACATGACTAGAGTAATTTAGAATAATTAGAATACAAAGAACGATTTTTGTGAGTATAAGAAAAGACATAGTATCATTGAATGTTTGTAGAACTTTCTTCTCATGTCTCTTGTGCATGGGTTTGGAATTTCTTAGCCAGAACTTTAACTTAGATCAAATAATACAGTCTATTTTCTTTGTTTTTTCAAGCCTCTGTTTAAGTCTTCATTTTGATTCATTTTTGGCTTAAGCATACTTCCAAACCTTAAAAATTAAAATTGTTTCCTGGTTTGAAGAGAGGCATTTTCTTCCCAACAGTAAGTTGCATACATTGAGGACAAGCACAAGTTGTGTTACTGCTCCTACCTGCAAGATGAATGTAATTGTAGCAAGAGAGGAAGAGAAAAGTTTGTTTCAAATGGGTATCTCTAGTATTTGATAAGCTGAGTGTAGTTGATTCTAGCTTTACTTTTTGGTGCTGTGAGCAAGGTGATAGATGCCGTGCCAGAATTCACACAACACTTGGAGAAGTAATAAAAATTAATCAATGATCATTCCCACCCAGCCTCGGCTCAGCGTGTTGCGGTAGCTCATTTCCTGAGTAGCATGAAAAGACGGCAGAGGAGACAATGGAGGGCACTTCCGAGGTAATCCATATGTCTCTTGTCAATGTGAGTCCAGCAGTGTACTCTGTAATTCCATCAACTCAGCATTGCGAAAAACCATCCACAGAAAAAGAACCAAATACAGGCAGTACCATCAGATCCAGTAAGCCTTGATGACCTCATTTTACCTGAAGAGTACAAGACATATTCACCAATTCCTGGTTTACAAGAGCCTTTTCTACTAGGAGATTTTCGAGAGGGGTCGAGGATCCTAATATTTGGAAGAAGGACTTGGTTGAAGAATCTTGCAGTCATCCAACACCTGATATATAGATGGGACTTTTGCCATAGCTCCAAAATTATTTGCACAGGTGTATGTCATTCTAGCCAAAAAATATGAAGGAGTGCATCCTGTCTTATATGCACTTCTGCCAAACAAACAATGTGCAAAATATGAAAGGTTGTTTGAGTTTGTTAAAAACCTAATGCCTGACACTCAGCTGCATTCATTCATTGTGATTTTGAACTGGCTGCCATTAATGCCATCAGGGAATGCTTTCTAGAAGTAGCTTTGAAAGGGTGCTTTTTTCATCTAGCAGAAAATATGAGGAAGCATTTGGTTAGAGATGGAACTGCATGAGTACAACACAGATCCTGAGTTTGTTGTGAGGGCAAAAATGGTTATGGCCTTGGCTTTCATGTCTGTCCCAGACTTGGATGAATACATTATTGCTCTCGAATGTTATCTTCTGGAACCGCTGCTCTGCCTCCTGGACTGGTTTGAGGATACCTACATTGGTCATCCTGCAAGGTGGGAGCATGGAAGACATCCATCTTTGTTCCCAATAGCAATTTGGAATCTTTTCCAGCGAGCACAGATGAGAGAGGATCGTACAAACAATCACTTGGAAGCAGTTCATTGCAGACTCCGAGCTCAGATGGGCATGTGTCATTTAACCATTTGGAAATTTATAGATGGCCTGCACAAGATTCAACGAAGCAGGGATGTATTTTATGAACAACTCTTATCAGGACATAGTCCTCCATTGAAACTGAAAAAATACCACAATGCAGACCAACGGATTGCCTGTATTGTCAGTGAATATGGCAACCGAAATCATATTGATTACTTGCGTGCTATTGCAAACAATTATCAAACAGATTAATAAAGGCTGATTTTAAGTGACCTTGTTTCTGGTGTGTGTTTAATATAATGTGAATCTCTAAGGCAGTGGAATAATGAGAAGGGATGTCTGGAGCCTGTTTTTCTATCTGTGAGATGTCCTGGTGGTACTCTTTCCACATACAAACTGGTAAATTCACTTGCTCCCCAAAGATGGAAATGGTAAGTAGAACTAATATAAGGAACATTCCATCAATTCCATGGGGAAATAACCAGGATATTAATATTTAAATTTGATACTTTAACATAATCACTATCTCAATGAAGTAGAATATCAATTTGAGGGAGCCTGAATGTGTTTTCAAAATGTGAAATTTACCTAGGGTTGGAATGTGTTGGGGAACCTTACCACAGAACAATGGTGAATTCTTAATAATACACATTTAAGCCTGTGCAAAGATAAAAGAGAGGGAAAAGGCCCTTTTGGCACAAATAAATCTTCCCCAACATTTCGGGGGGGGGGGGATGCAAATGCAAAGGATTTTCTAGCTTGGACCCGAGATAAAAGAGAGGAAAAAGGCTCTCTCACACAAAGAAATCTTTCCCAACATTTCGGGTGGGGGGGATGCAAATGCAAAGGATTTTCTAGCTTGGACCCAAGGCAACTGAAAACTCAACACAAAACACTTTCTCCCTTCCCTTCCTCAAATTGGCTGGTGGCTAGCTGTCTCTTGAGCCCAAACGGCCGGGGGGAGCAATATTTCTCCCAAAGGCCCATGACAAAGGGCCTGGGATGGAAGTGGGTGAGTCCCATTACCCAGACAAACAGTGGACCTAACAGTGGAGGCGAAATGGTAGAGGCGAATGACTGGGAGAGAAACCCTCGGGGCAAACAAGGGGCGGTGAAGGGTACGAGGAGAAAGGGCGTTGGTAACTTACCTGATACACCCTTTCTAAAAAGATGGAGATAGCATCCGTGCATGTGTTGAAACTGTCCATGCTCTGATTGGACTGAGTCTGATTACTAATTAATTAACCACTATATAACCCCTTCCATTAGTGGTACCGCCCAGTTTTCTGGTGAATCCCAATAAAAACAAATTTAGTAGGTCAAAGAACAAAAGATTACAACATGCAATGGAACCCCGAAGGGCCCGACCTCAACTTCAGAAGAACAACAATCACAGTAATACCAGGAATATAAGGAATATAAGGAATACAAGGAACAGGTGAAGAAGGGTCAGGGCTGGATGCTATCTCCACCTTATTAGAAAAGGCGTATCAGGTAAGTTACCAATGCCCTTTCTCAATAAGGGTGGAGATAACATCCATGCATGGGACATACCCAAGCCCCATAATAATAGTACCCAGGTCCAATACCATGTAGGGCCTTATAAGTGACGACTAGCACCTTGAAGCGTATCCGGAGACCAATAGGCAGCCAGTGCAGCTCGCAGAGGATAGGTGTAACGTGGGTGTACCGAGGCGCACCCACAATCGCTCGCATGGCTGCATTCTGGACAAGCTGAAGTCTCCAAACACTCTTCAAGGGCTGCCCCATGTAAAGCGAATTGCAGTAGTCCAGTCTTGAGATCACAAGAGCATAAGTGACTGTTGTAAGAGCCTCCCGGTTCAGGTATGGACACAATTGGTGCACCAGGCGAACCTGGGCAAATGCCCTCCTGGTCACAGCCGACAAATGGTGATCTAAAGTCAGCTGTGGATCCAGGAGGACTCCCAAATTGTGAACCCTGTCTGAGGGGCGTATAATTTCACCCCCCAGCCTGAGAGATGGAATATCTGGCCAATTTGTGGGAGGGAAAAACACAAGCCACTCGGTCTTGTCAGGATTGAGAGCCAGCTTGTTCACCCCCATCCAGACCCTAACATCCTCCAGGCACTGACACATCATGTCAACCGCTTCACTGAGCTGGCACGGGGCGAACAGATACAATTGAGTATCGTCCGCATACTGGTGGTATTTTATCCCGTGCCGTCGGATGATCTCTCCCAGCGGCTTCATGTAGATGTTGAACAGGAGGGGGGACAGGACCGACCCCTGCGGCACCCCATAATTAAGGGGCCTAGGGGTCGACCTCTGCCCTCCAACCAACACCGACTGTGACTTGTCCGAGAGATAGGAGGAGAACCACCAAAGAACGGTGCCTCCCACCCCCACCTCTCGCAACCGCCGCAGAAGGATACCATGGTCGATGGTATCGAAGGCCGCTGAGAGGTCAAGGAGCACCAGAACGGAGGCCTGGCCCCCATCTCTGGCTCTCCAAAGATCATCGGCCAGTGCGACCAAAGCAGTTTCCGTGCTGTAGCCAGGCCTGAAACCAGATTGGAAGGCGTCTAGATAATCGGTTTCCTCCAAGGACCGCTGGAGCTGAGAGACGGTAGACTGAACTGGTGAGATCTGCCTGCCCACGCACCAACATGAAAATATTCTCCAGGTGGCATTATAAATGCGGACTGTGGATGGCCTCATGGAGGCCTGTATGGTGGAAATGATCCTATCAGATAGATTTCCAATTTGGTCAGAAAAAAAAATGATTTAAAAAGCCAATTTAAAGGGAAAAAAATCACCAATTAATGCCATAAAGCTAAAACTTAGAGGAGTGATCAATTCTCACTGCTAGTTCTGGTTGGACTGAGTCTGAACTGGGGAGGAGCCATAAGGGCCCAATGACATCATAAGTGTAGATTCAGTCCAATTGGTTACTGGACAGAGTAAACCAGTCTCCACGATCACAGGAGAAGACGCACAACCAATATGCTTTGTAGCATTATATTCTTTGATAGAGCCTCTTTGGACTACACTGGAAGCCTTTTCTAAATATATTACTGATATTTTCTACTTGTTATATCAAGAATACAATAGTCATAGATTTTATACCAGACTGTTCCAAAAAAGGTTAAAGTTAGAACAATCATGCTTAGTTAGGCTAAGCATAATCACTAATCACTATCATAAAACTGGAGCAAGTATCTTAAGACTAAAGAAAGAACCACCAAAACTCAACTGAGACAAAGGGGAATAAGGGGAGTGTTAGGATTTAAACTCTGGTGTATATAAATATTGTGGTGCTTAAACATTTGTGAACCACTTTGAATTTTCAACACTTTTGCATAAATATGATCTAAATCAATTGATTCATTTGTTTAAATTGGTTCGCTTTATCTAGTTTTAGCACATGTGGGGAATAGATCACATTTTAGATCACAGAAATATTGAAAATTCAAAAGGATTCAAATTTTTAACCACCACTGTAAGCATTTGCCTCTGTCTTTCTGTCTGTCTGTCACTTTGCATGAAGCTTCATCTTTTATAGTAGGTGTATTTCCATGGGATTTCTTTATTGTGTACTATAAAACAATTAACTTATTTGTGAACTAACTGCTATTAGTTAGTGATTATGAGAACTGAGTTTCATGAGAGTAGAAATGTATGTCATGTCTAAATGAAGCCTGACATCTGAAAACCTTTCAACTGGGAAAATTCTGAATAATAAACTGTTGACTAGGAAATTCTGAGAGATAAAAAACATACACCAAGCAAGTAACCTAGTTGGTAAAGCAATCTATGCTGTAGATTAACAGCCTTCAATGTCCTCCAGATTCATTAGGCTTCCATAATTCCCAGATAACATAATCATTGCCCATGGGAATCCTGTTGTGTTGGCTAGGTAGAGTCATCCAATGAGTTTATGTAATAAATAGTGGATTGAATGTAGTTCTCTTTATTCCTATTACAGAACACTATACACTCAGAAAATGCAATTTTCCGTTTCAAAATGTGTCAATAACCATACATTTTAATAATTTAATTAATTAATGATTTATATAAACAGTGAGGAAGTTAACAGTTACATTAGTTAAGATGAGCTTCATATTTAAAATCTTCAATATCAGAGGAAATGCTGCTAATTACCAATAACTGAGAAGCATCAAATTAGAGCACTCTTACTGTCCCAGATATATCTGGCTGGACACAATAAGCAACAAAATAATAAACTACCATATTTTTTGGAGTATAAGATGTTCCGAAGTATAAGACACACCTAGCTTTTGGGGAGGAAAACAAGAAAAAAAATATGCCTCGGCCTCCCAGCAATTTGCCTCCTTGCAGCAAACATAAGGTGATCAGACGTCCCGCTTTCAGCGTGACAGGCACGCTTTTGTACAATTTGTTCCGCACCCCGCGCAGTTTTCAAAAAGTCCCGCTCCCCAGCCCATCAGCTGTCGCTCGCTCCCCCGCCCATCCACACGCTTTCAGTGGGGTGCATGCTGGGAGGAATCTCTCCTGTCCTCCCAGCACGCACACCACTGATTAAACTGCTCTCTTTCGCCCGCAGCAGAAATCGGGCGGGTGAGAGGAAGCACTTTAGGCAGGGAGGTGCATGCCAGGAGGAGAGGAGAGATTCCTCCCAGAACGCACCCCACTGATTAAAGCGCTTTTAGTGGGGTGCGTACTGGGAGGAATCTCTCCTCTCCTCCCAGCTCCATTTTGCCTGCAGCAGGGATCGGGCGGGCCAGAGGAAGCACTTTAATCAGTGGGATGCGTGCAGGGAGGAGAGGAGATATTCGTCCCTGCGCGCAGCCCACTGATTACAATACTTGCTTTCGCTCGCCCAAGCTCTGATGCCGGCGAAAGAAAAGTCCTTTCCTTCGCCTGAATCCCGCCCGAGCTCTGATGTGGGCATCAGTGGGGTGTGTGCAGGGAGGAGAAGAGAGATTCCTTTCTGCACAAGCCCCGCCACCCTCTTCTTTAGAAGAGCCAGAAGCATTAGGGGAGGGGGCTTTGTGCATCCCCCCTCCCCCGAAGCCCCGTGCCTGCTTACAGCAGCCCCAGATCACCAGTGGCATCGGACTCCAGCTCCCATCTCAGCCCTCTGCACAGGGTGACGCTTGCAAAGGAGAGATGCGAGAGGCGCTGGGATTGGTTAGAATCGGATGAAGCTTGGCTTTGGAAAGGTTGGGGGGGACAAGCGAAAGTGAAAGCCCCATAGAGTGACGCCACCAAGAAGAGTTTTGCAGTGTTCTATGGCCCTCCCCCCTCGGGAAAGGAGGGTTGGGATCACAGGCACCTGACTCTATTCGCTTTGGGTGTGCATCATAATGTTGTAAGCCACCCGGCGTTACCTGTATGTGAGGTGGGCTGCCCTATGCATTTGCGTGTGTGTGTGGGAGAGAGAGAGAGTGAAAAAGAGAGGGAGAAATAATTATATTAATTAGGTAGATCAGTGTTTCTCCACCTTGGAGACTTGAAAGTGTGTGGACTTCAACTCCCAGAATTCTGGGAGTTGAAGTCCACATACTTTCAAGTCTTCAAGGTGGAGAAACACTGAGATAGATGATAATGAGATGAGGGAGGGAGAGGGAGAGGGAGAGGGAGAGGGAGAGGGAGAGAGAGAGAGAGAGAGAGAGAGAGAGAGAGAGAGAGAGAGAGATACCATAACTAGATAGACAGATAGGCAGGCAGATAGACAGAAGGAGAGAGAGAAAGAGAGAGAGATAGGTAGGCAGGCAGTTAGACGGACGGAGAGAGAGAGAGGGAGAGAGGGAGAGAGGGAGAGGGATACCATAACTAGATAGACAGATAGGCAGGCAGATAGACAGAAGGAGAGAGAGAGACAGAGAGATACCATAACTAGATAGACAGATAGGCAGGCAGATAGACAGACAGACAGATGGATGGATAGAGAGAGAGAGGATATGTATAATTAAGGTGACCAGATGTCCCTAGCGAGGCCACGGGCTAGCACTAACCGCCGCGGCCTAGCTTCCTCCCCCACCATCAATGGTGTCCCTCTTTACCAATCTGAAAATCTGGTCACCTTAAGCTAACAGCAAACAGCCTGTTTCAGTTTCAGTTTAGCCTGATTAGCACAAGAAAAAAAAATCTGCCCCTGCCTCCCAGAAATTTGTCTCCTTGCAGCAAACATTGGGTTTCAGTTTCAATTTCAGCACAGCCTGATTAGCACAAGTAGCTGATTGTTGATTGGATCAGCCTCCCTATGCAGGAGGCAACTGTTTCAGGCTACAGGGATTACCATAGTCTATTGCCACCTCCGTGTGTCCCATTTTCAGCCTCCACATCCCATTATCAGCCTCCGCATGCCCTGTTTTCAGCATCTGCACACCCCATTTTCTGCCTGTTCCGGTTGACAGAATGGGCGGAAAATGGGGTGCACAGAGGCCAAAAATGTGGAGTGTGGAGGTAGCAATAGGCAATGGCAATCCCTGCAGCCTGAACAGCTGATGCTTGGTAGGCTGATCCAACTGACAATTATGGGGGCCAGCAGGTGGGCAGGACTACATTCGGTGTATAAGACGCAACCAAATTTTCACCCTCTTAGGTGGGAAAAGTGCATCTTATACTCTGAAAAATATGGTAAATCAGCTTCTCCTATTAAGTTTCATGAGAAAGACAAATGGGGCTAGCACATCTAGTGCCTGGGGCTCTTAAAAGAGTGAATGACATCACAATTTTAATTTTTTTTGAAAATTTTCTAAATCCCTGTATATTTTTTTCTTGCATGGGTAAATAGACATTGAGTTATGCTAATACTGCAAGAGCCAGGAACAATTACATATTACTTGGCAGGATTCTTCTAATATTTAAGTGCTGAACACTGTAGAAATACTAAATTAACTGCCAAGTCAAATGTAAATTTGCTGCATGATTCACAATCAAATATAAGCACAGAAAGTCCATTTAAAAATGGCTTGTAGTTGTCCTTCCTTGGGTGAGCAGATTAATCATTAGGAGATGTTTGAGAGCCCATGTAGTAAATCAAATTATCTGATATAGTAACAAACAAGTATTGTCCATGTATGGAAAAGCAATGATGGGAAATGATGAATTCTGTTTACTGTAATGACTGCTTTCTTAATAAAAAATCAGATTTATAGAGCTTAGTATGGAAATGATAGAATCAAGTTTTTGTTTTGATTAAGCAACCTTGATGATTGCATATTACAATTCCATTCCACTACCCAAACAAAATTTCCTAGCCTTAGTCAAGTTCCAATTTATTAAGAAAGCCATGTTGGCACATCTGGGAAAACCCAAATCTGAAAACTTCCAGGTTTCCCCCACCTAGTTGAAAATTCAAGATCTTGCCCTACACCCACAATTCCATCACATGGTCCAATCTCCCACTGCCATGCTGACAGTTCCACCCATCCAGTTCCTGACAAGCGCAGAGACAAAGGATGACCTTGGCTTTCTTGAAAGAATTTTGTTTTGACTACACAGTAAGTAAGTAATTCTGTACAATCCCCCCTCCCATTTTCCCACAATAGAAAAAGGCATAGAAGAAGAATAAAGTGTGGCAGGCCAAAGATCCAAAAGAAAACTGCAGGTCTGATAGGCAAACTCTCCTCAGAATAAAAATGTATCCTGAAAAGAAAATAATGTGGGAAGTTACATAAACATACCTAACCACCTCCCCCCCCCCCAAGGGAGCCCTTTGGCTTATCGGGAAATTTATCATGGAATTGTTTCACTAACTTATCAGCTTTTACATTCCAACTTTTCACCCAAGTAGCTTCAGACAAATGGTACCCCTTCCAATGCAGTAAATATATTTAGACTTTACTTTACTTTACTTCAATAAGATTTGTATGCCGCCCACTCCCATTGGGGCTCTGGGCGGCTCAGACTCTATACAATCTAGACTCTAAAAATTTCTTCACTTCGTAGTGAGTTTCTCCTTCTATCTCTACTGGAGGAGGGGGAGGAGGGGTCAACGGTCTTAGGTTGGACCCAATCACTGGCTTCAGTAAGCTTCAATGAAAGGGTGAATTTTCCCTAGAATTCTGGGCAGACTGGGCTGAACCGCGACTGGGTTAATTATTTCCACTATTGGGAAGGGGTCTAAAAATTTTGGCCCTAATTTCTTGCTAAGCATCCTTAACCTTATATATTTGGTAGACAAGAAAACTTTGTCCCCCACTCAGAAAGGGGGTTGGAGCAAGCAGTGCTTATCCGCTTGTTTCTTGTACTCTTATGCTGCCTCTGCCAGAGCTTTTTTTGTATTCTCCCACCCCCTTTTAAGAGCGTCCATCCATTTAGTCAGAGACATGAAGGAGGGGGGGCTCTCTGGGCAGTTCATGCATAGGAACAAATTCCATGCCACTAGTAACTTGGAAAGGAATTAATCCAGTGCTGCTGTGCACAGTGTTGTTATACGCGTCTTCGGCGAAAGGTAACAAGTCCGACCAGTTGTCCTGCTGGTAATCAACATAACAACAGAGCTATTGTTCTACCATTGCATTCGTGCGTTCCGCTGCTTGGTTCATGCTCGGATGGAAAGCGGAGCTAAGTCCTTGTGTGGACCCAATGGACCGCAGGAACTCCCTCCAGAACTTGGCAGTGAATTGAACTCCGCAGTCTGAGATTGTTCTCCTGGGTACTCGGTGTAGGTGGTAAATATGTTTGACAAACATCTTTGCTAGTTTTTTGTAATGGTAATCCTGAGCAAGTGATGAAGTGGGCTTGCTTGGAAAATAAGTTGAAGACTGTTAAGATCACTTTATTTCCACTGCTGTCTGGAAGATGTACAATGAAATCCATTGCACTCTCCTCCCATGGTCAGTTAGGCTTAGCCACCGGCTGCAGTAACCCAGGGGGCTTGCCTGGCTGTATTTTCATGGTTGCGCAAGTGGCATAGCTTTTCACATAGTCTTCCACTTCTGCTTTCATTTTCGGCCACCAAAATTGACGTCTGGTGAGGTAAAGCATTTTTAGGAATCCAAAGTTGTTGCAGCAAATTGAGGTTTGTAATCTACTTACGAAAGACCAGGACTTAATACCACGAAGGAAGAGAAACAGGTTTATTGGATGCATCGAGTTCAGCGTGTTCACACACCAAAATCTAAACTGCCTGAGCTTTGCCCAGGATCCTACTTTTATGCCGTGTTCCACACGGTGCATTCTCAAGGCATTTGTCAGCCTCTGCTTTGCTGTTGCTTCGACTGCCATGAAACGGGGAGGGAGGGCATGGTATTTGGGAGGGGTTACTCATTGTGCTGGAGGAAGGTTCTGGAGCTCAGCTGCCTGTCTGACTACGCATGCGTAGGAGATTCCCGCCAGGACTAACGGCACCGACATTCCATCTTCATGATGCCTTTTGAAGTTATCTCACACCTGACACTTGGGAGAATTATGATTGGACTGTAGCTGTGATGCCAAGGGGTGGGGAATGGGCTATTCTATATATCAATTGCTTTCACGCCTAAATAATCAGACTTCGCTTCGCTATGCCTTTAATCATTTATAATTAGTAAAAGTACACTTGATTTCTACTCATGGAGTCTCGTGGTCTTCTTTCCTAATTATCTAATGGAGAGGTTCTGACAGTGTTTCCATACACGAGACAAGCATGACATTTCAAAAAGCAGAAGTTCATTTGGAATGTTACAGAGAAGTACATAGGAAAAATACAAGAAAGAGCAGTTCCTCCTATAATGTCTTAAGCTGTCAGCAGTTTTACCTCTGTTCTATCTCTCACCCATGCCTGGCTTCCTGTGCCCCCATTTACAGGGTCTTGCTACACACTGTTCAGCCCTATTTTTAATACTTATGAGGAAGTTGGGGAGAAGGTTCACTCCAGCTAAAAGTCAACTTTGGGACTCCAGGGCACTAGAATGAAAAGCCAAACTAATATGAATTTATAAGGTCCATTCTATTAAGACCACCTAACCTGGCCAGCCACTGGTGGGTTTACCTGTGCAACCCCTGCTGCATCAAAATGACCTCCCAATTTTGCGTCATGGCTTCGCTGTAGTACTTCCAGCCTCAGGTTCGCTAGGACGTACAGTTTGGATTGCCTTGTCTGGCCTTTGGTGGTGACTTAAGCCGCCTTTTGGTGGTGGTGGGAATGATGGGGTGAATCACTTCTTCCCTCCGACTGTCATACTGCAGTTTCCTTGATAAGGCATCCACCAGCAAATTCTTTCTGTCAGGGATGTGCTTCAGTTCAAATTTAAACCTTATTGGGCTCAGCGAATTTGATTGGGTGCTTCTCCTGGCCTCAGCGCCAACGAAGCTGGCATTTCAGCTGTGGTTCCCTTCTGGTTGCAGGGGAGCTGCCTGCATGCCCAGAAGCTGTGTTAATCCCGACGTCTGAGGCGGCTTTGGGCCGAACGGCTGCACCAAGCCCAAATCTC
Organism: Thamnophis elegans; assembly: GCF_009769535.1. Taxonomy (NCBI): domain Eukaryota; kingdom Metazoa; phylum Chordata; class Lepidosauria; order Squamata; family Natricidae; genus Thamnophis; species Thamnophis elegans. The sequence continues at coordinate 54,677,373 of NC_045558.1, read as the reverse complement.
CGTAGCTCTCGTCCCTCAGTTCTCCAAAGGATCCCATAAGTGATAGCAATAGCAATAGCAGTAGACTTATATACCGCTTCATAGGGCTTTCAGCCCTCTCTAAGCGGTTTACAGAGAGTCAGCATATTGCCCCCAACAATCTGGGTCCTCATTTTACCCACCTCGGAAGGATGGAAGGCTGAGTCAACCCTGAGCCGGTGAGATTTGAACCGCTGAACTGCTGATCTAGCAGTAGCCTGCAGTGCTGCATTTAACCACTGCGCCACCTTGGCTCTTCCAAGGTGGCGCAGTGATGGTTTGGTGATGGTTGCAGCAGCTGGGGAATGGGACCCCTGGCAACCCACTCCAGCTATTGCCCCACTACCTCCCCCGGCAGGTTGTATCAGCCCCAGCGACAACTGTGGGGAAGGCATGAAAGCCCATGGCAACCAAGCCCATTGCAGATGGTTGCACTGGCCCTCCCCATTGCATTATCCATGGGGGCCACAGAGGGTACAGAAACCATGGTCCATTCCACTGGAGTCCCACAGGAGAAGTCCTCGACTCCATCGAATGCCTTCATCTCACATAGAGCAGACAGGTGCCCATCGACTCTTTGGCTGATCCCAGCCGTTGGTGAGCTTCCCTCTGGTCGCTCTGGGCTTCCACTTGCTGGGCCCAGATCATCAGGTGCTGGCTGCACGCGTATCAGCCAAGCGCCCTCTGACAATGTAGCCTGTCACAGGGTACCCATGGAAAACTGACCAGGCAGTTTTCACAGCATCCATTCAACCTTCTCCCATGCTCTGTCTTCCCTGAGTCTTTATGCCACCTGGTTTCAGATTGGTGTTGGGGCTCAGGACCCCAGACAGCACCCCAGGATTCAGGGGAGCTGGTAATTTATTTTAATGGAGATTCAGGTTAATGCCAGGGTTCCAAAAAGCGTCTAAAAATAAATCAGAGTCAAAGTATTGCTCAAAGTTCCAATTTATTAAGAGAGCCATGTTGGCATATCTGGGAAAACCCGAATCTGAAAGCTTCCAGATTTTCCCCATCTAGTTGAAAGCCCCACACCCACAATTCATTACATGGTCCAATTTCCCACTGCCATGCTGGCAGTTCCACCCATCCAGTTCCTGTCAGGTGCAGAGACAAAGGGTGACCTTGCCTTTGTAGAAAGAATTTTGTTTTGGTTACACAGTAAGTAACTCTACAATCCCCCCTCCCATTTTCCCACAATAAAAAAGTATAGTACAATAGAAAGTGTGGCAGGCCAAAGAGCCAAAAGAAAACTGCAGGCCTGAATGGAGAAATGCTAGCTAGAACTAAAGGAAATTTCCTGACAGTTAGAACAATTAAACAGCAGAGCAACTTGTCTCCAGAAGTTGTGAATGCTCCAACACTGGAAGTTTTTAAAAGAGTTTGGATAACCATTGGTTTGAAATGGTATAGTGTTTCCTGTGTAGTGGGACAGTAGGTTTCCTGAATAGGGGGTTTCTTGAGCAGGGAATTGGACTAGAAGACCTCCAAGGTCCTTTCCAACTCTGTTATTCTGTCAAATATGAACTAAGTTGATTGCCATTTGTAAAAACAAGTAATTTCTATAAAACAGTATGTGATAAGTTAAATTACATGTTATTTTGATCATTAGTACTGAAAAATCTGTAGATGTATCAATTTCAGGAAGTGAAATCTTTGCTGTCCAGTGTTTTTAATGTTCATGGTTTTAATAGAGTTTTATATTATGCATTTTTAAATTGATGTTTATCCTCTGAATATCCTGCCCAAAAAAACATCATCTGAATAACTCAAAGCAATTGAATGCTGGGATCAAAGATCTGCTTTTTTACTTCCACACGAGTTCTCTTAAAACCAGAATAGGTAGCTCAGAATATCTGGAAATTAGCCAGATTTTTATTCAGAAAAAGGGTACACAAAAATACTGCACACACAAAAAACACATACTCTGCATTCTGAATGGGCAACTATTTTGATTTGAAACTGACAAAGAACACATTGTTGCATCCTGTTGCTATTATTTCTGTCTGGTATAAAGCTGCATTGCCCTTCATACATTTGCTCAGTTACCTCTCTTATCCTTTTAATCAGAATTCTGTACTATTTCTTCCCAGGGGTACTTAATAAACAATTTCCCTTTAACATTTGCATTTACTCCTGTTTTCTTTTCCTCTTTATTGTGAACAATAAATTTACTTTCAACCAGCAAAGAAAATGCAGTCTTATACATCTTAAGTATGTTTGTTTTGTTTATTTATTGGATTTATATGCCGCCCTTCTCCCAAAGGGAGAACAACATTAAAAAAAAACACATATTACCAAAATTAAAATGGAAATTAAATAAAACATCCAAAAACAAACCCAATTAATATTAACAATAAAATTTTAAAAATTAGATTAAAATTAACAATTAAATTAATCATTTATTTTATTCTATTCAGGCCAGGCCAGCTTGCTGGAAAAGCCAACTTTTTAGGGCGCATCAAGGGCTATGCGAAGCTCTGGGAACAGCTCATTCCAGAGGGAAGGCGCTCCCATAGAGAAGGCTCTCCCCCTGGGGGTCGCTAGCCAACACTATCTGGCCGACGGCACCTGAGGAGGCCAACTCTGTGGGATCACACTGGACAGTGGGAGGCTACTGGTGGCAGTAGGTGGTCTCGCAGGTACCCTGGGCCTAAGCCATGGAGCGCTTTAAAGATCATAATTAGTACCTTGAATTGCACCCAGAAAACAACCGGCAACCAGTGCAGGTTGCCTAAAAGGGGTATAACATGGGACATGGCACCTAGGAACCCCCATGATAACTCACGCGGCTGCATTCTGGACCATCTGAAGCCTCCGGGTGCTCTTCAAGAGCAGCCCCATGTAGAGAGCTTTGCAGTAGTCCAAGCGAGAAAGGTGAGGGCATGAGTGACTGTGCACAGAACATCCCGATCCAGAAAGGGGCACAACTGATGTACCCGGCGAACCTGGTAAAACGCCTCCCTGGTCACGGTTGTCAGGTGTTCTTCTAAGCCATGTATCCAGGAGGACTCCCAGATTGCGGGCCCTATGTAGCTGTCAGTGACGTGCGGTGAGGTTTATGGCTGGTGAGGCACTGACGTCATCACAATCAGATTTACAAACATTAAAATCCTACAAATTATCTTATCCAACATTTGATTAACAGGAGTTAACAGGTTATGTTTAAAGTCTCATATCAGCATTCTTTACACATACTCAACTTACAACTGTTCATTTAGTGACTATTCAAAGTTACACCACTGAAAAAAGTGACGTAAGACTGTTTTTCACTTATGACCATTGCAGCATCCCCATGGTCACATGATCAAAATTTAGATGCTTAGCAACTGGTTCATATTTATTATGGTTGCAGTGTCCTGGAGTCACATGATCACTTTGTGCAACCATCTCTGACATTTTGCAACCTTCTGACAGTAGACAAGCAAAGTCAATGGAGGAAGCCAGATTCACTTAACAACCGTGTTAGTAACTTAACACCTGCAGTGATTCACTTAGCAACTGCAACAAGAAAAGTTGTAGAGTGGGGCAAAATTCATTTAGTTGTCTTACTGTGCAAAATAACATTTTAGGTTCAATTGTGGTCATAGGTTCAGGACTATCTGTCTCCTAACAAATGATAATCATGAAGGGAGGACTGTGACATCTTTAATCTTTTTCCAATTGCATAGAAAATGGGGAGAATTAATATTCTACTTCAGTTCTACTTAGAAATGAACAGCTATCAGTAATAAAGTTTAGCAGGGAATGGCATACACTATTGAAAACATATCATCCCCTACAATCCTGGATAGAAGTTTTGGAATATATTTAAGGCAAGTTAAATATTAATAATAAATTTAATATATGTTGCCTGCACTGGATGTTTGCATAAGCTGTTGAATAAGGAACATTTTTAATACAGACGTATATTTGTTGACCTGCAAAAGTTGCTTCAGGTGAAGTTTTCTTCATATTTAATTCAGAATTGAGGAGGAGGAGGAGGAGGAGGAGGAGGAGAGATGAAAGGCAAGGGGGGAGGAGTAATTCCTACTCTTTCCCCCAGTGTATCCCTCAGCAATATGCTTAAAGCCCTGAATGGCAAGTAACTGTAATTCACGTCCAGGTCTGCTCAACCACCCCGCTTTGCACCCCAAGTATTATTTAGCTAGGGGTGGGTAGAAAACAATGAAGAAGAAATGTGTTCCTCCTGGATCTTGGGGGGGGGGGAGGGGAGGAGCAGCCATCCCCGCCTGTTACCAAAAGAACCTCAGGTGGTTAAAAGAGAATAAGCGTAGCCTTAGCTCAGCAGAAATGACTGGATTCTATTATTAGCCCACCTCGGGCTAATAAAGCACTATTGTCATCCACGCTCCGGCAGGCGGGGTGTGTGTGTGTAACTTCCAACAAAATGCAGCAACTAGAGAAAAGCACCTAGGGGCGAAGAAGCTTGTCTGGGGAGAGCCACATGCAGCTTTCGCCTTAGATTCCTCTCCTCCACATGTGCACCTTTCCTCCCGGGCTATCTCCCGGCTACCTCGCCAACTGCTTCTTTGGCAATGCCGTTTTCCATCATGGCAAAAGACTTTCTTTTCCCTTTGCCTTCCAGTCCACCAAGAAGCGCCAGATCTGAGCCAATTCATCATTGCAGCTTGGCCTGGGCCGTGGGGAAACCTAACTAGTGGGAAGCGCTTTCTTTCGCCCATGGCGGAGCTCAGGCATTCTGTCCTCTCCCCCAACACCCCACTGACTAACCCACCTATTTGTTGGAAGCTTTGGTAGGGTCACATCCCCGACCCAATCTTCCTCCTTTTCAATTCATGCAAGAGTAACACAACAGAGAAGACTCAATCCAAATGGCAACTGGCATTGCATTTATTAAAGAAAAAAGAAAAAAAAGGAAATCTGAAGGAAAAGTGGGAGTGTGGGGTGGGGGGCATCAGAAATGGAGAAAGAGAGGAGGAAGAGCGGGTGCTGCAGCTTTAAACAGAATGACAGAGTTGGAAGGGAAGGGACCAATGACTGCACTGGACTCATCACTTATTCTGCTGCTGCTAAGTCAAAGGAAGAATCAGCGCCCTCTACTATGAAGTAGGAGAACTGCATGCCTCACCTACCTCTGGACTTTTTAGGCTTTTAACCCTTGTTTAATTCTGCTCGATAAAAAGTTAAACTAGATGAGGCACGCAGTTCTCCTGCCTCATAGTAGAAGGTGCTTTTTTAAACAGTTAAGCAGAGACATCCACGGTGAGGCAGCAGCTAGCTAGCCTCACCTCAGCACTCGCCTTTTTCCTTTTACATTTTTTTTCTTTTCATGATGGGAGTGGTGAGGTTGTGCTTCCCCTGCCTCATCTGACTGCAGGTCACTGGTAGCTATGTATGCTACATAGCTACTCCATAAGCAACCACATCCATATATTCACGTTACTGCAATTATAGCCATTTTTCCTTAACATCTGATCATTTTTCAATTCTCATAATATGAGTTGCTTCATTGCTTTTCCCTACATATCATTTATACTTCCAATCAAATTTAAAATACTTCTCCAACATGGTAAGATATGAAAATTTATGTCATTGTGTCTGCTCAATACATTTTCTATAATAAATGAAATCCAATAAATACTTGAACTGAATTCACACAAAAAAACAATACATTTCTTTCAAATGAATTGAAAATAGTCCATAAAGCTTATTTTATGAATCATAAAATAAGAGGCTTACAGAAAAATCTTAGATGTGTCTAAAAACTATTGAAGAACTAATTCTAATGATAAATCTATACAAATGATTTTTGATTATATAAAAGTGTTGTCCTAGGACACATTAAAGAATTTTTTCAAAATGTATCCAAGGACAGTACTTTTATATAGTCAAAAATGTTTCAATATCTATAAACCAAATGTTTGTTAATTGACTTCAAAGCTGAGAAATTGCTATTTTTGGGAGAGAGGGATACTGTGTCAGGGTTCTAAATATCATCCTCAATCAAATAAGAATCCGAGGCTAGAGATTCTTCAAAGTTCAAATCTATTAGAGGAGCCATGTTGGCACATCTGGGAAAACCCGAATCTGAAAGCTTCCAGGTTTTCCCCACCCAGTTGAAAGTTTAAGACCCTGCCCCAGCAACCACATGTCCATCACATGGCTCAATCAGCCACTGTCATGAAGGAATATTCCTCCTATCCACATCACTCCAGGTGCAGAGACAAAAAATGGCCTCGACTCTCTGAGAAGGAATGTTATTTTGGCTACATATCTCCCATGCTCCATACAATCCCCCCTCCCAGTTTCCCATGGTAGAATATGTTTGAATATGTGGCAGGCTTGAGGCCCAATACAAAGATGGCTTCCAAGCCTGAAATACTGAATTTAATATAACCATAATATTTCATCAAGAAAAAATATTTTCATCACTAATTTCTTATACACAGAACATCATTTTAATTGTATATAATAAGCATATTTTAGTATAGCAGATGGTCAAATATCTATTGTGAAGCAAAATGTAGTTCAGCCCATAAATACTAAAACAGAAAATATAGTTTTACCTATGCTAAGTTGGATTTAATTTTTTTCAAATATGTAAGATCTAAAAGGAGATATAGAGATATGATTCTTCAATGTTGGAACTCAGTCTTAGTATTGTCCTAGAAAATAAGGACACTTCAAAGAGGGCAGAAAGTTACTTAGCACATTTAAAAAATGGGGCCACTCCTTTTAGATATTAGATTACCAAGTTATATTGTTAAACTTCATTTAAATTTAATCTTTAAACTTTTCCAAAAGTTGGAAGCTCTCATTTAGAAACATGAAAATAATCTTAAACAAGAAAAGGGCTAGGTTCATAGAAGCAAAAGGATTAGACACTAAATTATTTGAACAGGAATGAATAGTTAAAATGTATTCTTTTCAAATACAAATATCATTTCCAAATAAAATTATAAATATTTTGATTATACTTTTAAAGCTATTTCCTTCCCTAAACTGAACTGTAAATATTTATAGTTTAATTAAAATAAATTTCAAAGGAAACAAAAATAATTATTAAAAAGACTGGAGGACACAGAATACAACCACAATTATTGAAAGCAATACTAATGTTGCTTTACTGCCATCTACTGTTCAGATCTGTATTATCTATAATCGATTGCTCCCTTGTTCAACAGATTTATTCAAATGTCAGACCCTTTAATTTGTAACAGAAAATAATGGAGATATCTGTTACATTAGCTAGACATAACCCATAATACTTTAATTAGAATTAACCAAATGTGCATGTGTCCTCCATCATCATCGTCATCATCGTTGACCTCATTATTACCACCATCTCTTTATTTAGGCCATAGACCAGCATAAGATAATGTAAAATTGTTAAAATTTTCAACCAGTAATGGTATAAATTTAGATTACAACTTGCAAAAATTAACAAAATTAATACCATTATACTCACATATATGGTATTAATACTTTATAGAATATTGAAGAGGCAACATCACACTTGATGAATATAAATCACTGGGACCTGATGGATTTACATCCCAGAGTTCTGAAGGTGTTGGCAGATATTAACTCAGAACCATTGTACAATATCTTTCAAAAAACCTGGAATATCAGGGAACTACTTGAGGAAAATAGCAGATATGGTTCCCATCTTCAAAATGGGGGTGGGGGGGGGGGGACTAGCCCAGGAAACTACAGACCAATCAACTTAACATCAATAACTGGGAAGATACTGAAAAAGATAATCAAAAAATATCTAGAAACAAATAATGTTATAAGTCAAAGTCAGCATGGTTTGTTAAAAACAGGTCATGTCAATCTTATTTCATTTTTTGATAAAGTTACTAAATGAGTAGACCAGTGAAATGCTGTGGACAGTGTTAGGATTCAAAATTTTTGCTACCGGTTCTGTGGATGTGTCTCGATGGGCGTGGCAGGGGAAGGTTACTGCAAAATCCCCATTTCCTCCCAATCAGCTGGAACTTGGGAGGCAGAGAATAGATGGGGCGGGGCCAGTCAGAGGTGGTATTTACCAGTTGCAACCTTCCCAGCTGGCTTCTGACAAGCAATGGGGAAGTCAAATTCACTTAAATATCAATGATTCACTTAACAACTATGACAAAAAAGAATGTAAAGTTAGAGAATGAGTGTTTTAACATTTGTTATATAAATTCTAAATATATGGGAATACTTTTGGCTCATTTTTAAGCCTCCCAGTATCCATGAGATCTATGAAGCATTTATTTCATGCCACTTTGCCAGTATATAAACATAATATATTTGAGGCTAAGAAGTTGGAAGAATTATCTTCCATTCTTTGTAACAGAACCCACATATTTTTATTAATTACCTACATACAATGACCTGAAAAGACTTTCCCAATTCTATCCCCCAGATCCCCCCCCCTCAGTTTCTCATCTCATTTTTCTATATTGTATATAATTTTATTTTCAAACTCAGTGGTGCTTAAAAAAAGGCAACCAACATGACAAGATGAACAAATGCAGCACACACAGTGGGGAACTATTTTTTATTATATTAATTGATTCAGTTTCAGCAGACTTTTTTGGAATACCTTCAGAGAAAGAAACAGGTTTCAAATTCAGGGATTTAACTACGCAGCAATCCACTGAGTCTCTTGGATATTCATAAGTTATAAAGCTTCTTCTACCTTTAGATTTCATTTTAGTTGTAATAAGAATGCATAAATAATTGAGTGACATGCAATAAATTATTCAGCTAAGTGCAGAGTTTCCAAGGAATCCTAGCATGAGTTGGTATTAATGGTATAATGCAAGTTAGAGGCAAAAGTTGTGCTGGCACCCTACAATTACCACATGCAGGAGCAGTGCTGGATGCTTAGTGCACCCAGCATGGGCCTTCCACCTAGAGAATATATTAATACCTCTTGAATATTAATGGAGTTGAAGCCTCTACTGCCTGCTGTGTACTTCTGTTGCTTGGTCATGCATGCTTATCGAATAGTAAACCTTAACTCAAAGCTTCTTTTAATACAACTGATTAGGATTTTTGTTAATCCAAAAATGACTGCAGTGTCTTCCTTGTGAATAATGTTTCCAAAGTGATGGGTATTCAGCAATTAAAATCAGTAAAATGCAGATATACGATAATTGGATAAATTGCCTTTTGGGAGTAAATGAGAGGATGGGGAAGCAGATTCTTTATGTTGAATAGGTTGGCCTTTATAAATTTAAGCTATAAATAAATAACTCTGAAGAGTTACAGTTAACTGTGATCAAAGAAATATGTATGGAAAATCACCATTTGCTCAGAACTGTAGACAAAATTATTCCATCTAAATATTGCATCTAAACATAAGTGGATTGTCCTTGCTTGTCCTTCATAAACTGGTAAGGAATCATAGAAAGCAGAAGCTGGAAGATTAATAAGACTGTCAGGATTCCGACAGATGCCCTAATTAAATCATGAGTCTCAAGTCAAGCTCAAAAGAAATCCAGTTATTTATTAGGAGCTTCATGCTGGCACGGGCCAGGTGGAGCTAACTCTGACCTTTGCGCTTTGCCTTTGACCCTGTTTCCCTCTCCCCCAATATGTGTCATCAGTTACATTCCGCAACAAAGCAATTTCACGGGTTGTAAAAGTCACTCCCCTCTGGTCATTATGGGTTTCTGTGGAGACCATCTTGGCGTATTGGTTGGAATGTGCCTTGTTTTGACTGAGATACCAGCTCCTTGATGCAGCTGTGAAGTTTGCTTTACCGTCCCCCTGTCTATGGCAACTCGAGAGCATTCAACTCCCCTCACTTCCTAAAGGCGACCTGTGCAAAGTAAAGATAGTTTGAGTACAGGTATAGATTTTAGGGTTGCAGTTCCTCCCCAGGCTTATTTGGGCTGTCTGAGTAGAATTTAGCTATGAGGCAGTCAGTCTGGATGTTTCTACTCTTTACCCAAGACATCTCTGAGAAGGGGGTAGCCTTTCTATTTGATTAAGTACTGGAGCTGTCTCCTGTGCCACTATGAGTCAAGGATTCGTTGCACCTCATAATGGGTTTGCTCCCCTATGACCACAGGGTCTGGGGGCTCATGGGATAGTGGTCTCAAGGTTGACCCAACCATGGGTTTTAAGAGGCTGCTATGGAATAACAGGTGTATCATCCCTAACAGTCGGGCAATTTTAATTGCACCGTGACTGGGTTGATGAACTTCACTATGGGGAATGGCCCCACAAACTTGGAGATTTTTAGCTTAGCATACAATTTAGAAGTACTTATACAGACAGCTTCTTCCTTGATAGATTCTGAGTTATGTGAGTTTGATCTGGCCCTGATGGATAATATTGTTTTTGTTTTATTTCTAATGCTTTTTATATCATTCAAAGCAGTTTCTAAAATTACACATTCTAAAACTCTTATAAAATATTTTAAAAATGTGTTTAGTTTGCATATATTATGCACTGTATATGCAAGATATAAACTATATGAAATTCTGTTCATCTTAGACAAAAAAGATCTCATATCTTGTTAATAAAATTCAGCAGATGCTTCTAGTCATTTTTCAAATCATTTTTTAAATTAATTATGAAAAAAATCTAAATGGAACTGTTTTTAATGATAAAAGTAAAAAACTAATAAACAAACAAATAAATGTGAATGTGTAAACTATGGGCTGAAGTGTTTTCTTAAACTTTATTGTCTTCCTCCAATGGAGGTGCTAGGTGAAATAACTGAAACTATTATCCATTAACTGCAGCTATTATCCATTTTCTGTAACCAAATAAGGAAAGAATACAAGCCAGTGAGAGCTAGCCCCACACTCTTGTACTACACAAAGTAGTACAAAGGATTACCTGTACAAAGTGTAGTATAGGTAGTTCTTGATTTTCAACCACAATTGAATCCAAAATTTATGTTGAGAAATTTATTGAGTTTTGCACCATTTTATGACTTTTCCTGGCAAATTTGTTAAGTGAATCACTGTAGTAGTTGAATTAGTAACCGGGTTATTAAATGAATCTGGCTTCCCCATCGGCTTTGCTTGTCAGAAGATTGCAAAAAGTGATCATGTGACCCAGGACACTGCAACATCATAAATATGAATCAGATGCCAAACTTCTGAATTTTGATCATATAACCACGGGGATGCTGCAAAAATTGTAGCTGTGAAAAATGGTCGTCACTTTATTCAGTGCTATTATAACTTTGAACAGTTACTAAGTGAAGTGTTCTAAGTCGAGAATTACCTGCATAGTATAGTGAGCATAGGAAAAAAAAACCAAAGAAGCAGGAGAACTAGTAGAACTGATAAAGAAACAAAGACTGCACGACTCAAGCAGAAAGCAATCCTTCTCTCCAAATTCTCAAATTGGTCTATTTGTCCATTAACTTTAGTTGTTATCTATCTATCTATCTATCTATCATCTATCTATCTATCTATCTATCTATCTATCTATCTATCTATCTATCTATCTATCTATCTAAAAATCATGGACATCAATCAAATTGGCAAATTATACATTCAATGCAAGTTTTCTGACAAAGTATAAAGACATTTTATCAGTAGTAGTGTCAGCCTCCACTTTGCTTGCCTGCTATCGGCTGCCATACAAACGGGGAGGATGGGGGCTTATGATATTTGGGAGGGGAATCACTGGTACTGGAGGAATTATCAAGAAGGGAGTTTTGTTCTCACCATCTTCTGCACATGCTGATGGCTCGTGTTTGAGCTTGGTTAAGGTCAACCGTCTCTGCATACCAACTGAATGAGGCCACTTGAAGATGCACCTCACATGACACCTTAGGGAGTTGCAGATTGAACATTGGGTTGGAATAATTGGGGGGAGGGTCCTGAGTAAACGTTTGATATGTATACGTTCATGCCTTTTGGACTCAGATCTTGCTTTTCTTTCACTGCTTTCATTTCATAACCAGTAAAAGTACCTTTATCTCTACTCAAATGGAGTGGGGGGTTTCTTTAGCAATAACAATAGCAGTTAGACTTATATACCGCTTCATAGGGCTTTCAGCCCTCTCTAAGCGGTTTACAGAGTCAGCATATTGCCCCCAACAATAATCCGGGTCCTCATTTTACCCACCTTAAAATATGACTTTTGAAATTCTTGTCGACCTTTTTTTTATATAGCAAATAAGCATGCCAACCATATACCAAATCATGCCCTTCAATATTAAGTATTCTATCATCTGTTAAGTTAATCCAGTCACTAATTACAGATAAAACTGCTGCATCATAATATAATTTTAAATTGGGTAATTTCAAGCCTCCTCTTTCACGCACATCTTGCATTATTTTTAGTTTTACTCTCGGCTTCTTCCCTGCCAATACAAATTTATTAATACCCTTCTGCCATTCTAGCAGGTTTGCATCTTTTTAAAGTATTGGTAACGTTTGAAAAAGAAATAAAAATTTAGGTAGAATATTCATTTTCACTGCTACTATTCTTCCCCGCAAAGATAACTGTAATTTCTCCCATTTTTTCATCTCTGTCTGTATGCTATGCCATAGTGGTTCATAATTATACTTATATAACTTCCCGTTTGAGGTTGAGATATAAACTCCTAAATATTTGACCTTTTTAACTATCTCACATCCTGTCATTCCTTTTAGTTCTTCCCTTTGTTTAGTGTTCATATTCATAACTAGCATCTTTGTTTTCCCTAAGTTTATTTTAAATCCTGACACTTGACCATATTGATTAATCATATTCATTAAAACCTTACTAGATTCCTGTGGTTGGGTTAATGTTATAACCAAATCATCCGCACAAGCACGTACTCTATATTCCTGCTGCCTAATCTTTATTCCCTGTAAGTCCCCTGAACCCAGTATTTTATTCAACAATAATTCCAAAGTTATAATAAACAATAATGGGGATAAGGGACAACCCTGCCTTGTACCTTTCTCAATTTTAAATGAATCTGTTAGACTCCCATTAATTATGATTTGAGCTGTTTGTTCCTGATATATTGCTTTAATTGATTGTAAAAAGTGCTCTCCTATTTTCATTTTTTGCAATATTTTCAGCAGGAATTGCCAATTCACTTAATCAAAGGCTTTTTCAGCATCTAAAAATATAAGCACAGCAGGAATTTGGTTGTTCTTTCCCAGGAATTCTAATGTATTGAGAATTAGTCTTACGTTAGTTCCCATTTGTTTCCCTTGAATAAAACCTGTTGGATCATTATGAATCAATTGCTGAATAGCCAACATTAACCTATTCGCTAGTATTTTAGTGAAAATTTTATAATCTATATTAAGTAACGATATGGGTCTATAATTTTTTGGTTGAGTAAGATCTTGATCTTCTTTGGGTATCAAGGATATAAAGGCTGTCTTCCAAGATGGGGGTACCTTCCCTTCCAGTTGGATCTTATTAAATAATTCCTTAAGCGGTTCTACAAGTTGGCACTCAATCCAGACAAGACCAAGTGGCTTCTGATGTTCCCTCCCAAAGATTGGCCAACTATTCCATCTCTCAGGCTGGGGGGTGAAATTGTACGCCCCGCAGAGGGGGTTCGCAATTTGGGAGTCCTCCTGGATCCTCAGCTGACTTTAGAACACCATTTGTCGGCTGTGACCAGGGGGACCTTTGCCCAGGTTCGCCTGGTGCACCAATTGCGACCCTACCTGGATCGGGAGGCCCTTCAGATAGTCACTCACGCCCTTGTGACCTCAAGACTGGATTATTGTAATGCGCTCTACATGGGGCTGCCCTTGAAGAGTGTTCGAAGACTTCAGTTAGTCCAAAACGCAGCCGCGTGAGCGATTGTGGGTGCACCCAGGTATACCCATGTCACACCTATCCTCCGTGAGCTGCACTGGCTACCCATTAGTCTCCGAATCCGCTTCAAGGTGCTGGTCGCTACCTATAAAGCCCTACATGGCATCGGACCTGGGTACCTGAGAGACCGCCTCCTGCCGATTACCTCCCATAGACTGATCAGATCTCACAGGTTAGGTCTCCTCCGGATTCCATCTGCCAGCCAATGTTGGCTGGTGACCCCCCCGGGGGAGAGCCTTCTCTGTTGCAGCTCCAGCCCTCTGGAATGATCTCCCTGTCGAGATCCGGATCCTTACGACCCTCCCGGCTTTCCGCAAAGCCACCAAGTCCTGGCTGCTTCAGCAGGCCGGGGGGCCTGTGAAACATCCAGTCCCGCAGAAATTGTGATTGTTGCGGTTTTGTTTTTAAAGTGTTGTCTTTGTCTAGTCTTCCCCCTTCCCTTGTCTATTGTGAGCCGCCCGGAGTCCTTCGGGAGTGGGCGGCATACAAGACAAATAAATACAATAAATACAATACAATACCATTTCTAATTGCAAATTTTTGTAGCAAGCCGCCGTCAAGCCATCTGTACCCGGTGCTTTCCCTGCTTTTAGCTGTTTAATTACCTGGATAATTTCCCCCAAACTTATTGGTTGATTCAGTCTTTTCCTCTGCTCGTCTTTAACTATGGGTATTTTTTTCTTTATCCAGGTATCTGTCTATCTCTAAGCTTTGGATTTTATCATTCGTGTACAATCCTATAAAGAATTCATGAAAAACCCTTTGAATCTCCTCCTGTTGGTTCACTTCCTTCCTTTTAAAATGTAATTTCGATATATTACGAGACTTCTGTTTTTTCCTAATCAAATATGCTAACCATCTACTAGATTTATTTGCATTACAGAAAGTGTTGTGTTTGCATATAGCAAATTAGTAGCCACCTGGTCTGACATCAGCATGTTAAATTGCTCTTTTAATAATGTGATTGTTTCTTTGATCTTTTTGTCTCCTGGTTTTAAGATTAGCTCCTGCTCTCTCTTTCTAATTTTTTTCAAGTTCAATTCTCTTCCCCCTCCCGTTTGCATCTATGTAATCTATTCATATTTATCAGAACTCCTCTCATATATGCTTTACTTGCATCCCATACCATTTCCATAGATGTACCCTTATTCATGTTAAAAACAAAATATTCTTTTAACAACTTTTTACATTCATTAATGTTTTTCTCATATCTAAATAAGTTTTCATTCAGTCTCCAAGACCTTCTTGCTCGCATCCCAACTCCCAACTCCATCCAAACAGGATTATGATCTGATAAGGCTCTGGAGCATATATTCGTCTTCTTTACCCTAGAAAGCAAATCATTGGTTGTAATATGAAGTCAATCCTGGAAAAGGATTGATGTCTATCAGAAAAAAAGGTAAAGTCATATTCTTCTGCATTCATTTCTCGCCAGATATCTCTCAATTCAAAATCCTCTATTATATCGAAGAAGGACTTAGGTAGTTTTGCTCGGATTTGGGTGTTTTGGCGGAGGGCCTTATCTTGGTATCCATAACACCATTCCAATCACCCAGTAATATGCAGGATCTGTAGTCCCAATGTACTAACTTAGTGTGAAGCATTTTATAAAATTTGCCTTGTTGATTGGGAGCATATATTCCCAATAGCAATGTCCTTTTCCCTTCTAATACGAAATCTATTGCAATATATCTTCCATGGGAATCTGCTTCAATTAATTCAGATTTCAATTCCTTCCTTAAGTAAATAACTATACCATTTTTCTTCTCTGTGGCAGAAGCTATAAAGTGTTGTCCATGTCTTGTATTAATCAAGTATTTTTGATCAGTTGATCTAATATGAGTTTCTTGCAAGCAAATTATATCATTCTTGAATTGTTTAAGATAGTGGTTTATTTTCTTCCTTTTCTGTAGGGAATTTAAGCTGTTCACATTCCAAGTTAGGAACTTAGTTGCCAACTTTAGTTCCCTGAAGCTTTTTAAGAGCCATCTGAACATCTTGGAATTTAATCTTTGGCCTGGCTCCTCCCACTGCTTCTAGAGTAACACCTGTAGGTTCTTGAACGGTGGCATGTGTTTGTTGCTCTTTTAGTTCCTGTTCCATTCACCTGATAATCATGCGGGTTTGTTTTTGTTCCTTAGCTTCTTGAACCGCTGAGAGAGGAAGTTGACCCGCCCTTGTTGATGCTTGAGTGATTTGCTGTCTATCATATCCTTCTTGTTCTCTTTCTCTGGGTCCAGGAGGGGGGGGATGTCCAGCCTTCAATATGTTACTGTAGAAATCTTGGGCCTTCCATACTGAATTAAGACGGTATCTTTGTCCAAGATAAGTAAGTGCAAGGCCGGCTGGCACATCCCATCTAAATTGTATCTGACGATTTTTAAGCTCTTTGACTATAAAAGCATAGTCTTTCCTAGATCTCAACATTTTAGGTGGTATCTCCTTCAATACAGTCACCTCCTGACCCCCAATTTGAAGCTTAGTTTTGTAAGACTCCTGTAATATCGTATTCCTCATATCTCTAGTAGCAAAATACACCACAATATCTCTTGGTAGTTGCTTTTGTCTTGCAAGCCAGGAGTTGACGCGATAAATCTTTTCAATTTGCCATACATAATTCCCTCCTGGCCTCCCCATCAGTAGGTCAAAGGCTTCAGAGAGAATCTGCTTCAAGTTTTCTCTGGGAGGCCCCTTATCCTTAAGGCAAATTCCATTTGTCTATACTGTAACATTATAATTTCATTTTATTTATTTATTTATTTATTTATTTATTTATTTATTTATTTAT
Organism: Thamnophis elegans; assembly: GCF_009769535.1. NCBI lineage: Eukaryota > Metazoa > Chordata > Lepidosauria > Squamata > Natricidae > Thamnophis > Thamnophis elegans. The sequence goes on along the minus strand of NC_045558.1, from coordinate 54,660,809 downwards.
TTATTTATTTATTTATTAAACACATTTATATGCTGCCCAATCCCGAAGGACTCCGGGCAGCTTACAAAAATAAAGAGAAAAACACATAAAGAAACACATAACAAAAGAAACAGTTTAAAAACAGCAACACCTCGTACATTCATGCTAATCGGGGCTGGACCTCAAAAGTGAAGTCAACATCCCCAGGCCTGCTGGAACAGCCAAGTTTTTACAGCTTTCCTGAAGGCCATGAGAGTGGGCATGGTCCAGATCTCCGGGGGTAGCTGGTTCCAGAGAGTCGAAGCAGCTACAGAGAAGGCTCTCCTCCGAGGGCCCGCCAGCCAACACTGTCTGGCTGACGGCATCTGAAGGAGGCCCAATCTGTGGGATCTTACTGGCCGCTGGGAGGTATGTGGCAGGAGGCAGTCTCGAAGGTACTCTGGCCCTAAGCCATGTAGGGCTTTAAAGGTGATAACGAACACCTTCAATTGTGTCCGGAGACCAATTGGTAGCCAGTGCAGCTCGCTTAGGACAGGTGTAATGTGGATGTACCTTGGTGCACCCAATATCACTCGCGCGGCCGCATTCTGAACTAACTGCAGTCTCCAAACACTTTTCAAGGGTAGCCCCATGTAGAGCGCGTTGCAATAATCCAGCCATTTTCTGCATCACTAACCTTTCGTTGAACCACATCCATCTTCGTTGCCAAGTTAATATTAGAGTCACTAAAGTCATCTAGCCTGTCTTCAATTCCCAATACGTAGCCAGACAGGGAATTAAATACCATCAGAAAATCATCTCTAATCGTTTGATTGCGTGTCATAAGCTCTTCGGACAGTTCTTTGTTAGCAGCAGATATCTCTTCCTTAATTTTTACTTCCATCGCAGCTGCATTATTTTGTAATGCATTAATTAATTCTTTCTGCAAAATTTCTCTGGTCAGAGGCTCCCCTGCAGAAGTAGGGGGAAGTAATGACTGTAATTTAGTAGTGGGAGCTGGCGAGCTTCCGGCACTTTTTGACGTAGGGGGAGGGATTTTTGCTTAGAAGCCATCTCAGGTTTAAGCTTCTTTAGTCAATTAATAAGTCCAAGCAAACCAATTATATAGCAGTTGCTATTTAGTTTGATAATAAACCACTTCTGGGCTCCATAAGAATGCTATCAAAGTCTAATCCCTCCTACACAGCTACTTGGCGCCATTTTGTGTATCTTTCAGCAAGTAATTGTCAGAAGGAATTCTTTACAAATAGAGCTAAGGATTTATACATACAATTAGGAATTCACGAGTATTGGTTCAGCTCGTCTTGAAGTCAGCAGTAAATCAATCTTTGTACTGAGGATGAGCAAAAACCTTCGTTCTGCAGCAAAAGGCAGAATAAATCTTAACACGGAGGTGCTATGCTGCCAGGTGCCCCCCCCTTCCTCCCAGATTTTTAGACTGGGAGGATTAGATGGGGCGCTTCCCAAGCATAGTTTCTCACCTTCTTCTTCTAAGCCCGAAGGAGAGGTAAACAAACTGAAAACAGTTGATGGATTGCTGTTTAGACAGTTTAACGCAGCCAAGATTCCGGAGCTGTTAAAAACAACTCCCTGTCAGGCCCCCGCCCACCAGAAGTCATTTTACACTTTCTTGAAGCAGCCTGGGAAAAGCACCATTTCCACGAAGGTCTTGCTGAAAGGGAGTTTGGATTAGCTGAGCAGGTGGAGGGGGGAGCAGATGACCTGGCTAACCATGAAACAGCCCTGAGAGCTGCCACTAGAGCTGGTTAAGACAGAGGAGCTCCAATCCCAGCAGCCGTTTGAGCTCCTCCAAGTGGGGGGGATAGGCCCCCGAAGGCGGCAAATTCCAAAGATTCCTCCTCGTGGAGTGAAGTACGAAGGGGATCCCAAAGAACTGGGTTTTTTTTTTGTTCAGGTTTGGAATTACATGTAACAATATGGTGAAGATTTCCCATCGGAGGGTGCCAAAGTGAGAAGTGTTACTATGGCATTGGAGGGAGAAGATGCTGCCTGGATGGTGGCTTTGCACAATGATGATCCCCCCCCCGCTGAGGGATTACAATGTGTTTATGAAGGCCCCGAGGAAGCACTTTGATGACCCCCTCTCAAATCAGAAGGCAAGAACCAGGATGAAAACTTTAACTCAGGGGAAGAGGTCTGTGGCTGAGTACACTCAGGAGTTTTGCAAACTGTCTGTGCATATGTGGGGGTGGTCCGAGGAGGCGTTAATGAAAAGCTACATGGATGGCCTTAACAATGATGTATTCCTTGAGCTATATGAATAGCTTCCCCCCTCCCGCGACCTGCAATGCTGGTATGAGCTGGTAGCTAATGTGGAAATTGACCTAGCCAGAATCAATACCATGGAGGCAGCAGCTGGAACAACCCTCCCACAACCCGTAAGAGGTCCCAAGAGCAGGAAAGGGGAAGTCTGCAACCAAGCCCCTGTCAACTGCCTGTTTCCGATGTGGAAAGGAGGGGCATTGGGCCGACTGCTATTCTAAGCTTGGCCCCAAACCAACCACAGCTGGAGGGAAGAAACCTGACCAGGGAGATGTCGTGAAACCACCATGAAAGGCATGGAAGTTGCTGATGTCCTTCCTCCAGGCCAGGAGGAAAAGAAAAACCCCTTCCTTCGGGAGAATGTGAAACCGACTCCGATGATGACCACTTCCCTGATCGGGCCCCATGACCATCCCAGTAGAATGAAAAGTACCCTCAACTGGAGCCCAGGAGAAGATGCTGGCCCTTTTAGATTCTGGCTGCACCCAATGTGTAATTAGCTTGGAGGTGGTGGAAAAAATGGGTTTAACACTGGGAACTATGAAAGTAGTTGCCTTTTATCAGTTGGATGGGTCAGTGGTGGGGAGGGGCGGCCCATTTTGTAACCAAAGTGGTATAGATGTGGATGGGGGTTCACCAAGAACCCTTGAGTTTTGTTGTCGCACCAGGGATGGATCGGGCCCTCATACTGGGATTACCTTGGCTGCAGAAATGGAACCCGCACATGAACTGGCGGAAAGGAATCCATTTGGCTAAACTGACAGAGGAGGAAAAGACTTCCTACCTAGCAAGAGCTGTAACAGACTTAGCAGCTGTTACATGTGATAAACTTGAGGAAAAGAATTCTGAAAGAATATTGGGACCTCAAAGAGGCTTTCAGCGAAAGGGTTCCGACAAGCTCCCTCCCCACCATGTCACAGATTGCAACATAGAAATCCTTCCAGGGGAGAAACTCCCTAAACCACAGATTTACTCAATGACCCCACGTAAACTGAAGGAATTATGCAATTTCATTAATAAAAACTTAAAGAGGGGGTTTATACAACCTGCTAGGCCATGGGTGGCCGCGCCAGTCTTATTCCAAGAGAAAAAAGCTTGCTCTCTTTGCTTGTGTGCCAACTAAAAAAATCTGAATGCCATTTGCATGGAAAACATGTACCCTTTGCCCCTCATGAAGGACATGTTAGCTCACTTGGCCAAGGGGAGGCTTTTCACGAAATTAGATTTAAGAGAGGCATACTACAGAGTCTGAATAAAAGAGGGAGATGAGTGGAAGACTGCCTTTAACTGCCCTTTGGGGTGTTTCCAGTTTAGAGTACTCCCATTTAGACTAAAGGGGGTGCCAGCTATTTTTATGCAGTTGATTAATGAGATGCTGCATGAACATCTGTACAAGGGGGTGTTAGTTTACTTGATGACATCTTTGTCTATATGGAAACACATGAGGAACACATAAAACTGGTGCGCTCACTCCTGAAGAAACTCTGAGCCACTGAACTTTATGTCAAATTGTCTAAGTATGAATTTCACCAGGAGAAAATTGACTATTTGGGGTACCACATCTCTCATGAGGATATCGAAGTGGACCTGGAGAAAGTCAAGACTGTTACAGAATCTTTGAATTGGATTATGGAATGTAAAGTTGCTTTAGAGAAGTTGAAAAGGCTGTTTGCAGCTGAACCTGCTTTAAAACACCCTGACATGGATACACCCTTTGTGGTCCAAGCAGATGCAAGTGACATGGCCGTGGGGGCATTGTTGCTCTAAATGAACATAGATGGAAACCTGCAACTTTGCGCCTTCACCTCCTGAAAACTAACAGAAATGGAAAGAAGATAGGCATAGGTCATAAGCTTTTGGCTTCTCATGCTGCACCTGCAATGCCAAAATTGGACTTGCCACACACTCCCACATTAGTACAGTTACAGCAATATTTGGGCTCCATTAACTGGGCACGCCCATATATGGGGCTCACAACCCCTCAATTGGCTCCGTTGTTTTCTGCATTAACAATGGGCAAAAACCCTGCAGATGTTATTAAATTAGATGAAACACATCAGCAAGTTTTAAAAGAGGTAAATGAGGCCCTTGCTCAAATTTGGGTGGATCGTCTTCAGGACAACACCCCCTTAGCTTTCATTATATGTAACACTCTTGGGCTCCCAACAGGAGCCGTGGTGCAAAAAACTTCAAAATTATTAATTATTGAATGGGTACACTTGTCTCACACCCCAAAATCCACTATTTCTCAGAAACCTGCACTTTTTGCAGCTCTAATTACAAAAGCCCATGTCAGAACAAAGTTGTTGGCCGGAATTGAACCTTCCACGATTTTTGTCCCTTGTTCTTTATCAACCTGGGAGACTTTACTTGCTAACTCGGAAAACCTTCAATTCGCACTTGCTGACTGGCCAGGTGAGATTTCTTGCCATGCACCTCCCGAACTGTTCCCCTGCAATGGCACACTCCATATTCCCCCCTCCCACTTCCTCAGGCCATGACTATTTTTGCTGACAGAAGCAAAACCTATGGAGCTTGTGCCTGGCAGGAGAATGGTTGGTGGTGCACAAAAATTACCCCCGCAGACTTCCGCTCAGCGTGCAGAGCTTGCTGCCTCTATTTTGGCTTTTTCTACTTTTCCAAATAAACCCTTTAACTTGATTTTGGATAGCCTCTATGTAACTCAGATTGTGAAATCAATCTATGAGGCCTATCTTTCTCCCTCATTGGAACTACAATTACTCTCGTTCTTTTTATCTTTGCAAAAGTTAATTTCTGCCCGCACACATTTTTTCAATGTCTCCCATATCCGAAGCCATCAGCCCTTCTCTGGGCCTCTCCAGGAAGGCAACGATGTGGCTGATGCAGCAGCGGCTGCTGTCAACTCTTCTTCTCTTTTAACCTTGACAGCTCCCACTCCATGGGAAAGCCATTCCTATTTTCATCAAAACAAGAAAGCGCTCATGAAACAATTTGGCATTACTGCAAATGAGGCCTCTGCCATTGTTCAACAATGCCCCACCTGTAGCCGGCAAGCACATTCCCTCCCTATGGGAGTTAATCCCAGAGGGACAGAATGTTGCCAAATTTGGCAAATGGATGTGACTCAATATCCATCCTTTGCTCCTTGGAAGTATCTACATGTAATCATAGATACATTCTCTGGCTTCTTGTTTGCTACCCCACAAAAGGGGAAGCCACAAAACATGTTATCAACCACTGCATTCGAACCTTCGCATCACTGGGATGCCCAAAAGAGATAAAAACAGACAATGGGCCCGCTTACATCAGTGCAGCCTTTGCTGCTTTTTGTAACCAATGGGACATTGTGCACAAATTCGGCATTCCATATAACAGCCAAGGACAGGCAATGGTTGAGCGCGCTAATCAGACTCTTAAGCATTCCCTTGATCGCTACATTGAAACAAAGGGGAAAGCGCCCCCTAGCCTCCCAGCTTTGCAAAACATTCTTAATCTTTGTCTCTATACATTAAACTTTTTAAATCTCACCGGTCAGCCGCCTTCCTCAGCAGCAATTTGTCATTTCGCAGCTCCACCTTCTGCTGACACCTCCCGTCCACCTGTCTACTATTGCTGCTTGCCTGACCTGACGTGGCGAGGACCTGCTGACCTGATTACCTGGGGATGGGGCTACGCTGCAATCCAACTGAAAGACAAGGTTCTTTGGATCCCAGGACGGCACATAAGACCATATTTGCCCAAACCACCTACACAACCACCCGCACAAACACAGAAGCCGCCTGACCATGACCAACCAGCAGGAACCACAGCTTGAGGCTGTCTCTGTCTCTGACCTGGAAAACAGGGCAGAGCACCCTCCACCCTACCACTCTTGGGTGTCGCATGGAACGTTAAACAACTGCGTATTCTATCTGCCCAAATGGAAACCCTAGCTAACACCACGATATTTGGGCTACAAGCCCTGCAGGCAGAAGTTGACTCTTTAGCCAGAATTTTAACTCAACATAGATTGGCTCTGGATTACTTGTTAAGCAAGGAAGGAGGCCTATGTGTTTGGTTGAATGCTACCTGTTGTCATTATTTGAACCAGTCCGGAGAAATTGAAACCAGTGTGGAAAAATTACATGATATTGTTCAAACAGTTAGACAAACATATAAGGCCTCGGACTCCTTTGGGATTGGCTGACCTCTTGGCTACCTAATTTTAGCTGGTTTGGAAATACTGTCAAAACCATTATAACCCTTGTTGCTTTGCTAATACTGTTGTGCTGCTGTATTCAATGTGTACCCTCTTTATTAACTATGTGTAAGAATATACTCTCTAGCTTGGCTCCACAGAAGAAAATTCACATTGTCAGCCACATGGAGTTACATGAACAGTCAACCCCTTTCATGGGGAAAGATCCCTTCCGCATGCCCAGCGACGAAGAGGGAGATGCTGCCTTTTAAAACAAAAATAGTGGAGATGTTGGAATTCATTCCGGGTGTTTGTGTGCAGGGCAGTTTCTGCTACCTGAAACACACATACACAGGGATGCAAAAACATCGCACCAGAAACATCTTTCTGGCCTAACGGTCAGGACTCACTATGCAGCCTCATGTAACAATGAAATATGTGAGCCAGCTACTCCCACACATGCCCTTTCTCCCCCCTATGCTGTGCTGTAACATTCTGTTCCCCCTCTCCCCCTACCAATGCCATGCAGCTTGTAACTTTCTATTCCCCCTTTGCCCACCCTTTGCCATGATGTGATTTTCTATTGGTTTATTTGTAGAATGCTATGAACTTTTCATTAGTTTACTTGTACCATGTGTGATTATATATGCCTTTTGATACGCTCCTTTTTGATGACGCTGTAACTAACTTTTTCTAATAAAAGAGCCCTTCAATGATCATTCAAAGCTTTAGCTCATCCCGAGGAATTTTGTCTGGTGTTTTCCTTTTGATTAGGCAAGGACACATGAGCAGCCCTCCAGTGTGGCGACAACGCCACACATTTTGGTTTTGTGAAGACATTACATCTGGTTGAAAGGGAGTTCTGGTGGCCTTCTTTGAAAAAAGACATAGAATTCTACATAGCTAGTTGTCCCGTTTGTGAGGCTACAAAGAGACCACCAGGGAACTACTACTTCAAAGCGTCACCCGACCTGGTGCACCATGGAAGGAGATATCGATGGATTTTATTTTATAGCAATAGCAATAGCAGTTAGACTTATATACCGCTTCATAGGGCTTTCAGCCCTCTCTAAGCGGTTTACAGAGTCAGCATATTGCCCCCAACAACAATCCGGGTCCTCATTTTACCCACCTCGGAAGGATGGAAGGCTGAGTCAACCCTGAGCCGGTGAGATTTGAACAGCCGAACTGCAGAACTGCAGTCAGCTGAAGTAGCCTGCAGTGCTGCATTTAACCACTGTGCCACCTTGGCTCTTATTATCGAGTTACCATAAAGCCTGGGAAATATTGTCATCTGGGTGATCACCGATTTGTTCTCCAAGCAAGTGCATTTTGTGCCCTGTTCAAAGATTCCATCGGCAAAAACACTGGCTAAACTGTTTATTTTGCATGTCTATAGGTTACATGGCGTTCCTGAGCTCATTATTTCAGATAGGGGGGCCCAATTCACCTCCCTCTTTCGGAAAGAGTTCCTGAAGTTAATAGGCTCTGCCCATGGTCTAAGCTCTGCCCACCATCTGCAGACTAATTGGGCTTGTGAAAGGAATAATTTGGTTCTAGAGCAGTATCTTAAGTGCTATGTCAATTACCAGCAGGATAATTGGGCTGACCTCTTGCCCTATGCAGAGGTGGCATACAACAATTCGGTACATCGCAGTACTGGAATGACCCCTTTAAAAGAAGTGTTCGGCCAGGATTTTGTACCTATTCCTGAATTGTCTCAGAAGAAACCACAGAACTTGTCTTTGTCCAAGTGGAGTGATCAGCTTCAACATTTCTGGCCTATGACCCACAAAGCTTAGATGTGACTCACCAAGCACACAAAAGACAAGCTGATAAAAAAAGGTCAAAGCCAAAAGAATATCAGGTTGGGGATAGGGTATTCTTGACACACTAAGTTTCTTCAAACTATCCAGAAGGTCAAAAAAGGTCAAAGCCAAAAGAATATCAGGTTGGGGATAGGGTATTCTTGACACACTAAGTTTCTTCAAACTATCCAGAAGTCGAAGAAACTGGAATCCAAAATATGTGGGTCCTTTCCCTATTTTTAAAATTGTGAATCCTGTGTCAGTGCAATTGGAATTGCCAAAAACCATTAGGAGAATCCATCCCGTGTTCCATGTGAACTTACTGAAACCGGAACAAACATCTTTAGTGTGTTCATCTCAACCTCCACTCCGTTCCCTTCCTTATTGAAGGAAAACAACATTTTGAGGTTAAGAAAATCTCGGGTTCCAGGAAACACAGGGGATGAATTCAATATTTGGTGGCCTAGAAATATTTTCCTCCATCCCATGCTGAGTGGGTGAACAAGTCTGATGTCAGAGCTCCCAAACATTTGCAAAAGTTCCATTCTAAGTATCCTGATAAACTCTAGTTGTGATCCATATATATTTTGTTATTGTTGATGTCCTTTCTGAAGGAGAGCCGAATGTCAGCTTCTACATTGCTTGCCTGCTATTGGCTGTCATAGAAACGGGGGTGGGGTGTGGGCTTGTGGTATTTGGGGAGGGAATTACTGGTATTGGAGGAGTTATCAAGAAGGGAGTTTTGTTTTCACCATCTTCTGCGCATGGTGATGGCTAGTGTTTGAGCTTGGTCAAGGTCAACCGTCTCTGCTATCAACTGAATGAGGCCACTTGAAGATGCACCCCCACATGACATCTTAGGGAGTTGCAGATTGGATATTGGGTTTGAATAATTGCGGGGAGGGTCCTGGGTAAACAATTAATATTTCTACGTTTGCACCTTTTTGACTCAGATCTTGCTTTTCTTTCACTGCTTTCCTTTCATATCCAGTAAAAGTACCTTTATGTCTACTCAAATGGAGTTGGGAATTTTCTTTCTTGGTTATTGGAGGAGGCACACCTGACAAGTAGTATATTTTGGGAAGTCATACCACAAAAAATTTTTTCACTATGCAAGCTTTATATGCAAATATTTATATCTGACTGACAATTTTTTTAAAATTAACTTTTTATCTTAATCTTTATTATCATGATAATACAACATGGGAAATTTTGAGGAATTAAATGGTGAGAATATAAGTTCTAAATACTTAAGCAATGTCAGTATATAAATAATATAGTATGAAATAAGATAGGAAGTACATGGGCTGCATGAGGTTACAAGTAGGTATTATGCAATTATAGTTAGTAAAATAGCAGATAATTATGCTTTCTTTCTATACAAAAATACAGGTAGTCCTCAACTTATAACAGTTCATTTAGTGACCATTCAAAGTTACAATGGCACTGACAAGAGTGTCTTATGACCATCCCAAAGGTGCTTTTTTCAAGAGGCAACTGGACTTTCTGTTTTTTCTTTGAAAATGTTTCGCTTCTAGAAGAAAGAATAACAATGATGGAGGGAATGGAGGGAATTAAAAGGCAAAAGAAGGGGAAGACAGATGGATTACCAGCCGAATTATATAAAACCTTACAAGATGTATTAAGTAATGCAATGTTGGAACTATTTAACAAGTTATTAGGGGAGGCAAAGATGCCAGATACATGGACTGAGGCATCTATAACTCTTATTCCAAAAGAAAAGGCAGACTTGCAGCAAGTAAAGAACTACAGGCCAATTTCATTACCAAATGTGGATTACAAAATTTTTGCATCAATAATGGCAGAAAGAATAAAGAGACTCTTAAGCGAATTTATACACATGGACCAAAATAGATTTCTACCTAAGAGACAGATTAGAGACAACATGCAGATTGTATTGAGCACGTTAGAGTACTATGAAGCTCAACCACAGAAACAAACGGCGCTGCTATTCTTGGACGCACAAAAGGCTTTTGACAATGTGAACTGACAATTTATGATAATGCAGTTACAAATGATGGAGTTGGTGAGGTGTTTATATACATGATTAAAACTATTTATAATAATCAATCAGCAAAGGTGATGGTAAATGATGATATGCTAGAAAAGGTAGCAATTACAAAGGGAATGAGGCAAGGGTGCCCATTATTGCCACTATTATTTATATTGGTACTAGAGATCCTGAACAGAGAAATAAGACAGAATAAAGAAATAAAAGGAATTAGGATTAAAAAAGAAGACTATAAGATACAAGCATTTGCTGATGATTTGGTGTTTATTATGGAAGATCTGATAGAAACAGGACCGAAATTAATTGAAATAATAGAGGAATATGGAGTGGTAGCAGAATTGAAAATAAACAAAGATAAAACAAAAATTATGGTGAAAAATATAACAGGAAAACAGAAGTTAATGGGAAAATTGGATATACAGATAGTGAAAAAAGTGAAATATCTGGGTATTCAACTGACATCAAGATGTGTAACAATAAAGTAGGATAACTATTATAAGGTGAGAAAACAAATAGAATTAGACTTGGAAAATTGGAGAAATTTACAACTACCATTAATGAGAAGAATAGCGATAATAAAGATTAATATATTACCAAGAATTTTATATCTATTTCAAACAATACAGATAAAGCTAAAGAAAAAATACTTTGAAAGTATGAATAGAATAGTGGGGAAATACATATGGCAAGGGAAAAAAGCAAGAATTAATATAAAAATGCTACAAGATGTAAGAACCAGAAGCGAGTTTGGATTACCAAATTGGGAATTGTACAATCAAGCAGCTGCTCTAACTTGGATGAAAGAGTGAATTTTATTGAGAAATACAAGATTATTGACTTTGGAAGGACATGATTTGCAACTAGGTTGGCATGCATTTTTGTGGTATGGTAAAAGTAAGTACATGGCTATTTCCAGAGATACCACATAAAGAATGGACTATTAACAACATGAAAAAAAGTAAAAGTAAAATATTACTTATAAATACCAACGTGGCTTTCAACAATGGAAGTATTGACACATCCAAACATTAGTAGTATGAAGAATGTTATTAGATACAAATATATTTTAACCGAAAAGGGGGAATCAAGACAAAAACAAGAGTTAGAAGAACAAGGGATTGATATAGGTTGTTTTCACAATTGCAAATACAATCAATATACGAAAAATACAAAGAGTATGGTTTTAACTTGAGAAGTTCAGAGCTGGATTAGATTCTTATGGGAACAGAAGAAAGAACTGTCAAGAAATTATATAGCTATCTATTAAAAATCAGATTAGAAGTAGTGGTTAAGGATACAATGATAGCATGGGCAAAGGATTTTGGTTATACAATTGAACTAGAGAAATGGCAACAACTATGGGAAAGGAATTACAAATTAACTGTGTCAACATTGTGCAAAGAAAATTTATACAAAATGTTTTATATATAGCACATGTCACCCGAAAAGATAGCAAAGATGTTTAAAAATAAATTAGCAGAATGTTGGAAATGTCAACAATGTATGGGTTCATATTGTCATATGTGGTAGACGTATGCAGAAGCAAGGAACTACTGGATTAAGATAAGAACATGGTTAGAAAAAATGTTACAGCGAAATATAGAGCTTAGGCCAGAGATATTTTTATTGAATATCCTTCCAGAGAAATATAAAAAAGCAGCTACATCTTTGATTATACATATAACTACGGCAGCGAGAATTGTATTTGTACAGAATTGGAAATCAGATAAGATACCAACAGAAGAGATAATAAAAAAAATTAGATTGTGCAGAGATAAACAGGTTAATTTTGAGAATAGAGGATAAAGAGGAATCGGTGCACTTCAAGACATGGGAAAGATTTTATGATTAGTTAGAGAAAGTAATCTAGAAAAGAAAGCAAGAGAGAGATATAAAACCTAAGCGAGACACTATTAAATGGAAAGGGGGGAAGAGGGGAGAAAATAGAAAAGAAAGTATTAATATATAAGTATATGTTCAAGAATGAGATATAGAGGGAAAAAATAGTTAGGACAAGATAATGAAGAAAAGGGAATAGGATAAGCATAAAATTATAACAGTGTTTGTGGGAATACCATCCTGAAAATACACCAGTTCAGCATTGAAAAGAGATAACCACAACAGAAAAGGAAAGGAAGAGAGGAGGAGAGGAGAGGAAAGTGGGGAGAAGGAAGAAAAAGGAAAGGAGAGGAAGGGGGGAAGGGATAGAAAGAGAAGGAAAGAGAAGAAGAGGAAGAAGAAGAGAAGAGTAGGGGAGAGGCAAAGGAAGAAGGAAAGGGAAAGGAGGAAGGAAGAAGGTAGAGAAGGGAGGGAGGGTGAAAAGAAAAGAAAAAATAGGGCGGCGATAATACAAAATAGATGTATGGGACGGTAAGTAAAGCAATCCAGAATGTATATTTTAACCTTTTATATGCAAAAACAAATATGTAAAAATATGTAAAAATAACTATGTGAATCCAAGCTTGGATGAGAAGCAAAACATCTTCAAAGAAAAATCAGAAAGTCCAGTTGCCTCTTGAAAAAATCACCTATGGGACAATCAGGACCTGGATGACTGAGAACCTCCATAGACATGTCTTATGACCATTTTTCACACTTGTCATAATGGTTGCAACATACCTATAGTAACGTGATTTACATTCAGATGTTTGACAACTGACTCACATTTATGACAGTTGCAGTGTCCCAGAGTCATGTGATCCCCTCTTGTGATCTTCTGACCAGCAAAGAAACAAGATTCACTTAACAACCATGTTACTAATTTAAGAACTGCAGTGATTCACTTAACAAATATGGCAAAAAAAAGTTGTAAAATGGAGCAAACTCACCTAACAAATTTATCACTTAACAACATAAATGTTGGGCTCAGTTGTAGTTGTAAGTTGAGGACTACCTGTACATGACACAGCCATCATATTCTGAGATCTAATATGAGCTGAAATAGCATACATGCAGCACCATGTAAATTTTATATCAATATTACAATATAGAAAAACAATTTTAGATGTATTTTTAATGATTGTCATAAAAGAAGAGGCATTCCTGAAAACAATAGTTGGAATGTTTTAGCAAAATGATTCTTGAGCTAAAATAACAGGGTTTTCAGCAACATGTGACAATTCCTAGCTTTTTACCAGTTTTGCTAAATGACACAATATTTTCTTAAATTCAAAAATAAATATTAGTTAAGATTTTCTGAAGCATTTAATATTCAAACAGAAATATCACTGTAGCTTTTCCTTCCCTCAATGTAATTTAGTCCAACTGTAAAAAAGAGTAATTTGAATATTAAAAAGATTGAACACTTTTGCTAAAAACTGCTGTGCCACCTTAGAAATGTCAACTTTACTATTGTACAGAGCATTGGCTCCATCAAATGGTAGAGTGCTAAACTGCAAGTTTCTATAAGCAGAAAAGTGTTTACCTAAGTTAATGTTGATTTTTGGCAATTGCATGGACTACAATCTGTAGTTTTCTTGGCAATGTTAGAATGAATGAACTGGAAGAGATCTTGGAGGTATTCTAGTCGAGGCCCTTGCTCAAAAAGGAGAACCTATACTATTTCAGATCAGTGACTGTCTAGATTGAATGTTTTCAGATTTGGTTTGCCATTGCCTTCTTTTTGGACTGAGAGAGACTGAGATTGGCCAATGGTCACCCAGCTGGCCTTGTATCTAAGGAGATACTAGAACTCCAGAATTCCTCAGTTTTTAGCTTGATGCCTTAACTCCTACACCAAACTAGCTCTTTTAGATGCATGAAGAAAATTAGCTGTAAAATTTAAAATTAAAATATACAATAGAAAATGAATGTATCAGGTCATGTTGTTAAGGAAGTCCATTCTTCAAATTTCTGTGTCTCTTGTTCAGTTTCATTGTGCACTTATATTTTTTTTTAATGAAGCAGAACACTTTATATAAACCATGTCTAATTTTATAAATATCTCTATTCTTGCATACTGTTTTTTAATGTAACTATATAGACTGTACCTCCATAAGAAAATTGAACCAATTTAGCAATAAACTTTGTTGTATTTTTTTCAAACTTTTCCAACTTTACAATATCATTAATGAACTGTATCAATTGGAAGAATATATGGCATTCTAAGAGAAGCATACATAATAGATTTAGATAAAAGCACAAGATCTGGAAATTTATTTTTATCTTTTTTTCTAAATATAGCCAGTCCTCAACTTACGATTATAATTGAGCCCAAAATTTCTGATGCTAAGTGAAACATTTGTTAAGTTTTACCCATTTTATGACTTTTCTTGCCACAATTGTTAAGTGAATCACTGCAGTTGGTAAATTATTAAAACGATTGTTAAATGAAACTGGTTTCCCCATTGACTTTGCTTGTCAGAAGATAGCAAATGGTGATCACATGATCCCAAACACAGTGCAATCATCATAAATATGAGTCAGTTGCCAAGCATCTGAATTTTGATCATGTGACAATGGGGATGCTGCAATGGTCATAAGTGTGAAAAACAGTCATAGGTCACTTTTTAGTGATGTTGTAACTTTGAACTATCACTAAATAAACTATTGTAAGTTGAGGACTACCTTTATTTCTAAGAGAGAATTTAGTTTTCTAGTCAAGTGTCTCCAACCACTGGCACAGAGCAGTACCAGCCCACAGCCTCTTAGGAACTGCTCAGCGCAAGCTTCATCTACGCATGGGGGATGTAGGTAGCATTTGAAACCATACACACACACGTACGTCCCTGGTGTCCAAAAGATTGGGGGCTGTTGTATTTAGTAAAAACACAATTGACATTTTCATCACACTAGTCACTTTGACCTTAAGATCTCTTTCTGGGTTACACACCACAATCTCAGAAAATAGATACATAAATGAAAGTTGTTATGTTTGTTTCAAAATAAGCATAAATAAGTTATTGGGGATGCAGTAGTTGCTAAGGAGGCACAGCAGCTCCTCAGAGTTTATTAGCAGAAAACTGCACTGGTAAGCTACTATGCACTAGTTCAGTAAAGATCAAGCTGAATCTTTTAAAAATGAATGAATTATGAATAAAAGGAACATATTACAGAAGAACATATGCAAAATATGTATAATGCTAGAATCATATATGTCCTTATCATGACATAACTATTTTGAAGCAAGCTAGGTTATTTTTAACAAGATGTATTTAAGACAGTACCAGTTTTATCTGTATGGCTGCAAACACTTAATACCTGTGAAAATTGACTAAATGTTGTTTATAAATAAATATTATTCCATTCTACCATTTTCTCAGAAGGCAATATTTAAACAAAAATGCATATTTGCAGTTTTAAGTCAATTCATTTTATACAACACTTACAACTGTTCTTCCTCTTTTGCTTTCTTGTCAGAAACCAGATAAACGGTTCCAAAACTTCCATGTCCAAGTTTTTGATAAATATTGTATCTTCCTGCAATTAGTGCTTTTGAGTGGATAAAAATAGGTGTAAATGATGTACCATGCTTAACCGCTTCCTGGAATTTCAGCATTACTCCATAGAATCAAGGTAGCTCAATAATTAATACTGAAACTACAAAATTTATAATACCTTGATCATGAAGGATTAATCACCTGCAAGAGAAAAAAGAATACTCAATATACTGAAATTTATAAGGAAAAAGAATATTCAATATACTGAAATTTATAAGATACTTAAGAATAGGTTTAACTTACTTATTTTCCATTATATTATTGTAACACTAGTGCAGTAGAAGATCTTGTAGAAGCAATTTTCTCTTATACTCAACCTTCACTGCTACAACAAAGTATATCACTAGCTGTATTTGAACATACTAGCCCAAATTATCAGAACCATAGTTTATCAATTGCTATGATGGGCATAACACAATGAACCATAAACAACTCCATCACATTTATATTATATATTGCTTAATTCCTTTATTTTTATTTATTTCTTAGAGATATGGCTCATGCCACATCTATTGATGAATTTTTTGTACTATACCTCTCTTATCTTTTTAAATTTTATCTGTCTATATGACCTACTTTTCATTTTCAGCAATTATCTATAATCCCATTAAAAATCTTACATAATATTGGCTGATAAACTGTACTCAACGAGTAGTCCTTAATGGCACTACATCTCCATGAAGGAAAGTAAGCAGTGGGATACCACAAGATTCCGGTTCACCGACAAAACCGCGAAGCCCTTATCCGCGCCAACATAAGCGCGGAGGGCAAATCCGTGCCGTCTGAAGCGCTAAGGAAAAAGGCGACCCTAGCGCAACGACATAACCGTGGAGGGCAAATCCGCGCCTTCCGAAGCACTCAGCACCCTAACCCTAACCCTAAACCAAACCCCTAAACCTAATCCTAACCCTTACCTTAATTTAAATCGGCTTTCTGCCGCCGCGCTGTTTTAAAGAGCCCTTCTGTCACCGCGCTGTTGTTGCCGCGGTGATGACGTCGCGGTGATGACGTCGCGGCTTTAGCGACGCGGTTTTGTCGCCGCTATTTTGACGAGTGCGGTTTTGTCGGGCCACGCAAGATTCCGTCTTAGGCCCAGTACGCTTCAATATCTTCATAAACGACTTAGATGAGGAAATAGAAAGGGAACTTACCAAATTTGGGGATGATATTAAGCTGGCAAGAAATAGCCAACATTCTATATGATAGACTCAAGATCCAGATGGATCTTGGCAGACTTGAACACAAAATGAAATTCAATGTAGAGAAAAGTAAAGTCTTACACGTAGGCAAGAAAAACCAAAACTACACATGTAGACTGGGTGAAACCAAGTTTAATAGCAGTTACTGTGAGGGGGATCTTGGAGTCTTAGTGGACAATCAATTAAATATGAGTTAACAGTGTGCAGCTGCAGCCAAAAAAGCCAATACAATCCTAAATTGTATTAACAAAGAGATACAATCAAGATAAAGTGAGGTACTAATACCACTCTATAAAGCCTTAGTAAGACCACACTTAGAATACTGCATCCAGTTTTGATCACTATACTATAAAAAGATGTTGAGACTCTAGAAAGAATGCAGAGAAAAGCAACCAAGATGATTAGGGGATTGGAGGCTAAAACATATGATGAACTGTTACAGGACTTGGGCATGGCTAGTCTAGCAAAGACAATGACCAGGGGAGACATGATAGCAGTGTTCCAATATTTGAGGGGCTGCCACAGAGAAAAGGGGATCAAGCTATTTTCCAAAGCACCTGAAGGCTAGACAAGGAATAATGGATGGAAAATGAACGAGGGATTCATTGGAAGCTTTCAAGAAGAGACTGGACTGAAATTTGTCAGAAATGGTGTAGGGTCTCCTCTTTGGGCGGGGGTTTGGACAAGATGACATACAAGGTCCCTTCCAACTCTGTTAATCTGTTAATAGGCTTCCCTGTTTGGTGAAATATATTCTTGGTCCGGCTTTTGAAATAGGCGTTTGGGTGAGCTCTGTTGGTGATGTGGTTTTATTTTGGGGTTTTGATATAAATTTATGATAATTTTAATATTTGCATACCCAAGTCACTGCAATGAAATAAACTAGTTCTTTAAGATAAATAAATTCACTGATTCAGTTCACTGATATATAGGCAAAGTGCATCTCTACAATGAATATGGAATGCATCATTATTTTTCCACAATCTCATTTTTTTAGCTCCGTGACAATTCATGAATAGTCAATATTCCCACTTTAAAAATGTTATTAATACATTAACTTTACCAAATATAAATTCTGCAATACGTAATTAAAGGTCCTGTTTCTCCCTCAATGTCTTCCTAGTATGATTGGGAAGCTTGCCTTCAGTTTCTGGTCCTTAACTTTAAACAATATTCTTGCTAAGATTCAGCCAAGACTCTGCCTGACTTCAGAAGGCATAAAGATCTACATATTTTTCTCAAGCCTTGAGTTTTGGAATGATGTTAATTGTTGGATGAGTTGTTTTTCAGCATTTAATTGTTTATATGTTATTTTTATATTGTTTTATGGTGTATTTTTATCGATTACATATACTAATCTGAATTATGTGCTCAGTAGAATGGCTATATAAATCAACTAAATACATCAATTAGATAAATATTCCGGTCTTCCTGCTTGTTTTTAGACCCTAACAATGAAAATGACATGCTTCCAATAATTCTAAGACTGCATTGATACACTAATAATGTGTTTCCCCATAAATACAACATGTCCTATAATAAGACCAGGCCTAATTTTTGAGGTGTGCGTAAATATATGCCCTCCCCCAAAAATAAACCCTAGTGAAAGGGTGGCATGGCCAGCACAGGAGGAAGCCCTTCCCTTCCCCAGTCACCTCAGTGCTTCTCGGCTCCTTAATCGGATAAGCTGAGCAGCTCCAAAACAGCTGATTTGCGGGTGCTACTCAGGCTGCGGCCTTCAGCAAGTGTGGGAGCTTTTGCCATCGATTGCAGCCATAAAAGCAGGAGGAGGCCAAGCGATGCACTCCATGCGCCTCGCACCAGCCTTCCGAAGGGTACTTTAGCAGCAGGTATCCACAATTTTTTAATCATTATTTCGTCCCGACCCACATGGCCCAGTGAGTCACATGGATCGGGACAAAATAAGGGTAAGGTTTTTTTGGACAGCTGCTTCTACAGTACCCTTCGGAGGGCTGGCTTGAATCTCCTGCTGCAGAAGTGGCTGCGCCTGAGGAGCGCGCCAAGGGTCTCTCCCAGAACCAAGCTCTGGCAGAGAAGTGGCCCACAGGGTTTCAGGAGCGAAGTTGAGGCTGAGAGGAGCCAGGGCGGGGGGAAAGTCCAGTGACACCCCAGCATTCTTCTTTCCTTGCAAATGGAATCTTGGGAGGGGGAAACGGCATCCCCAGGTAGAATGGGTATGTCGGTTCACCGACTAAACCGCGCCCGACTAAACCGTGTCGCTGACATCATCAACAGGGCGACAACAGCGCGGAGACAGAAGCAGGCTGTAAACCCTAAACCTAAAATTAACCCCTAAATCTAAACCTAACTCCCCTAAACCTAATCCTAAACTTAACCCTAAACCTAGCCCTTAACCTAACCCTAAACCTAACCCTAAACCTAACCCTTAACCTAACCCTAAACCTAATCCTAACCCTTAACGTAACCCTAAACCTAACCCTAACCCTAACCCTTAACCTAACCTTAAAGCTAACCCTAAAGCTAACCCTAAAGCTAACCCTTACCTTAAGTTGAATCGGGTTGCTTTCAAAGCGCTATTTAAAGCGCCCTTCTTTCTCCGCGCTGGCTGTTGTTGACCTGTTGATGACGTCAGCAACGCGGTTTAGTCGGGCGCAGTTTTGACGGGTCACGGGGTATGTCGGTATGTGTATAAAAAACACAAAGCAAGGGAGCCAGTAGCTTTGTGAAATGTTATGCCTACACACAAAGTTTGGTGAGGGAGAGGGAAGAGATACTTCCCTCTCCTGGCTGTGTTTGCTTGAAAATATTTGAGAATAAGACCAGAGAGGAGGAAGGAACCCTGAGAGGAGACACTGTCGACGCTGTCACCTGCAAAGACACAGACAAAGAGTGGAGTTCATTGAAGGCGCTCCCTCTCCGGCCAGTCCACAAGACTATCTGAAGGTGGTGGGGGGGGGGGGAGATTTCTTGCACATCAACAGTGGTGTCTTTTGGCAGGGCTTCTTCCGACATCCCAGTTTTATGATTTCCATGCCTTCCTTCACGAGATGTTGCTTTGCACCTGGGACATCGGGAGAAGCCCTGTGAGGAGACGACGACGCCAATGTGCAGGAAATCTCTCCCCCCACCTGCAGATAATCCTTTCAAAGAGTAGTTTCATCAGGATGAAGAGGTGGCTGGAGGCAGAGTTTGCGTCAGGTTGGGCTTTCTTTGCGAGGCAGATGATCTGGGGAGCGAGAGATTTAGGAAGCCTGGGCTGGCGTGGGGCAGTTTCTGCAGTGAAGTGTCTTATTCATCCCCAGGGGTGAGCTGTTCGCCATTCGCTGCCTCTCTGCCCCGGCTTGGAAGCTGCAGAAGCCAGGTCTTGCTCCATGCCTCTCACTTCTTTTCAATGCTGCTAAACTAGTAAAAGTAGTCCAAGCTATTCTTGATGATTTATCTGATTATTGCCTGATGTAGGATTTTGAAGTCTTACTGTGGCTATATTGCCAAAATCACCTGTTACAGAGATGAAACCATACAATTCAATATTTACTTTTTCAATAGGATTATAATTATTTTATCAAGTGGGTAATACACAAATATCAGGCACACAAGGTAAGGTGCTGGGATAAAGAATATGTTATCTGCAGTTATATTAAGACACAGAAATTTATTCAAATCTGCTCACTAAATAGAGAGGAATGTATTAAGGCATAATGTTTCTGGAAGATCTGCTTAGCATTGTTTGTCAGATATCATTGGTAATCTGTATTTCCTTCATTTGGGATCATCATTGGTACCCTTCCTATCTTTTGCCAAAGCGTCTTTCATCTTATTACTGCATAAATCTATCAAAGAGAATAATTATTTCATAGTTTTTTACTGGTGCCCCAAGAATGGCCTTGTTCATTCAAAGAATTTTTATTTTAAAAAAGCAGGGTCTTTATGATGGCTTGTTTGCTCAACTACCAGTGACTATATGGATATATCCATGTAGTTTTCTTGGCAATTATATAGAAGAGGTTTACCTGGACCTTCTTTCAGAAATCTTTTCTATTTCCCATTTAGCCATGGATTTTCCTAATGGTCTCCCATTGAAGCAGTAAAAGTCTGATCCTGCTTATCTAAATGCTGTACTTGTTACCTGACAGGAGAAAACAAACAATATCAATCTCCTTCTGTAATCTTTCCATTATTTTCATTGCTTTTTTATGCTGCTTCTGTTAAAATTACAGTATCATTTATACTAGCAGGCACAGACAGAGGATCCTAATGAAAGAGAATTATCTGTACCGCCAATAAAACTCCATGGACGAGGGAACTGTTCAACAAACAAACAAAATTCGGGATGATTTAGGATCCTCGAGAATCACTACATATCTAAATATCAAATAAAAACACTTTGCGATAAGCAGGTCGGAAAAATATGGGATTCAAAGTAAATTCATTTACTTTGCCAGCAGTACCATACCATAGTGAGGGGGACGTTAGGATTATATCCTTCGCGTAGCCTCCCTCTCCCATTCCCCACAAACAACACCTGCCTTGTTCTCTTCTTCCAATAATGTTCGCCTTCTTCCGCTTCCTCAGTGTTTGGGTTTTGTTGCTAGGCGAAGGCGCGCTGTGGTGGGAGCAGCTATGCTTCCGTTTCCTGGCTGAGGAATTCTGGGAATTAAAATTCACACATCTTTCTCAACACACGGTACTGTACAGATTGGCGATGACGTAATACCGTGGGCCGCCTTATTTGCCGCTCCATTGTAAAAGGCGAGAGTTCAAGAATTGTTTGCGCGGAGGTACGTTGTCCAAGAGGTTAGAGGTGGCTCCGCCCACCACGGTCATCAGATGTTCGCCTCTCGGCGTCTTTAGAATTAAAGTGTTCGGTAATCCGGCGCCCAATATGTGTACTGGATCAAAACGTTAAATTAGAAACATGGGTCCGGCGGAATGTTTCCGATGTTGCTGGGAACAGAATTGCAAGATTTTCTTTGCTTGAAAACGTGCTGGGCAACTGGAAATTCAACAGAATTTCAAGTTCATGCCAAAGAAAACAATCTGCAAAACTTCACTCCGTTATGGAGCTGTACTGTAAAAATACAAGAGAATCCGCACAAAAAGCTATGGCTTATCTAAAGGAGGGGTTTAATTTTTAGTGTTAAGCTGATGACTTATTCAGATGTAAGGATAATTTTGATTTCCACTTTTGTTTTCAACCCCCATTCACCGGTCTGTTTCAAAACAGGCCCACAAGACAGAAAGCTAAGGGTTAACAGCGTTCATTCAGGGTTTGGTTGACTATATCCATTCATGTAGCCCAGACATACAGACACACATATTTCAGTTCCTTGAAAAAAAAAAGCTCACAACACTGATTTACCAACAGGTTGCATTTATTTTAAGAATTGTAATCTGTAATAAGTTTTGATGTGCTGGCAACTTCTTAGGGAATGGTGTTTTTAGTCATTTGGAAATTAGATCATGATTTAAACAAAATGCTTTTTCTGAAACTACCCTTGACAAAACATGAGTGGTGTTGGAATCAACTAGATTTTAGAAAGGCGGGAAGTTTGTGATTAGTTTATATGTAGCTGCTGAATTTTATTCGTTTATATTCTACCTTTGTTATTTTTACACATAACTCAAGATGGCAAACATCCAACACATTTTCCTCCTTTTATTTTGCTCTCAACAACTCTGTGAGGTGAATTGGGCTGAGAGAGAATGATTAAGCCAGCATCACTCAGCTGGCTTTCATGGCTAAGATGGGTCTTGAAGTCATTATTTTGTTTTCTCATCTGGTGCCTTAACTACTAGACCAAATTGTCTCACAATGTAAGGCAGCATTCTTCCCCACTTCCCTTTTAAATGGCCTCAATCACTTTTCCACCAGAGTTCCTTTTGGATGATGCTCCCTTGAGATTGCTATAGGTTATTTTTTTCCAAGGATGGGGATGGATACATCCTTAAGTAAAAATTCAGTAGTAAAAAAAATCTGCAGTGTTGCAGATAATCTAACAGTCATTAAATTGTGGACTGACTGTATTACTTTTCTCCTTCATTATAGTTTAACATCAAGCGCATATATGACTACTGCCTGCTTGGCCTAAGTAGACAGGTTTCTGTTCCAAGTAATTTATGAAATAATGTGGGATAAATAGAGGAGGGATGTGAAGGGTTTATATTTATTAAACCTTGCTATAGAATAGAATATGGGAACTATTTATAGCATGGCAGTAGACAACATTGTTTGGCTTCCCAAAGTAATTCTTAATATTTTGCTTTTGGAATAAAAAACCATGGAAATTACTCGTACCAGCTTTAAATCTAAGTATTTTTTTCTAGTGATTGATACATACAATAAACTTTCAGTTTAACATCTAATGAAGGGAAGGAGTGTCTGTTAGACCCAAACATCTGTTAAAGAAGAATGGGATTTTAGTCATATGTAAAATGGTGAATGGGATTTTTCACTAACCTAAGATGTCATTTATGTGTATTTCTAGTGAATCATTTCAAATGTTGCAATATTCAAATTCCAATGTTATAGATGTTTCTAATGGTAAAGTATAAAGTATATCAATGGAATTTTTCTTTTGTGTTTGCAAAAAATTAACAAGCACATTTTAAATTATGAAACATTGAGATTTTTTAAACACTTTTTGGGCCATTTACCCTGTTTTTATCAAACTAACTAGAGAAATCAAGAAATCCTGGGATTGCCACAAGCATATAAGAGCCCAGAAACTGTTAAGCATGCTTGAGGAAGCATCTGTATTTCTAGCCTGAAGGCCCAGTTCCTAATAGCTTCATGAAATTTTCCATAAAGATGGTTGCCAAAACATTTTTGCTGTGGTAATGGGGAGAAAGGACTCTGACACTGTTGGGCTCATTTTGATGTAATTAGACATGTGATGGGACCTTATTTCAAAAGGGGACAAATTTATACTTTTTTTTTTTTTTTGAAGACCAGTAGGTTACTCCCCAAATTAATAAATTTCAGTTGGCTTTATCCTTATAGCAACAAATCCATCCATGTATGTGAATTTTAGTCACTAATTCAATTGCTTTTTCACGGGTTCAAATACTTTTAACTGCAGTATCAAATAATTAATGTTGCCAAATTAATTCCACATTCTTGTGCTTTTTCTTTGAAAGATTCTTTTCTTTTCCTTTTAACAGGGGAACTCCAGCTAATAAGAATGGGCATTCATGGCCTAACAAGTTTTGTAGGGGAACATAGTGAATTCTTTGTTGATCTGCAGCTGAGAAACACAGATGTAATAATTGATGGAAATAATTTGTATCATCACCTTTATTTTGATTCAAATCTGGATATTCAGTATGGTGGAGATTATGATTCTTTTACAGATATTATACGTCAGTTTTTTCAGTCATTGGCTCTGTGCCACATACAGCCATATGTTGTGCTGGATGGAGGTAATGATGCATCTAATAAAAAACTTGCAACTTTAAAGCAACGAGCTGAGGAAAAGATCCAGGCAGCCCATTCACTTTCTCGTGGTGGTGGAGGAAGTGTATTGCCTTTGCTTGTCAGAGAGCTCTTCAAGCAGATTCTAACTGAACTACAAGTGCCCTTTGTACAATCATTTGCAGAGGCAGACAGGGATATTGTATCTCTAGCCAATCACTTGAGTTGCCCTGTGTTAACTTTAGATAGTGATTTTTGCATTTTTGACCTCCAATCAGGCTATTGTCCTCTAAATTATTTTCAGTGGAGAAATCTTTGTAAATGTAAAGACTCACAAGAATGCTACATCCCAACACGGTGTTTCTCATTACAAAGATTTTGTAGACATTTTAGCAATATGAACAAAACCCTGCTGCCTCTTTTTGCAGTAATGAGTGGCAATGACTACATAAATCTGCCAGCTATGGAAGTATTCTTTAGTAAACTAAACCTTCCTATAGAGAAATCCCGGCGGAAAAGTAGAAAGCATGGCCACATTCAGGGACTGCTGAACTGGTTATCTCATTTTGCTGATCTTTCTGAGGCAATGGAAAATGTATTGAAGTATTTTAAAAAGCATGAAAAAGACGACATACGACAGCTTCTCTCTTCTTTCATGAAAGAATATGAACCATCTAATGTCAATCTCAAAGATTTTTTCCAGAGTGGTATGTATGAATCTGAGGAAATGAAGAAATTAAAATTACCACAGTGGGTTGCAACACACTTAATTAAAGGACATCTAGCACCATTTATTAGTGACGCTCTTATATTAAAAAGAACCATCCTTCCTGTTCAAGTGGAGAATATGCAGAGAAATAGTGCTCATTCCATAACTCTGCCAATTAGACAAGTTATCTATTGGTTATTGTTGAACATTTCACCAAGTTCCCTTAGTCCCTCTTTGAACAAACAGCCAACTTCATTTCCTCCTGTCTTCTATGAATTTGATAGATTCCAAAAATCACTCAAGAAATCATCTGTTTGTGTAGCAGAATTGGCACAGAAATTTCCAGACAATCGGTATGCTTTGGCTACATTAAATGAGGTAAATAATTAAAATTATATACTTAAACATTTCCAATACAGAACACATATGAAACATACTGCGCAGATTAATAACTATCACTTGAAATCATTTTTAAAGTTAGATTTGACCTCTATAACTGAAAATACATATTGAAAAGCATGATCAATTCTGCTGATATTTAATGATGTTGATGCTTAATGCTGTAAGAGATAGCAAGCAGTTCTCTGGACTCTGATTCTTTTTTTAATCTATGGCTAGCAAAATAATATACATTTATGCTTTTCATATAAATTACACAACTTTTCAGAATTTATTCCACATTAAAGAAGCTAGGAAAAAATATTTTCCATGGTTGCAGAACATTTCTTAAGTATAAAATTTGGAATGTTCTTGCAAAAATTTATGTCACTGACTTATAAAAAGAGACATGTATTGTAATTAATGGATATATTAAATAAATGATATAATCAATTTTCTAGTAACCTGTGAGAAAGGCTTTCCATTAAAGCTTTTTCTTGATGTCTCTAAATAGTTTTCTTACAAAACCTTGACTGCAAAGGAATTCCTGTCACAAAATTTATAAAGAGATATCAGTGATAGTATTTTGCAATAAAAAAGAAAAAAAATCTTGTGGGACATCAAAGACTAAAGCTTTATTAAAGTAGATCTCAGTACATTTAATCAGAAGTACAGAGTTAACTCATTGTGGTTCAGCAGATAGGGTATACAAAGACAATTGTTTTGGGGGAATTACAGAAATGAATATTTTCAATAAAAATATTTTAACAGTTTTTGTACTAGGTTGTTTTTGCCATTTTTTTTTATACCAAAATTTTATGGGAGTCTAGCATTCCATAAATGCTAATGAATCTATTCTGTGTCTTTTATTGTCCTGAGAAATAGGTATATTTACATTTTACATTTTACATTTAAAAGAAGTAATGGGAAGATTGAAACAGTGACTTTGAAAATAATTTGATTGATATCTACACTGCAAAATGTATACAGAAGTTCCATTTATCTTTTGCTGATAACTGAACAATGCAGCAGGAGTCCTTATGGGATATGTATGACATAAAAGATAACAATATTTGGTGTGGGAAAAGAGATTGGGGGTAATTTACTAAGGCAGAATGTTTATTATTAATAATTCTCTCAACTCCCCAAAACAGGCGAAGTAGAAGAACTAATCATAATTAAGTATTAATTTTTCTCTAAAGAGCCTCACTGTGAACTGTAGATCTACTGAATAAAATTATAAGTTTAAAATTAAAATTACTTAGGAAACAGTATTTTTTATGAAAGCTTTATCATTTATTTGTAGGCACCCATCGCAGAGCGTCTTCTATTTTTTTTCGAGACGTTTGGAGTATCAGCCTGTGTCCTTGAACCAGTTCCTTGTTTGCTGCAACTCCCTATGGCTGCAACCTGTTACTGGACCAAGTTTTCAGAACCCAAAGTGACACTACAGCACATCAAGGCTTTACTACTTGGAGTAACATTTGGTGAATTAGATAAGATGTTGCACATTCCAGGTAGGTTTAGAGAGGATCAGGTTTATTTGACACATGAATTTTTCCAGTTATTTTAGCCAAAGGCTATAGTTCATTTGTTTCACTTTTGTTGGTATCTGATATATTTTAAGTAAAATTGTGAAATGCATGTTGAAGTTTTGTATTATGTAAGCAACTTCATATTAAAATACTTCATAGGAAGTTGGGCAAAACATTCAGCGTTATAAATATCCAATCCAACTTTTCCTTAGTGGTTACTGTTATAGAAATCATAAATTACTCTTCTAAGTAATATTCTATTTACTGCTCCTGTTTTTGTTTTTAATCATGGTCAGTTTACACCCTGGAACATGAAGGAATTTTCTTTCTGATCCAGATCAGCCAATCCTATTTCAGGATATCCAATATTCTAGGCTAATCATGTGAAACATTGATATGTCTCACATGATTAACCCATACGGTATGGTGAGGAATTGCAGGCTAGAAGCCAGCTGACTAAAAAAAAATGTTTTTACTTACTCTCCAAATAAAAATGTGGAAATCATTGTAGAAATTTAACATCTAATATTTAAAGCTGATGTAAGAATACTGAAGAATTTGATGTTTGTATCATGCATCTCATTAGAATTCTAAAGTATACCTCCACTTTGTAGGATGTGGACAACAGTATATTGTAGGGGTGTCAAACTTGCAGCCTGCAGCTGGATGCATCACGTACTGGCCATGCCCACCCCTGGTTTAGTGAAGGGGAAATAGTCACATTATGTCACATGTCAATGACATGGCGACATGAGTTTGACATCACTGGTATATTGGCTTGTAGGTAGTCAGTAAATTTGTCTAATTTATCTAGAATATGCTTGTAAAAACAAAACTTGTGTTGCAATTGTAGAATAATGGCTGAAGTACAAATAACCAGTATTATATCTTTAATATTAGGAAAGAAGTGTAAACATCATAGGAGTACTACTAAGGCTGGTAACCTGGTCCTCTGTCTTACCATGAAGCATTACGCGATAGCCTTCATTGACTAAATCAGTGATGGGTAGTGGAAATTAGTATATTCTGATCATCTAGTAATAGTAATAACCACAAGAGATGTTTATGAAGATTTAAGTTATAGTTATATCAAAAGTGATGTTTTTTTTTTAATTTTGAAAAAGCAACTGGACTGATTTTTGAGGAAAAACAAGACATCTTGTTTCCTATCCTGGAATACAACTGATGAAGCTTTCAGGATAGGAAGCAAAATGTCTTGGTTTTCCTCAAAAATCAGTCCAGTTGCTTTTTTAAAAAACAAACAAACAAAACACTTTTGATATAACCATAAAAGATATAAATTTGTGAATTTAAAAGGGAGATGATATATCCCATAAATGAAATCTGATCTGCAATTGAGTTGAGGACATGCATATTTAATTTTTGTATCATTGTTCTTAGTCCATGTGTACATTAATATCTGTGTGCATGTTGTCTGCTTAACAGAAGTAGTAGTAGATAAGAAAAAATCATCAATACTAAGGGGGAAAGAAAAATACAATTATTTAAAGTAAAGCAACTACAGCTTGGGTATAGTAAGTATAGTATAGCAAAAGGATTCTTTTCATAGCCTCCATGGGAAAAACTGTTTTGAGAAGGGATTTTAAACAGGATAATTATAGGATGTTATAGAAGCTGTTCATAAATAAAAATAAGGATTGGCTAAGTATTTTTCAGTAAAACATATTAGCAGTAAAAAAAAAAAACTTTTTCAAGCTTCCTTTGTTTTTGTAACACTATTCCAATATAAGGAGAGGTATCCAAATTTAAGATAGTAAATAAGGAAGGGCTATGATTTTGAGGTTCTAAAAATTTAGAAACGTTGGTATTCATTCTTACATAGTATGCATTCAATGAAAATAAAACCATTCAGTGTTCAGGAAATGTTTTTTTTTTCTTTTATATCTAGATCCTGAAACACCACATGCTGAGGTCAATAAAATTGTACATGACCAGTACTTGAAATGGAAAGAAAAGAAATCCCCAAAAGATTATTTGGAATTAGATGTTGCACACATTTTCTGTCAATGGCAGTGCTGCCTGCAAGCAGGATTGTATCTCAACCAGCTGCTTTGTAGACCTTTCCCTGAGCCAGATCTTACACGGTAGGTATTCCCAAAACATCCCATTAATAGGTGCTTATTCTAAAGGATGCTCCTCTAATTTCAATATAATATTAGAATGTGCATATAAAAATGTTATTCAGAAGTTGACTTTTTCCAAAAGTATAGTTGTAATTCATACTTTTTCCAAAAGTATAGTTGTAATTGCACATTTGTGGCATTGTACTGTTTCTGTATTTTTCAGATAGGTGGGGGGCATTTGATTAATAACTTCTAGCAGCAGCAATTCTTTCTATGATCACAAAACCAAAAATGCTATTATGTAAAGTTAAATATTTTCAGTAGCAAATTTGAAGACAACAGTATAAATAATTGAATTAAAAATACAGTATTCAACTACTATGGGGTCCTTGATGCTCTCTGAGCTTGGTTGTTTGTTTGCTTGCAGATGTTTCATTACTTGACTAAGTAACATCATCAGTTTCCCTGATGTAAGGTAATGAAATGTTTGCAAGCAAAAATGCAAATAAGCTCAGAGCGCACCAATGACTCTACAGTGCAACCCTGAGCTATAAATATTTGCTTCCATTTGCTAGAACTACTACTTGCCAACAATATCACTTTCTGATTTGTATATATTGCTAGTAGCATTTCAGCTTTTTTCAAAGATTGTTCATGTTTTGCTTTTGGGAAATCGATGATAATGAAAGTATTTTTAAACAAC
The DNA here is from genome assembly GCF_009769535.1 of Thamnophis elegans. Classification (NCBI taxonomy): domain Eukaryota; kingdom Metazoa; phylum Chordata; class Lepidosauria; order Squamata; family Natricidae; genus Thamnophis; species Thamnophis elegans. Next base: position 54,631,109 of record NC_045558.1, on the reverse strand, counting down.
CTATTTTCTTTCTAATATTATATAATGCTATTATAAGCAACTGTTCAAGATTCAACATACAAGCATGCTTCTATATCTTATTTACAGATTTGCATTAAAAATTTCAGAATGTCAAGAGTAAATGTGGAGCACAATGGTTTGCTTCAATTCAAATAGTTGGCCCATACCCCATTGTGGTGCCATGGTTTAGTTTTTCAATTACAGGCAGATGTTTAGGTGCTTATTTCTTACCTAGATGTAATGGAATTTTCCCATATAAATTTTAAAAAGTCTGGGAGACAAGTCTCATTGTAAAATGTATAATATCTTTAGCTCTTTTTTTGAAACCTGACCTAAAAACAGGCCACTCTACTCCCCCTCTCTCAATGGTTGATGCTGCTGAATAGGGATGTTCAATACTCACTGATTTGGGATAATTTCTAAAATTCTGTTTTCACTTTGTCATTATGGGATACTGAGTGTACATTAATGAAGAAAAAAATGAATTTCAGCCACTGTAGAATCAGGCTGCAGCATAACAAAATTGACAAAAGTGAAGGGGATACTGAATACTTTCTGAATGCACTAGCATTTTCTCAAACAAGGTTTCCCAAACAAAGTTTTAATTATAGTGTTTATATAAAATCCAATTAGGGCACAGCAACTTCAAAGATCTTGGAAAGCTAAAACCAGCAAACCTGGCTAATTCTGGAATAGAACATCAATAGGAAATTCCAGAACTGGAAGATTGATTTGAAAAGTGTGAAACATCTCAGAAAAAAGCAGTAGTAAGCTACTTCCATATTATTATATAAAATGAAACTTTACAGGGATAGTCCATAGTATCACCATGAGTTCAACTTAATGCAAGGGAGTTTATTTCCGAGACAGATCTGAAAAGGCGTTTCTTTCATTGATTTGGTATGGTTTTTAACACCTAGCTCCAAGTTCTCCTATAGAAAACCACTTGTCTTTTTCATTTTTGACAGGCTTTATAATGGGACCCTTGTCCATAGGTTATATCAACAGCTTAAATCCAGTTCCACACCAGAGAACCTCCTCAGTACATCGCCAAAGATCTACAAGCTTTATTGCAGCATGATACAGATAGTAAAAGATTCAACACCACCAGGTTTCTTTCAGAAGAAATCAAAATCCCAAAGGAAAAAGAATAAGAAAATTATTAATAAATTGCCAGATACACAAGAAAGCACTATGGTGGACACTCTACCTTTCTGTAGTACTAACAGGTTTGCAACACTGGCAATAGAGAACTGAAAGCTCATTATTCCAGACTGGTTGTTGATATTTATCTGTCTTTGGGTTTGAGAAGTTATTTCTCAAAAGAATTAAAGAAGTAATGCTATTAAAATGGATTTATTCGTTTGGTAATTAAGGAACATGAAAAATCGCTGTATTGTTTCTAATAATGGATAATTTTTCAGAAGATATTTAAAAAAATAATCTTACTTTGGAAATGTTTTCTGAAAGATATTTCAAAGATGCTTACCTATTGTGCCATCTTTTTATTGTTTTGTTGCATGTGTATACATTTAAGGACATTATTTACCTTATTTATGTTGTAATACCATAGATATTTTGATTTTTTTGCTTTACATATCTTGTAAATCTTATTGAATTGCAAGGCTGCAATGGCATATGATAATGAAGAAATAGAGAAAAAAACAAAACCATTGCAAAAGAGAAACCTTAGCCTAGTGTAGGGAAAATTGAGGAAGCGATTGAAAGCAACTCTGTCATAATCACATTAAGTATACATTGATCTGAAGAATTATTTTGACAGGCTCTCAAGACTCTGTTACATTACTCTACTAGCAGTAAAGCTCTTTTCAGAAATCCAAGTGATACTTGTTTTCCGAATTTTACAGATTAAAAATGAATAAATAAAATATAGAAGTCTGCTTTTTAAAGGCTTTTAAAAAAAGATAAGAAATCTGAGTATCAAAAGACTGATGTGCAGGAAAGATTTATGAGGTTTAAAATTCCTCTGCTGAATAAAAGGAAATGTACAGTAATAGTAGTTTCTCTCAGCCATTTGCAGTTAATCAGGAAACAAACTCCACAAGCACTAGTGGAACTCTATTTGCAAGATAAAATAACAAACTTGTGCTATGGACAGAATTTCTCTCCTTTTTATACAGAAAAAAATCAAAGTAAGGTATTCCTAAATTGCTTGTTCACCTTCTCTCTTTCGGGGCTAAGCTGCTGTTTATGTAACCCTCTTGCATTCCCCCTTCAAGTTTACATTCATAGTCCTTTACTATGTCTCTGTAAAGTCAGATAATAAATCTGTCTCCGTGATCAAAAGAAGTATATCTGAGTAAAACCTACTGAATAACATTGATGTGAGTCAGTGTTGGGTTGCCATTTTTTTTACTACCGGTTTGGGTGCGCTCATGTGTGCGCATGCGCAGAAGCGGGCAGGTGGTGGAGCCTCCCGCTGCCGCTACTAAGGTTCACCTGATTCGGGCCGAATCAAGAGCAACCCATCTCTGATGTTAGTACACTATGGTGTTTATGTCCTACATTGGGGCCTCCCAAGATATTTGATTGGATGCTGTGAGAATAGAATGTGGAATGGATAAATTTTGGCCTAGAAAATCTTTAATTTGAAAGATAGGAGAGTAGGGGGACCACTGAAAAGCATGAGTTAGTAACTTTGATTAAGTAAAATATTTAGACTACCATGGAAGTGAAAACAATTTTGTGATCCAGTTCTACATAAAATACAATCACATATTTTAAGGAAAGCAAACATTTACTTGAAAATTGCAATATAGACTTTTCAGTCACAAAAAGAAAGAAAAGACAGTGATCTGACAGTTACATCCTGTGCAAAAAAGGATCGGGATACAAAAAGAAAAACCCATGGTACACAATGCAGAATAATGGAAATAAATACAGGAGCTGAAAAATGGCACTCTTGTAATTCAGTCTAGATAATTCAGTCTAGATCAGGGTTGTTAAACTTGCGGCCCACAGGCCAGATGCATCACGCACTGGCCACACCCACGCCTGATTTAGCAAAGGGGAAAAAAGTCCTGATACGTCACGAATCGCCACAAGTTTGACACCACCCCTAATCCAGATAAATGGAATACCTCAAATATTTCCATAATCAAATCCCATCACCTTTACCATAAAACATATTTCATCTAATTTTTATTTCTATAGACATACATCTGTTAAGAAAAAAAGGTGGGCCAAACTCTTGACATAGGTTTCCTTTTAAAGTAGTCTTTCTCATATTACAAAGTTCCATCAATCTGGAAAGTAAAATTACCTTTGAGGGGAAAAATTACCAAAATTGCATAATTTATTACTCCCTATCTGGAAGTTTAGAATTAAACAGTCTTTAATTTTACCAAAGTTTATTATCCTTCAGGGAGAAGGGTTTGTCAAAAGCCCTTTATATTGTTTCTCCCTTGTACATAAACAGCAGTTTCTAGTTAGGTAAAGAATGCAATGTGCATCATACATCGAGAAATGATCCCAAGTGTTGTGAACTACCATGCTTTTGGGTCTTCTCCCTGCTTTTTTCAACCTTCTTTATGATCTCTGATATTATACACACGGAAGAGGTAAGGCCCAGAAGAAACTGCAAATCTAAAAATAAATGAAAACATGGCTTTTCAATTCACCATTACAAGAAATAAGCTATAGATTGCCTACTTTTAAAATAACTTAAAGGACTGATATAACATTGGGGTTTTAACCTGGAAGGAATTACAATTTTTTCTTTAGGACTACTGAAAAGCTCAACATTATTTTTAATGTACATTTAATGATCATTTCAACAGTTTCCCCCCAAAATATCTATGTCCTGAGTCTAATAACAAGGTGGTCAGAGGAACAGATCAATGCTATTCTCAGAGCAAGCTAATTTTAATGAGTTATCACAAACTCATATTGCTGAACAGCCCAAAGAACAGAAGGAACATCATAACCTCCTGGTTTCCCATACAAGAATCCTCAGTTTGCATGCTTTATTCATTCCTATCCCTCAGATCCTAGTTTAAAATAAATCATAATTTGCTATTTTTTAGCTGAGCAATCTTCCTACAAATTATAAAAGAAAAACTGTGACATGAAGATATAAGAATGGATAAAGCTGTTCCCTCACTTTTAATTCCTATAATGCTGAATGTATAAGAGGAAAGAAAAAAATAACTTCAGGGAACAAATTCGGTAGGAGAGAAATGGGAAAAATATAATTAAAAAGGATAAAAAACAAGATTCTAATACTAAATATGATGCTTTATATACAGTTTTATACATGTTTGGATGCCTTACTAATACAACACATTAAAACTAAAACATTTCATTCTGAAAACCAAACTTAGCTATGTTCCCTTACCTGTTATGCTTAGACTTTCTGTCTGAAAAACTTTCTGAAGTGGAGGGAAATAGATTACCAGCAGCTGACCCATTATAGACCCAAGAACTGCATAACAGAACATCTTGTTGCTGCAAAGTCCAATTTCAAATACAGATTTAGTCTGGAAGTTAAAAAAAAGAAATTGCAATTATTTATTCCATAGTGAATTAAAAGCAAAATTCTTAGCAAACTAAATATAACAAAACATTTTTCTATTAACTGCATGGAAATGTGAGTTAACTATGGTCTTAAACATAGTACTGATTATTTATGTATCTTATATTTTTCAAAAAATATTACATAAAATTTTCAAATCAGATGAACACATACCTGAGATCTCGAACTCAATGCATTAAACATATCAAAAAATACAAAGCAAGTGAAAGTCATTGTTGTATCTCTGGGTGTTATAACATTGTCCCGTAGCTGCCAAAAAAAAAAGTCTTAATTTATAAATGTATAAAGTTCACTAATAGTTTATGAAAACATTTTGAATGTAAATTTTCCTCAAGATTTGAAATGTTAGTATCATAAAGAATATCTAATTTTGGGGACTTCCCACTTGGCTGATTTGGGAGCATAATACTACTAATAACTAACAATAATAATATGGTGATGATGATATCCATTTACTTTAAGTGCTTTGTGCAGCTGTTACAAGAATACTCTGATTTTCAGCTTTCCATGCTAAATTGTGCACCTGCTCAGTCCAGAAAGTGCTACTCCATCCAAAGTCAAAGATAAAGAATCATCTGATTATGTGTAAGTGTGTATGTCAAAATAGCCACTCTGTCTTGTCAGGATCCTTCCCATTCAGACCCTTAGAGCTTCTAGCACTGCCAGCATCATCACTGCATCTGTTAGTATAGCTAACAATTCAGAATCGGCCTTATAAGTCAACAAAGTATTCAGAGTTTATTTGACTAATTCCTCATTTTTTATTTCCATTTTCCCCCATTTTATTTTATCTATTCTTAGATTGAAATCAAAACATCTACATAGTGCAGAGTTTTGTTTAGTGTTGTTATACTACATAATAGCTATTTCAATATCATGCAATTATTTTTTTAAAAAATAGGCTATGAATCTATAAAATCTCAAAAAATTACATGCTGGTCTTTCTTAGGCCATATCCTTTAAAAAAAAATTCTGTCTTTAACTACCAAATGTACTAGCTGGCATTTGAATCTGATCGTTGTTATTTGAAGAGCTGCTAGAGATTCCTTTTTTAGAAGTTAATTATATATATATTTGTATGACACGATCCCTTATTATTTCAATATTAATTTTGAAAACCTCTCTTATCTTAGAAAACCAATATGCCATGGACATTTAAGGCTGTTATTTAAAAATCCAGAATCTATAGCTTTCTTGCTTGCACAGAACATATTACCATATTTTTTGGAGTATAAGACGCACCAGAGTATAAGATATGCCTTAGTTTTTCAGGAGAAAAATATGGGAAACAAAATTCTGCTTACCAGGCATTCATTATTATTACAACCCCAGAAAAGCAAGCAAACACAATATAATAAAATGATACTTTTTGCCATTTTTTTTCTTTCCCCAAGCGGAAAATTCTTAATAAACTTATCTAGATGTCTGGGCATTCAGCCAACAGCACTTCACACCTTGTAAAAATGTAACAAAGTTGAATCAACAAACCAGCCCAGTGTTTCCCTGAAGGAAACCATTGAGAATATTCAGATAGCTGATAGGAAAAATTCCTGCCTTGCCCTTAAAAGGATTATTCCGAAAAGAATATAAATCATGTAGTCACAGGAACACGCTGTCTTTCCCTTGAGAGGATTATCTCCCAAAAATAGAAACTGGACAAAAAGAAGTACCTCTTAAAGCAGTCTTCAAATATTTCGTAGTTGGCTTCTCCCAGCTGGAATGAACCTGGATTTTTTTCATATTCAAAGTGAGTAAAGCAGGCAAAGCACTGAAGCTTCACTCGTTAGCGCCTCATTAGGGGTGAAAAAAGCTTCCAAAAAGCTACATTCGGAGTATAAGATGCACACAAATTTTCACCCTTTTTGTGGGGGGGGAGTGCATCTTATACTCCGAAAAAATACAGTATATGGTTCTTTAGATCTCTCTCATAGCCTATATATTTTTATATTTGTATTTCCTGTCATATAAACAATATTGCAAGTAAATGTTAGTATTACAAACAGATGGTTCCTACCTCTCTCCAGAAGACAAATAGTGTTCCACATACAATAATTATAGATGAAACTAGAATTTTAATGATCAGATTTTTGGTCAAAATGCTGTCCTTAACATTTCGTGGAGGTTTTTGGATAACATCTTTATCTACAGGCTCAACACCAAGACTAAAAATTAAGAAAGCAAAAATTTTATAAATGCTTACCTTTATTAATATCATATAAATCAATTAATACGGAATTTGGTATAAACTTAAGTGTATGTGTATATTTTTCTATCAACTAATTAAAATAGGCTGAATCCAGACTAGATTAGTCACTGAAATTAATGAAATGTGAATGAACTATTCTGGTTTTAATCCAATTAACTTTTATCTGATACTACCTGCAAAATTTATTACTTATGTAATCTCACCATGTCAGTATTTCTTAAAAGCCATTTACCATTAGTAATTTAGTAATTTCCTTCAAATGTCCTGTAGTCTACTGGTGATATTAAAAAGCAGTCTTTTGAAAATGATACAGAAATAAATATTTAATGCACCAATTTTCAAATGCAGTCCTGACAGCTAAACCAAAAATTTGATATAACTGCCTTTTGAATGGAGGGAATTGTAAAAAGTTCAACTACAGACTGCAAATTATATAATAATTTTTTAAAAAATGCATTAGCTTCAATTATGCAACCCTGATACATTAAAAAATACCTTTGAGCTGGAGGCCCATCCATGATAATGTTGATCCATAAGATCTGCATAGCATTGAGAGGATTAGGAAAGTTCATTAATGTGGCCAATGAGATTAATGTCAATGCAGCTATACTCCTGTTGAAAAAAGTTATTTTAAACAGCTGTCAGCATAGCCAAAAAAAGGGAGGATGAGGGAGAATGTAGAACAGAAAAATATAATATAAATGAATAGCAAATAAATATACATAAACAATAAAAATCCAATTGCTTTAAAGCAGATCACATGTTATTTGGGGCAACATAAATTATAGCTTTCACATTCAGCAATTCAAAATTTAGTTTCCCCGCACTGAAATAAAGCCTATGATGGTTTTGTCTGCTTGATAAGAATATGCATTTTGTAACAATTGAAATAAACTGGACTTTTTCGTGTTTATAAGAAATCAAGGTTCCAGTAACAAAATATTCATGGTTTAGTTTACATAGTTTACATGTTAATATACTAACATGTACTAATTTCTATATGTATCAAATTTGAAGGCAATTCCAAACTTGGATATGCTTAAGAGAATCTCTCCCAAAACATTTTGATACATTATAACATACATGTTTTCCAACCTTGACAACCTCTACTGTAAATGCTTAGACTTTGACCTGCTTCCTGTGAAATTGTGTAAATTAAGTCCATATATCTAGAAGTTGCGAAACAATGTTATATAATTTCAAAAGGATGTTTGGAAGCTGTAACATTTTACTTGATTCTTTTCTAGTCTAGGCAAATTATGGCCAACTTTTTAAAAGAGTTATTTTAAAAGTTGTGTTATGTTTGTATGTTGGAATCTATGCAATACTGTCAAAATGCAAAAAGTTTGCTTTATTTTTAGTCTTAATAATTACTACATTGATAACATGTTTATCTTGCCCTTTAGTCAAAAAAAATCTATGTATGCTCCTTTAGAAAAATCAGTGTAATTAAATATGTACCCTCAGGATCATAATAAATAAAACTCCAAAATGCAGAGAGAAGACAGTAATAAGAAAAGAAGAAAGGAAAAAAACATGATGGTCATGTCAATTGTCTTGAAGCATGAATCCATATTTATTTTATTTTCTGAGTCTATTCAGGTTTGCATTGCATCACAGCCTTTCCTTGAGTTCATTCACTTCTTTCCTTTATGTAATTGGGACGACTTCTCCCCCAGATGATTCCTCAGAAACTTTTTTGATACCGTGTTTCCCTGAAAATAAGACAGAGTCTTATTTTCTTTTGACTACTGAAATATGGTCTTGGCCTTATTATCAAGGGGTCTTATTATTTTGGGGGGTGCAGGAGGTCACTTCCCCCACTCACGGGCCTGTCCTCCCCCGCTTGCGCACCTCCCAGTTCTCACATTGATGTGCACCCACCACCAGCACCTGCATGGACCCCACGGCCTGGACCAGCTCTCTTCAGGGTCAGGGCCACCACTGCTGCCACCATCTGAGGAAGGCTTCTTCTGAGGCTTCCAAACCCTGGAAGTTTGCTGCTGAATCTTCCGGGAGCTGGGGCAGAGTGTCTTCCGGCAGTGGCTGTTCTGAGAGTGCCCTTCCTGCTCTATGGTTCTGCCCCAGCTGCTGGAAGATCCTGGCTCCCGGAAGACTTGGCAACAGACTTCCGGAGTTTGGAAGCACAGAAGAAGCCATCTTCAGTGCTGGGATGGTGGCAGCAGCGGCAGCCCTGCAGAGAGAACTGGGCCAGGTTGTGGAGAGGACTGGGAGGAACACAAGCAGGGGGAACATGTACTTGTGCATCCCCCCCCCTCCAGTCAGACAGAGCACCACTCACTGACCCAGCAACATCCTGAAGGCACCAAGCCACACGAACGCTGGTTCCCCCCCCCCCCACTGCTCATGTGGCTTGATGCCTTCAGGTTGGTGAATGCTGTTCTGCCAGGCTGAAGGGGGTGCTTGTCCACTGGACTTATTTTCAGGGGAGAGTGCATATTTTTGCCCACCCCAAAAATCTGGCATGGCTTTATTTTCAGGATATATCATATTTTCAGGGAAACATGGTAGCATTTAAGGAAGGGTCAATACAAACAGATGACTCACAGCAGTTTACTAAATTATTTTCCAACATACACCCATCTCTGCTTTCTTTAACGCTTATCAAGCATGAATAGTACTGTGCTTTTTCTAATATGAACACATGTCTATATCAGAATTGAAACAATAAAGCTAATGCAGCAGAGGGAATGAGAGGTATCATAGATATAAGTCAAGTTACATAGTAAGTTTCAAGACAGATATGATGGTAGGGTTTTTTTTCCATTCTCTAAATTCTGAGGTTACATTTAGTACCTATAATTAATAAATCATCTAGCAGGAACAATTTGTTATAAATAGAACACTGCTCCTTTTTATATAAAAGCATCAATTAATATTCAGAGAGTAATATTATAGAGCTGCAAAAACAAGCTGAAATCTATTGTAATTTCAAATTAATACATCTACTGTAGCAAAATCTTTCTTGTATCAGATGGATGAACATATATCACAAAATAAATGTTAAGTCTTCAAGGAGTTATATCTACCGTATTTTTCGGAGTATACAATGCACATTTTTTCCTCAAAAAAGAGGCTGAAAATCTGGGTGAGTCTTATACACTGAATACAGCATTTTTTGCCTCCTGAAACCCCGCCCCCTTCACCAAAATGGTCCATTTTTTGCTCAATTTTACCCCCCCCCCAGCCCCCAAGAGCACTCTATAAGCTTTCTAGAGGCTATCCATGCCCTTTTTAAAATGTTTTTTGCTCGTTTTGCTCCCCACCTCCTACAGGCTATTCATGCCTTTTTTTGAAAGAAAAAAAAAACAGGCCGTTTTTGCGATGTTTGCAGAGTGCAAAAAAAAAATTTTTTTTTAATTTGCCTCTTCAAAACCTTGGTGCGTCTTACACTCCGAAAAATACGGTACGGTACCTCAAGCAAAATATCTAGTTTTACTGTTTTCTGTCATTTTAAGAACAATGCATAAGCAATAGGACGTGAAAAGAGCTTCATGAAAACATCTGAGTTTATTAAGTTTCATATCACGCAGTTATCATGTAATAGGACCAACCATTCTTACACAGAAGTGAAAGTACTTTCACAGGGCCTTATAAGCCCTGTTCCTATTGAGTTCATTTGCTACAATGTGGGGAAAATGCATACCTTATCAAATAAACAAAACTATCCAAATCTATGATTAAAAGCTGAAAAATCTACTGCATATCTGTTTTATCAATCCAACATTTATTTATAGAAATACATAATTTATATCTGATTATTCATGCAGTTTAAATATAGGCTGCAAAGATTGAAGTTTTACATTTTGTTCAAAATCTTATGTGAATAACTTATATATAGATTTGAACTATCAGCTGCAGATATGACAGTGAATCTATTACTTAGAATCATTATTAAGAAATATTGCAGTTAGGGCTGAAGAGCAAAAAGCATGCACGAGAAGCAATACCAAATTCAGTTTATTTTAAAACCAGTCATGCAAACATCTATGTAAATGATCCTGCAAACAAAATTTATAAGAAATATCTGACACTGTGCTTTCAAACTTACGTGCTAAGTTGAAATCTAACAAAATTTTTAATATTATTATAAATTCCTTTACCCTCTTCAATAGCAAACCTGAAATACAAAAAGAAAGATAGAATGCTTAAAGAAAATGAAAAGGGAAAAAGTAAAGAATTGGACATCATCCTGAAAACTCAATGCTTATGACCATTTAATTTAATTTACATTCAGTGTTATCTAAATTACTTTAAAAATTAATTTAATCTCTTTCAGCTTCTGTATATAAAATTAATCAAAATTAGAAGGAATGTGGTAGCACCGTAAACAACTAACAACTTTTATTAAAAGGCCTAACACTTTGCCTGATTTTCATGAGATTCATGACTTTTTCATCAGCTGGACCCAAAGAAAATGATTTTTCATTCAAATACATCAAGACTTTAACAATTTCAGCCCCATCATCAACCTTAACTTTTACTTGTATAATAAAATTTTACAACATAAATATAATATAGGAATGCTACAGATTGGCATGCATATATACATGCTCCTAGCTTACATCAAGAACACCCACAACCATATTTGTTTAGAACCAAACTCTATGCTACTATACTAGAATTGCTCAACTAAGGAATTAATCCAGTATTATTATTTTTTAATTAACCCATTCAGTGGGTTACTGTATCTACCCAATGAAATCAATAGTAAAATCAATTAAGTCAAACTGATTCCAAAGAAAGGCAGATCACAAAAATCAAACATCACCACAGCTTGTCATCTATAGTTCACAATTTAGGTCTCTCAATTAAGAAGTTATAACCAAAACTAGATAATGACAATGCACTTTCTGAAATACTAGGTTCATACTTGTAAACAGATAACCAACCAACCTGAAGCAAATTTTCACAAGAAACAAGCAACAGAATAATGATGCTACAATGGAAATTTTGAATTTGAAGCCCTTAGTTTGCACCTGGTAATAACTCAAAGCATAGCCATGAGTCTGCTGGCATTACATAGTATATTCCTCCATTTTTGTTTCTTGTAGGCCCTTTGTAAAGCGACCTCAGCAACAAACTCTCACATTTGCGTCCACATTTATATCAATAACTACATGATAGCCCCCCAACTTTATTCACTACATTAAAACTATTTTCAAATCCTTTTCATATTTTGTGAGATATTCCATTTTCTACCAGCAATGCTGCTTTGATTCTATATAGGACAAATAGGCTACACCTTGCACAAAATAAATTAATTGATACAAGTTTGCAAATAGGGCACCACAATGGGAAAGTTCGGAGGCAGCAGCCTGCCTGTGCAAGCTGCTTGCCTGCACAGAGTACCAACTTGTCTCTCCACCAAAATGGTGCCCATTTATCTACTGACATAGGACATGCTTTCAAACTGCTAATGGGAAGGATCTGAGGCAAATGGTGGGAATTCATCCCGGCATACAGTGTTAGTGCTTGAACTTGAACTGCTGGAGCAGACCATCTCCAGCATGATTAAGCCACTGAGCCACTGCATCTCTTTGAATAGGATTATTCTATGGAATGCCAATTACTTTCTACACAAATGACACCATACAAATAATAAAATTATATTACATCCAGAATGATCCTATAATTCAAACGTACATTATTGTTTGAAAGTCATCATCCACCAGGATCATATCAGCAGCTTCTTTACAAACATCAGTGCCGGTCTGCCCCATTGCAACTCCAATATCTGCAGCTTTTAGTGCTACCGCATCATTCACTCCATCTCCTGTCATAGCAACTACTTCACCATTATTTTGAAGTGACTAAGAGAAAAAAAAATGTCAAAATATTTTTCTAGTCTAAGATTTTATAATGAACATATGCATTTAAACATTGCCTACCTCCTTTTATGAAGGTGAAGATTTCATGAACTCTAATATGCACATCTATATACTAGTAAAACCCATGTGTCCTTTTGTTTGTAAACTCAACTCAACTCAGCCAAGTCAACTGGGTTAATTTGGAAAGTATTATTAAACCAGAGTACCTTATATAGACTTAACTCATAGAATGCTGGGACCAATGATTCCTGTGAGAATGAAATTTGGGGAAATTATGACCACTTCTACGCCACTGGATTGCTAACTCTTCATTACTGTTGCCATGTTAGTCAGCAGCATGCTTCTTATTTCCAGTGCTCATTGACAACTTCCCAAAAGTTAACGGAGAAGCCAGAAAGAACTGTAAAGTTGATTGCTATTGCAAACCCTCCATGGCACTTTCCCACTAGCAAAGCCTTTGCATTGGGAAGCTGGCAGAGAAAGTCAGCAATGAGGAAAACAGCAGGTAAGGTCATCTAGCAGCAACTACTTACCTGCAAGAAAAGAAAGGAAAGGAGAGGAGAAAGAACAGGAGGGGAGGAGAAAGAGAAATGGAAGGGAAGGAGAAGGGAAAAGAAAGATTTTTGATGCTTCCTGAAACCCCCCCACTGGGAAACTCAATGAGGGAGATTAAAGATGCTTCTGATTATTTTGCCTGACTATGATCATTCTGTTTCTCGTTTAGGTAAAGAAATATATCTGAAACAATAACCCAACAAATCATGGGTTATCTCGTATGAGATAAATGTATGTTATTGAAAGTTATTTAATCTTGTTTTTTGAAATTAATTGTATAAATACTGACTGGCTGAAATCAATGTTTCAAAGAAAACATTTTAATTTTAATTATCCCAGACTATTTTTAATGTTGTCCTGTAGCCTAAATTGCAGCATTCTCTTGAAGAGCTCTAAAGAATTTCAGCTGGTTGTTTTTGAATTAAAGAATGCTTGTTTTGAAAGTAGATACATACCTTAACAATTTTCAGTTTATGTCTGGGGCTGGCTCTGTAGAAGACTGCTACCTAAGAGGTGGAAGCATTAACATTTCAATTATTGTAAAAGTTAGGCTTTACAATGTTAATCTACATTCATATGGCCTACCTTTCTCATTCTCATCACATCTCCTACTATGATTCTAATGGGGAAAAAAAATTAAATGCTCCAAAACTATGACGACACTATTTCCATTTTAAGTAAATACAATGCTCTCAGTAGGAAATAAAAATAACTCCATATAAGAAGACAACATTTTTAAGAGTTAAGCGATCCTGTATACATTATCTAAACAGTTTCTGGGAAAAGAGCAGTCTTGAGACATAAATTGTGTTTATAAATATTTACAAAAATTATATAATAATAGCATTTACATCCATACCATGTTTCCCTGAAAATAAGACATGCCCTGCTAATAAGCCCAATTGGGCTTTTCAGAGCATGCGCCATAATAAGCCCGCCCCCCAAAATAAGCCCACCCCAACTATTTAAGTGCATGTGCAACTGGTCACCACCATTACCACTGTACCACCTATCGGTACAACTTTCAGGGCAAAAAGAGGGCCTGCCGCAAAAAGAGCTGCAGGCCAAGCAAAGTGCTTCACACCCCATTTCCTCCTGTGCAAAGAGCCCACCGCAAAAAAAGAGGCAGGCCAGCAATGTGATCACCCCCTCCTGCCTGTTCCCTCTCACGCAAAAAAATACCGGCCATCCCAATGGTAAAGGAGCCTGCCTGGTTCCCTTCCCCATCACCCCTTTAGTGAGGGGTGACAGGTGGGGAGGAGAGAAGTGAGGAACCAGACTGACAGCTCCGCTGCGTTCCTCACCCTTCCTTCCATTGAAGCCCCTTGTAAAAAAAACCTCGTGAGTTGAACTCATGAGGTTTTTTACAAGGGGATTCACTGGACAAAAGGGCGAGGAACATGACTGACCTGGAAAGGTAAGAGGCACACCTCGTGGCCCAACACCACCCACCTCGCCCCAATGGTAAAGGCAGCCTGCCTGATTCACTTCCCCACTGCCCCTCTAGCGAGGGGTGGCAGGTGGGGGGGGAGACGCGAGGCGTGCCTTTTGCCTGTTCAGCCCCGCTGCATTCCTTGCCCATTCATTCAGTGAGACCTCTTGTTAAAAAAACCTCACAAGTTGAACTCATGAGGTTTTTTTTTACAAGGACGAAAGGGCAAGGAATGCAGTGGAACTGTCAGTCTCCCGTAGCACTAGGACACGCGTCTTGCTTCTCTCCCCACTGCTACCCCTCACTAAAGGGACGTCGGGGAAGGGAAGCAACCAGGCTCACCATTATCATTGGGGCTTGGTGGGAGGTGTTCTTTTTGCACGAGAGGGAATGGGGTGCGAGGTGGCTGGCCTGCCACCTCCCACCCCACTCCCAATGTAACAGCTGCCGGGCTTCTTCCCTTCCTCGACATCCCTTTAGTGAGGGATAAGGGAAATGCAAAGGATTTATTAGATTTTCCAGCTCGAACCTGAGGCAACTGGAAACTTGACACAAAACACTTTCTCCCTCCGTGCCTCTCTCTTTATCCCTTCCCTTCCTTCAATTGGTTGGCAGCTAACTGTCTCTTGAGCCTAAAAGGCCGGGGTGAAGAGTATCTCTCCTAAAGGCCCGTGAGAAAGGACTGGGGACTAAATACTGAATTCGATTCCTATGTTTCCTGGAGTCCAAGATTTCCTTAATCTCAAAATGTTGCTCTCCCTCAATGAGAAGAG
This sequence comes from Thamnophis elegans, assembly GCF_009769535.1. Lineage (NCBI taxonomy): Eukaryota > Metazoa > Chordata > Lepidosauria > Squamata > Natricidae > Thamnophis > Thamnophis elegans. The sequence goes on along the minus strand of NC_045558.1, from coordinate 54,615,736 downwards.
GGGCAGGGGGTACAGGTAGAGGCGCACGAAAAGAAGAAGTGTCCTCAGGTTTCAAGAGGCTCACATGAAACACAGGATAAATCTGGTTAGGATGCTTTGGTAATTCCAATCGTACAGAAGTGGAGTAATGATTTTCACAATAGGAAATGGACCAACGTACTTTGGCCCCAATTTCTTTGACTTCTGGGTGGTTTGGAGAAACTTGGTGGATAAAAATACTTGATCTCCTACTCTGTACTCCCTTTGCTTCACTCTCTTTTTGTCGGCCTGTTTCTTGTGCGCCCGGTGAGCAGCTTCTAATGCTTTGCGGGTCATGGGCCAAATTTGCTGGAACTGGTCACTCCACTCGGAGAGAGAAAAAAATTGCGTTTTTTCTTGGGGTAATTCTGGAATAGGTACAAAGTCCTGTCCAAACACAATCCTAAAAGGGGTGAAACCGGTACTGCTGTGCAGAGTTGTTGTATGCCACCTCAGCATGTGGTAACAGCTCAGCCCAATTATCCTGCTGATAATTGATGAAACACCAGAGATACTGTTCCAAAACAGAATTATTCCATTCACAAGCACCGTTAGTCTGAGGATGGTGGGCGGAGCTTAGCCCCTCGGCGGAGCCAATTAACTTTAGAAATTCCTTCCAGAAGAGGGAGGTGAATTGGACCCCCTATCCGAAATTATGCATTCCGGTACTCCGTGCAAACGGTATACATGCGAAATAAACAACTTAGCTAACGATTTAGCTGATGGGATCTTGGAACAGGGCACAAAATGAACTTGTTTAGAAAACAGGTCTGTAATGACCCAAATCACGGTATTCCCTAGACTCTCTGGTAATCTGACAATGAAATCCATTGGTATCTCCTTCTACGGGGCCTCAGGATGGGCCACACCTTGGAGAAGGCCTTGGGGTTTTCCTGGTGGGCACTTCGCGGCAGCACATATGAGACAACTGGCCATGTAGCACTCAATGTCTTTTTTCAATGAAGGCCACAAAAATTGCCTCTTAACTAGATGTAGAGTTTTTAGAAAACCAAAATGGCCTGCCATTCGGGAATCATGGGTCCACTGAAGAACAAAAGTTTTCAGGCTTGCAGGGACATACAATTTAGCCCCTACCCAAGCCAGTCCATCCTTCATAGTACATTCATTCGAGTGTTCCTTGAATCAGTCATCGGACTCAAGGCCTTCCTTGAGTTTGCAGATGAGGTCTGTTGTGACCTCCAAATTCGAATTGCTTTGGCTTCTGGTAACCACCGGGGCAGCAAGACTTTTCGTTGGGATGACTAGGTGAACCCTGCTCAGCTTCAAACTGTTGTATTGTGGAAGTCTGGATAAAGCATCAGCCATGAAGTTCTTCCCTCCTGGGATGTACTTGAGGGTGAAGTTGAACCGATTGAAATGTTGCGCCCACCGCATTTGTTTAGAAGATAGGTTTCAAGGGGGCTTCAACGCCTCCAAATTTTTATGATCAGTCCATACTTCAAAAGGGTATTTAGCCCCTTCAAGGAAATATCGCCAGGTTATCAAAGCCCACCTGACAGCAAAAGCTTCTTTTTCCCATATAGCCCACCGTCTCTCTGTCTCTGTTAGTTTGTGAGAGGTGTAAGCACAAGGCTGCAAGTTCCCATCAGCGTTAATTTGAAATAATACTGCTCCCACCGCCACATCACTGGCATCAGCTTGAATGATAAATGGTGCATCCATATTTGGGTGTTTCAAAATGGGTTCAGCTGCAAAGAGTTGCTTCAGTTTTTTGAACGCAGCTTGACATTCCATAGTCCAATTCAATGGGTTACCCAGTCTGGGCTTGGCCTCCCCTTTCGACTTTAGGAGATTTGTAATGGGTAGAGCAATGCTGTCGAATGAAGGAATAAATTGACGATAAAAATTCGCAAACCCCCAAAAACTTTGTAATTGTTTGTGGGTGCGAGGGGGTGCCCACTCAGTGACAGCCTGGACTTTTGCTGGGTCCATCTCGATGCCGCTGTGGGAGATGCGATAGCCCAGGTAATCAATTTTTCATGATGAAATTCACATTTAGATAATTTGGCATATAGTTCTGCTGCCAGAGTTGATCGTACCAATGTCACATGTTCTTCACGTGTTTCCATGTAAATAAAGATGTCATCAAGGTAGACTATCATGCCTTTGTACAGGTGATGATGCAAAACCTTATTTATTAATTGCATGAAAACCGTTGGTACCCCCTTTAGGCCAAATGGGTGTACTTGGAATTGGAAACAAGCAAGTGGGCAGTTGAAAGCAGTTTTCCATTCATCTCCCTCTTTAATTCTGACTCTGTAATAGGCCTCTCTTAGGTCCAATTTTGTGAAGATCTTTCCTTTACCCAATTGGGCCAACATGTTTTTCATCAGAGGGAGGGGGTAAACATTTTGTACGCATACAGCATTAAGATTTTTGTAATTAACACAGAGACGAAAGGAGCCATCTTTTTTTTTCTCTGAATAACACTGGAGGGGCCACTCGTGGCCTAGCAGGTTCAATAAACCCCCTTTGTAAATTTTTGTCAATAAACTTCCATAATTCTTCCATTTTGCAGGGGGTCATTGAGTAAATTTGGGGTTTTGGAAGTTTTATCCCCGAGAGAATATCAATGCTGCAATCTGTTGCGTGGTGAGAAGGCAATTTATCAGAAGATTTTTCACTGAAAACATCCCTTAGGTCCCAATATTCTTTTGGGATTTTCTCCTCCCCCTCAATTTTTTCCTGTACTGCAGCTGCTACGTTAGATTCAGTGTTAGCAATACTGGGAACCCTTCCTTCTCCCTCAGGGGTTGTAGCTGTTCGGATGCGCAACCACCCTTTCTTTCAATTGATGTGTGGGTTCCATTTACGTAACCAGGGTAAACCCAGTATGAGAGGCCAGTCCATTCCTGGTGCGACAATGAAACTTATTGTCTCCTGGTGATTTTGCATCCACATGTCTATTGGTTCAGTCACAAAATGAGCAGGGCTCCCCCCAGTTATCAACCCATCCAACTGGCAAAAAGCAATGGGGACTTTCTAAGTTCTCAGTTTCATGCCCAGTTTTTCCACCATTTCAGGGCTAACGATGCAATATGTGCAACCCGAATCTAAAAGGGCCAGCATTTTTGCTTGGGCTCCAGTAGAGGGCACTTTAAGTTTTACTGGGATGGTCGTGGGGCCCAATTGGGAACTTACCAGACGTCCGTCGTCAGATTCAGTTTCACTTTCCTCCGATGAGGAGGATGGTTCCTCTTCTCCTGGAGTGGGAGGGAATTGTGCAGCAGGCTCCACCCCTTTCGTGGCTGTATCCCTTCTTTTCCCAGGCTGTTTATCTGGCTTTCTCTTCCCCCTGGCAGGGGGGTTTGGCCCCATCTTGGTGCAGCTGTTTATCTGGCTTTCTCTTCCCCCTGGCAGGGGGGTTTGGCCCCATCTTGGTGCGGCAGTTTGCTGCTCAGTGCCCCTCCTTCCCACAACGGAAACAGGTGATTGCTTGCAGACCAACTTTTTCCTCCTTTTGGAGCTCCTTGGCGGGTGGGGGTGGGAGGGGTAGCCTTCTCTTTCTCACTATCCTCACGGTACTGGTCTCTGGCTAAATCAATTTCCACGTCCGCTGCCAATTCATACCAGCATTGCAAGCTGCTGGGGGGGAGGTGTTTACACAGTTCTGGTATATATCTTTGTTTAAACCGTCCATGAAGCTGTCCATCAGATCCTCTTCGGAAACACCCCCCCCCCCGCATATAAACAGAAAAATTAACGAAACTCTTGTATATATTCAGCAACTGGACTTTTTCCCTGGGTAAGGGTTTTCATTCTGGTTCTAGCCTTCCGCTCTGTGAGCGGATCATCAAAGCGTTTCAACAGGGCGGCCATAAATCTATTATAGTCTCTCAGTAGTGGAGAGTCATTGTTATACAGGGCAACCATCCAAGCTGCTGCCTTGTTCTCCAGTGTCATGGTAACAACTCTTAACTTGGCTTCTTCTGTGGGGAGGTCCTCCCCGAACTGTTGCATAAAATTCCAGACCTGAACCAGAAAAAATCCCAAATTTCACACCAAGCGGAGGAACTTTAGCCATCCGGTATCTGCGGGGGGGCCTTCCCCCTCTTGGAAGGGCTCTCGTGGCTGCTGCTGTTGGGGCCAGGGCTTCTCCAACCTGATGAGCTCCACTGTCTGTCCCCAACACACACACCCTGAGCAGATCCTCTGCAGGGCCTCTGCAGTTCTCTCCTTTGTTTCTCGGAGATCAGCTTCTCTTTCAGGACCGCTCTCACGTAAGCGTTGCCTCTCCCAAGCCTCTTCAAAGATTTTCATAAGGACATCATAAGGGACATAATAAGGTTCTCCTAATCAGCATCTTGCCAAGCAGCTGCTGGTAATCGATATCACCTTGTGGTAACTCCAGCCGGAATTTCCTCAGGGTCATACTTTTGTCCCACTCCCAACGACCACCTGGGGTGGACGGATCACTCTTCCAAGTTTAGTCCAGCCATGCGCTCCGGTTCCAAAGGGAACGAGGATGCAGCCGCTCCCATGTCATCCTCTTGGTCGCTGCCTGGGTGGGACATTCTTTTGAAAGTTGGGTTTTTTTACACTCCCCTTGGAAGGTGTTAGTTCCGGAAACTGTGATCTTGCTTAATGTCAAGCCAGCCTCCCTCAGAAACCAAGAAAGAAACCACTTAACTCCATTTTGCAGAATTAAGAGTACTTTTACTGGTTATGAGATAGCAGCTAAGCAAAGCAAGATCTGAAGCAAAAGCACACGTAACCATAGATATCAATACATGACCCAACTCCTTCCCCCTGGTAACCCCATCCCATAGTCCAGTGGTTCTCAAATTTGGCAGAGCTGGCTGGAGAATTCTGGGAGTTGAAGTCCACAAGTCTTAAAGTTGCCAAGTTTGGGAACCACTGCCATAGTCCAATCCGCACAAGTCAGGTGTCATGTGGGTTCCATCTTCAAAAAGCATCATCAGGTTGGTATGCCGGACAGTTGGCCTTGGCGGGCACATTCACTATCTCCAGCATGCGCAGTAGATGGTGAGAGCAAAACTCCTTTTTAACAATCACTCCTGTACTTAAGACTTCCCTTCCTAAATACCATGCCTCCCCTTCCCCATTTCAATGCAGCCGAAAGCAAGTAGCGAAGCAGAGGCTGACAGTTGCATTCCTCGCCAGGGACGCCCCTGGTTAAAAAAAAACAAAAAAAAAACCTTCTCACAACTTTAAGAAGTTTGATAGAACTCCCAAGAAATTTTTTTTTTACCAGCGGTTTCCCTGGACACAATGGCGAGGAACGCGACGGAGCTGGAAAGGTAAAAGGCACACCACGCTTCTCACCTGCCCCAGAAAATAATAAGCCCTCCCCTATAATAAACCGAAGACCATATTTCGTGGGGCCAAAAAAATAACACCCTGTCTTATTTTCGTGGAAACACGGTAGTAGTATAAACAAATAAACAGAGGAAGGACAAAATCACTTTTTTTCTGAGAAATGATATGAAGCAGTAGTTGTATGGCAGGGGTGTCAAACTCAAGACCTGAGGGCTGCATCCAGCCTGCGAAGTGGCCAGATTCTGCTCACAGGCCCATCCAGAGCCAGCCTGCGTCTCTTTGGCCCAGTCTATCCAAGTCCCTTTGGCCTGATCTACCTAATGTGAAGAGGAAACATCAGGCCAGCATCGCTTCGGCCTGGTCTACCCAAGAGGGAACATTGGGCCAGGATGGCTTCAGCCCAGTGGTGGGTTCCGGATCCCGGTGCAACCAGTACGATGCAACGGGGCCCGGCATCCACCACATGAACATACGCAGACACGCTCAGCACAGATGCGTACTTACCATCTGTGACACTCTGCGACAGCTCCACAACGCTCCAGCTGCTTGGTGGAACGTCACACAAGCACCGTATGCTCCGTGTGTGTGTGTGTGTGGAAGCCCCGAAGAGCTCAAATATAGGTAAGGATGGTGGGCGGGCGGGTGGGCCCTCCAGACTGGAACAGTAGCCGGTGCTCCCAGCAGGCACCAGTACACCCGTATCGGGACATACTGGTCGTAGCCCACCACTGCTTCAGCCCATTCTACCCAGTGCAAAGAGGAAACGTGTCAGTAGTTTGGAGAGTGGCATCAAGATGGCCATGCCCACCCAGCTGGCTGGCCATGCCAGATGGCCATGCCTGCCTGCCCCCCTCCCCCCGAGGTCAACCACAACCGTGATCAGCCCTATTGTATGGGATGTATTATGCCAGTCAAAAAGCAAAAATAAAAAACCCTCTTAAATCACTTACTGAAATATAAAAAATAATTTCTCAAGATAAAAATGAACAGGAACATCTGGGTAAAGAAAGAATATTTTATAGTTGCACAATTTTGCCAAATGTGACTTTCTTTTTAAAGAATATTGTGTTGCATTACTGAAACAAATATTGAAAGAGAACATACAACTATATTTATTTGTTCATAACTAACAAAAATCGGAAGCTATAAGTGAGAAAATTATTGTCTAGCTTTTTAATTAATAAATACATTAATATGTATAAGCATTAGATATACATAGATATAGATATATAGATATACACACATACATATACAAATGCAACATTATATATATATATATGTTGCATTTGTGTATATGTGTGTGTGTGTGTGTGTATAATGCTTATACATATTAATGTATTTATTAATTAAAAAGCTAGACAATAATTTTCTCACTTATAGTTTCTGATTCTCTATCCTCTAAGATCACTGCCCCTCAATTTATAATTAACCTTAGGTGCTATTTGTGAAAGTTGTTGTATATCCAATGCATCCACTTCTTCACCCGAGATTGATTGAGAACTTTTAGAATACACTCCCAAGCGACTGGCTAGAAAAAGGAAAGAAAATAAAATTACTAAGCAAATAAAGGACCCAATGGACTTGGATTCAGTGGAATTGCTAAATTCTCAGTAATCATTTTGTTATCTAGTCATATGTGTAAAGACATGGAAAATATATATTCTACTACATACTAACACTTAGGTGCATTATCTATGTGTGTTTGCGTGCATACACATGGATGCGCGCGCACACACACACAATAAATTTCCTTTCAGTATATTGTTAGAAAAGCTTGAGAGTTTAAGAAATATTTATAGTTCCACATTGTCTTTTGAAATAATGCTAGCAAATGCATTTATTCTTGTAGTAGGACAAAAAGCAATAATGAAATATAATACTTCCGTTTGCAAGTATAAAATTAAATTATTAAAGAAGTTATTATGAAAACCTGCTTGTACAATTGATTGGTCTTTTAAGAAACTCAACTAGGCCTATAGCCTTTTCTGTCTGCAAGTATCTTGTAGCTTCAGAAATATTAAAAACACAGTTTCTTCTTAATAACTTTCCTGAGATATCGGAGATAAAAAATCTACAGGTGGTCCTTAAACTCTTATTGGTACAAGATAAAAGCAATGTGTAATAGGAGGACATCGTTCTTATGAATTAGGTGCCTATAAATCATCTGCTATTTCAGATATGTTGGATTAATTTCCAGTACAAGGCAAACCAACATCCACACTTTTCTCTGTTCTATGAATGTGGGATATTACAGCCAAAAATGCAAGCTTCCAAAATTCTCTTTGGAATAAAGAGTAATCTGGAGATTGCCCATGTATATTCTATACATTAGATTTTAATGCAAAAAATGACAATTTTATGGCTGTTCGTGATCAACTGGGAATCATGGGTTCCATTATACTCTGAGAAAGAAATTAAGCCTTTCATGGAGTCATCTTTTTAAACACTTTGGAATTTTACTTTTTAGACTGCTTTTTTAAGCTTGAAAAACTTTCAGAACTGCAAGTCTACCAACCACTGGACAATTTTCCTTTCAATACATTAAAAAAGAAATAACATTTTCTTCAGTTTTGTAAAATCTTTATTTTTTGCAATATATAACAAAGGGTGATTTAAAAGTTGGTTAGGGGAAGATTATAAATTTGACTTCTTCCTGAAACTAATTTAAAGACTTTGGAAATCAATTAAAAATATCCTCCCATGAGTGATGCATTAGCAGATTTCAAGATTAATAGACAATTATATAATTTATAAATTATATAAAAATAGAAAATCAAACAGAACTGACAAATGAAATGAGTTTTAAGATTGAAAAGGAAGTAAAATATGTTGGTGTCAGTATAATAAATATGAATAATGTTATTTCAAAATACCTATATTAAAACTTGAAATGAAGTTTAAAACTGGAAGAAATTTCAAGTAGCATTGTTTAGGAGAATTTCTGTGATAAAAATAAATTGTCTAGAAAGGGGGTATCAAACTCAAGGTCCGCGGGCCAGATTTGGCTCATGGGGTGCTTATATCTGGCCTGCAGGGCCAGCCTGGAAATAACAAGGACTGCCCAGTGGTACCTCGGTTGCCTCTACAGTAGTCTGGCAGCCAAAAATGGGTTGTGGGGCATTTTTGGATGCCAGACTGCAGCCTAAAGAAGTCTGGCAGCTGAAAACGGGCCACGGAGGAACTTTTTCAACCTCTATGGCCTCCTACAGCATTCTGGTGGCTGCAAACGGGCTACAAGGGGGGGGGGTGTTGGATCATTTTTGGCCCCCACAACTACCTACAACAGTCTGGCGGACCAAAAACAGGCTGCAGGAGGGCACGTTTTATATGTTTCTTTCTCAGCCTGTGCACTCTATCTTCCTTCTTGCTGGCTGTTTGTACATGATTCTTGGTTTCATCCAATTTAAAAATATAGAACAGGACTAATCCAAAGAGTTTGCTCACTTATCTGTGACTGTAGTGTAATTTGCTTGGTTTTCATTTAGAACTGGATTGTGTTATCTCCCTCATAATGGTTAGTAAACAATATAGTGAGCCTAAAACTTAAAATACAGAACATGATTGGATGTAGGATGGTAGTATACACAAGCTACAAGATTTTTTTTAATGCCGAATGTGAAAACATACAGTGTTTACCCAGCATTGTTGGGATTTTACTAAGAATAACTAAACTTCATATTGTATTCTTTTTTTATAGAGTATTTTTTATAGAGTATTTTATAGAGTATTTCTATAGCTATCCACAAAGTGTTTTGTCACGCACTGATGGGAGTTGCTTGGAAAAACACACACAGCTATGATAGTGTTTCCTTAAGCTCATGGATTTGGTTTTATACTTCCTGTCCCCAGTTTCAAAATCAACTCAAAATCAACATATATTGGCAAAATAATTATTAATAAAAGTTCACAGAAAAAATGTCTGTTCATACCAATGGCAACTGCAGTCTCCTGTGAATCCCCAGTGATCATTTTTATTGCTACTCCTGAAGTAATAAGCGCAGCAACAGCTTCTTTTACACCAGTCCTAGGAGGATCAATAATTCCAACCAGACCAAGGAAGGATAGCTGTCCAAGCTCAGGACCAGAAGCTAAAGCTAGAACTTTCAAAATAAAAGAAATAATATTACTAGCTATGCCACTGATTTAAGGGAACAGAAAATATATAATTATTTTTCTTCAAGTATGAGAAGAAGAATGTTAATAGGATAATATGCAGGTGGTATCCAAAGAGACTCTAAGGAATTCCAAAAAATAGTTTTTTTTATAAGCAATTAATGTTAATGTAAAAAGAAATAAAACCAATGTCTTTTCCTAATCTATGAGGAAAAATATTATAAAAATGCATATTTCTGTTCTTATTTAGTAATTTTCTTTAATCTAGATAATTCTATACAGTGTTTAATCAGACTTCCAAGTATTCAACTCTCAATTTTAAATATAAATACATAAGACAATGCTATAAAACCAGTTCCCTGATTAAACTGAAGCTTTAACAGCCTACTTCAACTCATTCTCTTTTTATATTCTGGAGAGAAAAATTAAAGTTACATTGCCACTTTGTACAGGCTTGCTCAGAGTTCACTGTGTTCAGCAAGTAATTTGTTTTCACAATCCACAAAGAAACATGAGTTAAAACATTACCTCTAAGTCCTGCAGAGCCCATAGATGCTTTCTCGTGCTGATAATGCTCTCTTTCTTGTTGGTTAAGTGGTAAACTGTGCCCTTTGTTGTTGTAAGTTGTACAGTATCGAATCACTTCCTCATAGGCACCTTTCATAAAGCAAATCTCTGGCTTGTCCTAAAAAAATATTTATTCATACATTTATTTCTTCAGTTGTATACCATCCCAATTATGTTCTTTGGGAAAAACATAATTAAAACATAAATCATAAAAACAATAACAGAAGTGGAGCAACTATAACAGCTGAATAAACCATTCTAAGGTTGATAATCTAGTTTTCTAAAAGAATCGTCTTAACGATTAAATCAATAGGTGTCATCCTGATCTCTATTAAAAAATTTCCAGGGCTGTCACAGAGAAAGATTGTTTCTCAAATACAAACCAAAAACACATAGGAAGCTCCTAATCCAATCTACCTACCTTAATTATATTTTAAAGCAGATAATATTTCAGATACTTAGGATGCAGGTCATAAAAGGCTACATAGATAATAATGAGAAGTTTCATTAATTACCTCAAAACCTACTGATAACCAATATGGTGCCTCCATTATAGATGTTATCCTCTAAAAGGCTTTTAGCTATCACCAATATACAACTTCATTTTCTATCAAGTGAGGTCTTCAATAATAGCCTTAAGGAGAGTGAATTATAGTAATTCTAATGTGCTTGAATGCATGAGTAACTATAATTAGCACATTCCGTTCCAAAAAAGATTGGAGTTAGTCCCCCCACTAATGTCAAGAAAAGATTCCCGTAGCTATAGCCACCAGCTGTTACTGAAGTAAGAATACTCCCGATAATAAATTTTCTCCTTCAGGGATATTATGATTTTATCCAGAACCAATACCAGAATTACCATGGTGCTTCTAACAAACAACCATTGTGTACCTTCTCAGCCTCAAAATTTTGGAGTAGCACTTCCCCATATCTTATCTTGGTCTCCAATGAACTATATAGCTAGTAATCATCAACATACTAATGACACTCTGTTCCAAACTAACAATTACCTCTTGCAGCAGCAAAATATAGATATTAAATAAGATTAAAGACAGGGGCACCTTGCAAAGGAGTGGCCAAGCACTTTATTTTTTTACCTCTTATCACTACTAAAATAAATTGTCTGCTAGGAGAACCACTGAAATGCAGGTATGTCTTCAAAATTTAATCCCTGAAATAGATCCATAAAAATAATATGAAGTTGCTGAAGACTGTATTCCTTTTACCAAGATCTTTTTGTAGGCCATCTGTAAGACCAACTAAAGCAGACTTATCACAGATATTCATACTGACTAAAAACAGTCAATATAATCTGCTTCATTCAGGTTTTTCTAATTGAGTTGGACCTTCCCAAGAAAAAGAAAGTTGGAAAATGGGAAGTTGATTTGATTCAGATAGGAGTGTATCATCATCTTTTTCAAGGCAACAGGTGCAATCCCTTTAATAAAATATTAACTACCACTCAGATTCAGAGACTCTCCCTGGCAGCTAGTCAGCCAGGAAAATCAGGAATCTATTTCATAGGACATCTGGTTGGTGATGTGGCAAGAACAGCTGGAAATAGAGGAGCTCTACTGAGTTCCATGAAAACCAGCTAGTATCTGCATGCCAGGAGATCCAACGGGGTCAAAGCCGTCCTGGAGGAGTGGTGAAGAAAGGAGAATCGCTTTGTCAATCACAAGGAAGTTGCAATTTCCTCGTTAGGTCTGAAGAAAGCTCTCCCAAACAGCAGAAGAGACAACAGTCAATTTTGGCAAATCATAAGCTGTGACAGCTATGACAATAAGATTTGTGCTGGAGCGGTTCGTGGATAGAGCATTGAAACTGGGTGAGACAACTTCCAACTTTTATGCTAGAGATTTAACCCAAGTTAAATAATTTTAAAAAATAATCTCCAAACATTAAGATAGTGGCAATTGGATACATGGAAAAAGAGAAAGATTAAATACGCAGATCTGAAAGGAATATCTAAAGGAAACTTTACAAACAAAGAAAGCCTGGAAAAGATTTAACAATATTTTGGAAAGTGATTATTGGGAGAAACTGCGTGTTTTTTTTAAAATTCTAACCCCCTCTGATAGGTTCACAATTTGTTGTGGTTAGGTTGTTTTGTTTGTTTTGCATGCTATTCAATGGATTTGTAGTCAGAGAGTCATCTATTGGAGGAAGATTACTGCAGCATGGGAACCGAAATGAAAGTAATAATTGTTTAAGATTTACAAAGAATACACAAAGAAAAGAAGTGAAAGCAAACAACAGCTGAAAGGCCATTTGACCTTGATTCTATTTTAGTAGGCAACTTGGATGTTTAAGGGAATTTGGTGGGCCAATTTGGATTTGGATTACAAATGCTACTTGATAGAATATTCTACAAGTCTTAAGAAAAGTGATAGAAGGGGAAAAGAAGAAGAAAAGATAAGACTTTAAAATTTGGAAAAAATTTGTTTGGGAATAAAATTTGGGACAATTGGAGAAACCTAGAGCACTCCGGCGAGAACGGCTGGGGAAATAGCGAGCTCTGCCGAGCTATGCAAAAGCCCAGCCCGCAAGCCGGCGTAGAGAAATCCTTTATGCACTGGAACTGTCCTGAAGGGACGGGGTACAAGGAGAGGTGTTTTGGATGCCTGCAGGAAGCGAGGCAAGCTCCCCAGCAGGTCCGATTCAAAGCTCTCTGGAGATCGGCGGTGGGGATGGTAGCCATCTTTGTATGACTGCTCTGGAGACGGGGCATCTGGAACAAAATTTGTGCAGGTGCGGAGAAGTAGGCAGAGTGTTTGATCTGGAGGAAATTGGATGATGTAAGAGTAAGAGAAACAAATTTTGGAGCTTAAAAATTTTCTGGAGCTAAGCTAGCAGCTGAACGTCACTCGGAATACAGAGGACAAAAAGAAAGGAGGGAAAGCTATCAGTGAGAGAGTACTGAGACCAAGAAGAACCTTGTTAATAAATTTGGAATTGGAAAAACCTAGAGCTAAAAAAAGGGGGGGGTCAGAAAAATTGGAATATGGACTTTGAACTTTTGGTTCGACTACTGACAAGGTTTGACAAGATAGTGATCTGATTACATAAAGGAACAATAAGCCACCTACTGGAGAGAGGATACATAATACCAATTTGAAACAAAGGAATAGAAGAAGGGTGTGGTCTTTCTTTTTACTTGACTTTATTTTGTTTACACTGGAAGAAAATATAGAACTTTTGAATTTTGGAAATGGATTGGATTATCTTGGGATCTGATATCAAAGAGAAGAACTAAGAAGAAGGACTAAATTAATTGTGGTAAAAAATAAAAATATTAAAAATGTATTAAATTTGATCATGGAGGGTGGGATGTTAGAGGAGTTGCTGGAAGTGTTAAAAAGTGCATGAGCAACATTAAAAGGTAACAAAGAGGTAGAAAGGAAACCAGAAATATTGTTGAAAGTAGACATGAGGGGAACAGACAATAAATGTAAATGAACAAGGAATTAACGGTAGAAATGGAAAATAAAACTCAATGGGGTAAAGGTACAAAGAGAGCAGAGAAGGGGGAGGAGCCAATGTCACGACAAGATGGTTGTGTGGTCTGAATGCTCAGAGACCACAGCCAATACTTTTGCCACTGGGAGGTCCAAACGGACCTAAACCGTCCTGAAGAGACGGTGAACAGGAAGATTACATCTTGCTGATCTCAGGGATATCGCAAAATCCTCGAAAGAAGCAAGAGAAGATCTTCAAGCCGGTGACAAAAATTCCAGCCACAAGGCTGACAAAGTCGGGGTGGCCCAAACAGAAAGATACAGAAAGCGAAAGTGTTTCCAGCTGGTGAGGAATTTTTATTGCTTTAAAAAAGAATCTGCTCATAAAAACTCAAAAACCAATTTAAATTAAAGAATAGAAGAATCAAGCGGAAGAATTGAATTTGGAATGGTTTTGGACAGTGGTTATCTTACTTTTTAAATGTTATTTACATGGATTGAATCTATGCAAGCCTTTTGAAACGGATGGATTAAGCTTCTTCTTCTACCTTCTCTTTCTGACTCTTCGTGATTCACAGACAAAAGTTTTCTGTTCTTATTGTTGTCAGGTATTTACAAAAAGAAACTCTAAGTGTCTCTGCTTCAGAGGCTGGGAGGTACTCGGAGCTCTGAGTATTCAAAACGGAACTTTTTCTTCTTCTTTTCTTTCATGGATTACTCTGATTTGGCGCCTCAGGGCTTTGTTGTCTTGGCTGCACACTGATAAGAACGCACAGATGGCCCTTTGATGTTTGACCAGCGTTCTTTGTGAACCTATGCTTTAATTTTGTTGATCTTTTAAGCCAGAACAGCAATGACACAAACGCAAAGAAAAATAGAGGCTTTGACTTTGCAAGATATACTTTCAGAGCAACAGAAAATACTAAATAGAGAAGAGAAACAACTGGAATATCTAGAGCACATAACAAGAAAAATATGATGAAAAAATTGAAAATGTTCATCAAATGCAAAACGGGATGATTGAAATTCAAAACATCGAAATGGAAAATGAATATAAAGAAACTAAACCTGTTGAGATCTATGGTAATTGGTTTGTTCCTCAAAATGGAAAGAATGGAATACAGAAAGAGGAATCAAATGGAGAGGAAATCTTCTTCAAGGGTCAAGATATAGAAGATAGAATTAAAGAACCTATGGAGAAGAAAAAAATTCTACTAGCAAAATTTTTGATAACACTGCTGACAATCAAAGACAAACTGAATAAGGAAACAGAAAGGGGGCATCAAGATTATATGAAAGATCTTGGCATGCTTTCTTATGGTATAAGGGAACTAAAGCACATGGTTATTTTAGAAGACATTATATAAGGGAGGCGTTGTTATCAAACTGGGAAAAGGTAAAAAGAATACACTACTTAAAAATTCCAGTCTGGATATTAACAATTGAAGCATTTTCATATCCAATAATATATAAAAAGGAACAAACAGTTAGATATTTTGAATTATTGAATGCAGAGGGTGAACTCAAATCTATCCAAGAGTTGAAACAAGAAGGGATAGAAATGAACTGGTATTCATATGTACAGATACAATCCAGATAGAATGAAGATAGAAAATCCAAAAGTTTTTACAATAAAATGACTGAGTTAGACAAAATTTTAACAGGTACTGATGAAAAAGTAATTAAAAAACTATATGGATATCTATTGGAGGTTAAATTACAAGAAGAACAAGTTAAAGAAACTATGATAGCTTGGGGGGGAAATTTTAGGTATGGGATTGACTTAGAGAAATGGCAGAAACTGTGGTCTCAAAATTATAAAATGACAATGTCTACTGCATATAGAGAAAACTTGTATAAGATGTTTTACAGGTGGCATCTACCCCCAACCAGAATTGCAAGAATGTCCAAGAATAAATCAGAAAAGTGTTGGAAATGTCATCAGATACTGGGCTCATATTACCACATGTGGTGGACTTGCATTGAAGCTAAAAGATACTGGACTAAAATCCACATGTGGTTGGAGAAAATGACACACAAACAAATAGACTTTAAACCAGAGGTCTTTTTATTGGGGATCATACCAGAAATCTATAACAAAGACTTAAAATATCTGATTGTAAATGTGTTAACAGCAGCAAGAATCATATTTGCAAAAAACTGGAAAAATGAAACAATACCAAAACAGGAAGAAGTTATCTGAAAAATAATGGACTGTATATATATATATATAGTACAGGTAATAAATGTAGAAGAATGATAAATGTTAAAACACCTGTAACCAAACGACATGCTGTATGTGATGATGATTGTGCTTTTTTTCTTTTTTCTTTTTGTTTTTTCATTGTTGTGTGTATGTGTTGTTTATGTAATAAAAAAAAGATTATATGAAAGATCTTATAAGGAAGGAGGTGCTAAGAGAAGTCCATACAAAGCTGACCAAGAAGATGACTAGAGAATTGGTACCACAAACGGCAGAAGATATGAGATTGTTTCGTTATTGGAAAGATTACAGGTTGATAGATGGAAGAATGTAACTTAAAACTAGTTAAACTTAGTGAAATTTAGTAATAATAGATATAATTAAATAAATAATTGATAATGATAATAATGTATACAATGTGTTGTGTTATGATAAGTAATAATTGGACATGAACATTGAATGGTACTCATGAAAGGAAGATTAGAAATCCTTTTGGATTATATACTGAGGCTAATAAAAAAGAATTAAATTAGATACAGTTAAGTTTTGATTATTAGGGGGACAATGTTATGATACAGGATATAGTTAAATAAAGAAGGGATAATGAAGACAATCTATATATATATGTATGGGTACAATATAAAGAAACTGGATGAAAACTGCAAACAGTGTTCCGGAAAGGAGGATTAGAAAAGTTTGTTATCAAATATTATGGATGTTTAGCTAGAATAGGACATAAGGATTCAGTGCTGTTGGAAGATTTTAGAAATATCAAATGAAATGCCAGTATGTGGTTATGTATTAAATCTTAGTATATTTTATGATGAAGGATGTTTAAACAATTATAGTTAAATAAAAAGGAGGTATAAGGATAATATGTATAAATATCTGAGTTAAAATACTATGGCAGAAGATATAAGATTGTTTTGTTATTGGAAAGATGCAGGCTGATAGATGGAAGAATATAACTTAAAACTAGTTAAACTTAGTGAAACTTAATAATAATAGATATAACTAAATATGATAATGATAATAATGTACACAATGTATAGTGTTATGATAAGTAATAATTGGATATTAATATTGATTAGTGGTAAATGTTATGATACAGGATATAGTTAAATAAAGGAGGGATAACGATGATAACTTATATACATATACATGAGTATAATATAAGGAAACTAGCTGAAAACTGCCAACAGCGATCTGGAAAGGAGGATTAGAAAAGTCTGTTTTTAAATATTATGGATGTTTAGCTAGAATAGGACATAAGGATTCAGTGTTATTGAGGGATTTTAGAAATATTAAATGAAATGCCAGTATGTGGTTATGTATTAAATTTTGGTACAGTTTATGATGAAGGATGTTTAAACAATTATAGTCAAACATAAGTGGAGGTATAAGAGTAACATGTATAAATATTTGAGTTAAAATACTTGAGTTAATATGAATTATGCTTGATGACTGTGGAAGAGATGCATGAAAACTTTTTGTAACCGATACACTTTCTACAGTCTGTATGGATGAGATTTTTTTTTATGTTGTTTCTTATGTTTAAAAATAAAAAAAAATTGCAAAAAAAAAAAAAAAGAGAGAGAGTAGAGAAGAAAAAAGGGCATCCGAAAAAAAATTAGCCAAAAATAGAGAGAGAAATAAAGGGAGATAGGGGAGAAAAAAAATCTATCGAAAAGTGAGAGGGAAAATATAGAATAAAAGATATGACACATAAAAAAGAGAGAAAAGAAAATTTAGAAATATAAGAATAGTAGAATATGATCCAGTAAAAGAAATATTAACAAGATTAAAATATTTTTAATTAGAATGTGTGGGAATTATATTAAAAACCTTAAATCTCTTAAATAATTATGTTATGTTGATTACATAAAACTTGAAATTTGAAACTTGAAGATTCATACTGTTAATGAAAAATAGATGGAAAAGAAATGATAATTGTTTATTTTTAAAGAGAAAGAAAAATTATATTGTTTGTACATGTTTAAAACTAGAAATTGGAAAATAGAAGAAAAGTAATCTGACTAAAATTAGAAATAATGGAAATATAATATAAAATGAATTATGCCTTTTGGTGGGAATGTTAAAGGAGGAATTCAGACAACACTGTTCACAAAATAATTTTTTTAAACAATTTTTATTTATTTTTGAACAAAGACAAACAAACATAAAAACAAAAAGCATCTTTCATTACAAATTGTAGAAAGTGTGTCAGTTGGTTACAGTATTTCCATGCATCTCTTCCATAGTCATCACCAGTTTTTCATATCAAATCTCATATTTTAAGAGTAATCCAAATATATTCATGTATATCACGATTATTATATCTCAACCTTAATTTGACTATAATTGTTTTTACATCCTTTTATATATAATATTCAAAATCTAGAATAGGATTATATGTATTAAATCATTCTAAAATCATCCAATCGCAATACATCTTTATAACATATTCTAGATAAAGCTTTTAAACCTCCTCTCATATTCTCCATGTGTTGTTTATATAAAAATTCATATTATCAAATTAATATATCTATATGTATTGTTATCATTATTAATCATTATTTAACTATAGCTATTGTCACTTCATTTTATACATACTACTAGTAAACTAAATTTAGCTTAGTTTTTATTATACATTTTCATTGCATCAACCAGTATCTTCCCAGTAATAGTGCAGTCTTATATCTCTTGCCATTTGTAGCAGTAATATTCTAGTAAATTTCTTAATAAATCTTGTATGAACTTCTCTTTGCAACATGTTGTTCCTTTCATATCTCATAAAAGTTCAAAACCGAGCATCTGCTCTTTCCATCAGCTTATCTTTGGTTATCACTGGTGCTTCTATCAAGATTTTTCTCCTTATCTCTATCAATTTTTCTCTCTTTTCTTCTTCTGTGCTTTGAAGTCTGGGGTAGAGTTCCAATCCATCTATCTCCCCTTTCCATATTCTGCTCTTGCCATTACCAACCACGCTCACTTTGTTGTCAGTATCCACAGTTTCCTTATCTCTTTGCTCATCTTTTCTTCCATTTTTTTGAACTGTGTCCTCCACATTCTTCATTTGATAAACATCCTCAGTTTTTCCATCAAATTTTTCTGTTTTGTATTCCATATTCTCCAATCTCTTTTCAACTGTCTCTGTCACAACTAATAGATTTTGAATTTCAAACATAATCATTTGCAATGTTACAGTTTCTTTTTCCTGCTGCACCATTCTTCCAATTTTGCAGGCACTGCCACCATAGGATTCAAGGCTATTTTAATAAACTTCAAACAGGTTCATTTATTATCTTTCAAGTCAAAATGTTGTCTTCCCTCCAATAGCTAGTGATAGAACTCCCAAAAAGCATCTGTATAAACAACTTGTGCTCTTCCTATTATCATTGCCAGTAAACAAACTGAAAGAACATTAAATTTCAAGTGATCAAAGAGAAAGAAGAAAAAACAATGTATCCAGCCTCCAGCATTCTAAGTGGCAGTGTAACTGCTTTTTATAATAATAATCCTTATAATAATCCTTCTTATTATCTTCTTTATATTCCAAGCTTAAGAAAGAAAAGAACTCTTAAATGGAGATAAAAAATAATCCAATCAATCCAATCAAGCATTGCAAAAAAAGAAGGAAAATTTTAATCCATAGGTGTGAGCAAAAGTGAAAAAAGAAGAAAAAAATAATCCATTCAGTTTAAATAGGGAGCCTTTGCAAAAATTCCATCCATGAAAAAAAATAGAAACAGGATAACACACTAAGTTTAATGTAGATTAATTTTGCCACTTACAGTCTTCTATCTTCAATTTCAATTTAACGTAATTTTTTGGGTGGTAGTCTCTTTTTCTAATAATAAAATTTCCTCACCAATTCGACACACTTTCTCTTTTCACTTTGTTCCCGTTCCGGAGCTGTTCCAACTTCAGCAGCTTCATTAGCTGCGTTTCTGTCACCGGAAAAAAAGGCTATTCCTGGATCTTTCAGGGACTTTGAGGTGTCCCTGAGATCAGCAGGAGGTGCCCTTCTCAATCACCATCTCTGCGGGATGGTTTAGGTCTGAATGGACCGTCCAGCAGCAGAAATATCGACTGCGATTTCAGAGCACCAAGATCGCATGTTGTGCCGTCATGACGTCAGCCCCTTTCCACAAAAGATTGTTTATTATGTAACCAAAATAAATTAAAAATTAAAAAAATTGGGACAATTGGGAAGATGTAAACTGGAAATTATAAATATTGTAAAATAGAAATTTAGGGGACTTGGAGGAAAAATTCCAGGATTGATTAAATTTTATTAATAATTGACTTTTTTGAGTTTTTAGGTATTGGGATACTGGAATATTAGAGTACATTGAATAATTTTAATATATTAAACTGGTAGAAAATGATTCAACAGGAGAAAATAAAGTTCTGTGAAGAAATGTTAATGATGGTTAAGAGTATTTTCAAAAATGTGCTAAAGAATCATAAGAAGATGATGTGATTGTTCAAAGATAAAGATGTGAGTGTAGAAGACCCTCAACAAACTGTGGGGAAAAATTAACATAACATTCAGAAGACACATGAGAAATTAGAAGGATTGGCGAAGGAGACAGATCAAAACAAGTTACAAGGAGACAAAAACACTGGAAAAAAAGTAATAATAAATACTAAGAATCAAATAAATAATTCCATAACAATTTACAATAGAACAGAGAGAAAAAAGGAAGATTTTCCAAAAGTAATGAAAGGGTTATGGATTGGTATCCTAATGATGCCTCAGAAGGAAATAAGGGGTAAGACAGAGGGAACATTCAGTATGTGCAAAAATGCTAGAAAGAAATATAGAATCCCAAGAGAAAAATATAAGAGTTACCAAAAAGTCAATAAATGATAAAATTCTAAAAAGTCTAAGAGATGATGAATAGAGATATAATATCTTGCAATATAGTGACTGTACTAAAAACTAATAGAAAAAAGCAGAAAGTACAAATTGGGAAAATAGTAGTACATATATGGATATATAATAGAACCAAGGTATATAAAAGTGAAATGTCACTCATGCACCATCACAAAATCTCCAGAACCGTAAAGCCTACAAACTTCAAATTTGCCACATATGTTCCTCTTGGCTTCTAGGTGCTCAGTAAGAAAGGATTTTTCAAAATGACCATCATAGCATTAGTATTTTTTACATTATTATTAACATGCTCTGGTGCTAAGGAGTTCTACTCCCTCTCCAATTAATCAAATGCACAATTAATTAATCAAAGGCACAAATAAATAATAAAATAATAAAACTAGAACATTGAATTATAGGGTTGGAAAGGATCTTGGAAGTCTTCTAGTCCAACCTACTGCTCAAGTAAGAGACCCTACACCAGGGATAGCGAACCTTTGAGACACTGAGTGCCCAAACTGCACGTGCATGCATGCCCAAAGTGAAAGTGTGCAGGCACAGACATGCGCATGCATGTGTGTACATGCACACATGTGCAGCAGGGACCTGAAGACCAGCTGGAGGGCAGGAGATGGGGCATCCCAACACCGGCAGCTCGGTAAGAGGTAAGATTTTTTTTTCCCCCTGTGAGCGTCTCTTTCATCGTTTGCAGGGAAAGAGACGCTCACGAAAGAAACGCCACGGAGATCTGACCTGGGGTGACGGTGCCAGCAGAGAGGGCTCTGCATGCCGCCTCTGGCCCAAGTGCCACAGGTTCGTCATCACGGCCCTGTACCATCCTGCACAACTGGCTGTCCAGTGTCTTCTTTTTTTTTTCTTTTTTTTTTTTTAAATATATTTTATTCAATTTTCACATTCCATTTGCAATCATTTATATACAGGGTATTTACTATAAGAAAAGAAAAAAAAGAAAAAGGGAATAAAACGAACAAGTAAAAAGGAAACACAACTCATCATTCACAACCCCACCTAACCCTTCCATCCTCCATACACCCCATCTACCCCCTCCAACTTTCCTTTCTCCCTCTAACACTCCCCTCCTACTTCCCTTTCCCCTCAAACCTTCCTTCTCCCCTTACTCCCAGGACACCCTCCTTACATTCCCCTTACTCCTTCCTTACTCCTCCCTCTTCTTTCCCTCTACCTCCCTCCTTGGTGTATGCCTTTATTCGAGTGTTGTTTGATCTGATAAAAGTAAAATGAACCAAGGAAAAAATAAAAATAAAAAAAAAGGAAAAAAAAAAAAGAACCACCGTATATAAATACATTCTTGTTCTTATTAAGACTATGTTAACACCCCCCCACCCCACCCCCCACAATCCCCATCCCTAATCTTCCCGACTTCCCAGGGCCCACACCTGGCACTACCTTCTGTCTAAAATATCTTGTATACATATGGATTAAAAAATAAAAGTAATATATCAAAAGAAAAAAAAAAGCAGAGAAAAAAAAAGGAGAAAATAAAAGAGAAAAGAGAAAAAAGAAAAAAAAGAAAAAAAAGAAACCACTCTTTGCGTTGATCTCAGCCCCCCATCTTTATCTATGCTTAAATAGTATAAATCATTCTATCTATATTTTATTCTCGTCTCTTACTTCTTTGCTATTTACCCCAACCTTCTGTAGATTCTCCCGTTCCTCTTCCTAAACCTCATGATCCCTTCCAATAAAATTTAAGCAACGTGGTTCATGCCATATATTCAAATATAACTTTACAGACAAGTAATCAAACTTTCCCTTCTAGTAAAATTTAAACAGCGTAAATGATCTTTCTTTACCCCCTTTTCAAACAGTAATTCAAAATAATCTAACCAAACTTCCCCTTCTTAGTAAAGTTAAGCAGCGTAGATCAGATATTACTTTACACAGGAATCAATTTCTATCTTAAGATAATTCCAACCGACTTCCTCTTCTAATAGGATTTAAATAACTTAGTTCATTCCACATGCATTTTACCCTCATCCCTCACTTGTCTGATATTTACCACTATCAAATTTATACTAGCATTTGTTTAAAATATAACTCAGAGCGATTTAAGTAGCATGGATCATTCCACATATTCAAATAATACTTTCAGCAAGAGTCAGTTAACCTTCTATTTTAAGGTAGTCCCTTCTAACAAAGTTTAAACAACATAAATCATTCCGCATTCTTTTTACACTTATCTTGAGATAATCCCAAGCGGCTTTCTGTTCTAATAAGCTTTAAACAACGTAAATTTTACCCTCATCCCTTGCTTGTCTGATGTTTACCACAAATAACGTAGTTCATTCCACATGCATTTTACCCTCATCCCTTACTTGTCTGATATTTACCACTATCAAATTTATACTAGCATTTGTTTAAAATGTAACTCAGAGCGATTTCAACCAACTTTCCCTTCAAATAAAAGTTAAATAGCATGGATCATATTCAAATAATACTTTCAGCAAGAGTCAGTTAACCTTCTATTTTAAAATAGTCCCATCTAACAAAGTTTAAACAACATAAATCATTCCGCATTCTTTTTACATTTATCTTAAGATAATCCCAACCGGCTTTCTGTTCTAATAAGCTTTAAACAACGTAAATTTTACCCTCATCCCTTGCTTGCCTGATGTTTACCACTATCAAATTTATGCTAACGTTAATTTAGAATCTAGCTCAAAGTAGTTTCACCCAGCTTTCCCTTCTGATAATAATTAGTCCGCTTTTTCTACCGGAGAGAGGTCTCAAACCCCCATTCAGTCCTCAACTTTAGCAAGCATTTTGAAGTGTCTAAATTCTCGATCTCCGTTTTTCTGCTTCTCCGAGGGAGGAGGGGCTACCCCCTCCATCTTGCAGCCACATGGCCAGCCGCTTGCCTTCTCCTTCCGCTTGTCTCTCCTCTCTTCCAAGCGCGTCAGGAAGTCCCGCCTTCAGAATCCTACAATAGAAATCTTGAGCCTCCGAAACAGAGTTAAGACGAAATCTTTGATTCTCAAATGTAACCGTGATACCGGCAGGGGCCTCCCATCTGTATCGAATCTGTTGACTCCTAAGCTCCTTAGTTAAAAAGGTGTAGTCCCTTCTTGCCTTCAGCATCTGAAAAGGAATATCTTTGAAAACAATCAGGTCCTGGCCGTCAACTCGGAAACTGTTATTATGAAACTTTTGCACAATCGCATTTCTAGATTCTTTTGTAGAGAAATGTATAATTATGTCCCTCGGGAGCTGTCGCTGTTCCGCTATCAATGAGTTCTGGCGATAGATTTTCCGAATCTGCCAATCAAAGTTAAGTCCCGGGCTTCCCAGCACATGGCTGAAGGCTTCAGCAAAGGTCTGTTTCAAATTCTCTTGCTCCTTTTCACGGAATCCTCTGACTCTTATTGCAAATGCCTTCCTATTAAAATTTATCATCATAAGCTGTTCTTCGTTATCTCTAATTTTTTGTTGTAAAATTTGAATATTGGTAGTCAAATTAAAATTAGCCTTCTCCAGACTTTCCAATTTGTTCTCTATTTCAGCAGAGTAATCTGACAGGGCAGACACGGCTGCAAACGTATTCGCCTTCATTTGATTAACTTTAGATTTTAGATCATCATAAAGTTCCAATACAAATTCCTTAATTTCTTGCTTAAAGGCATTAAACATTTTAAAGAGATATTCCTGTGTTAAAAATTCTCCAGTAGAGGGCGTAGGAGACAAAGGCTGTGTTTCCAGAAAAAATTCTTTAAATTCTTTAGACACATTTGTAGCAAGACGCTTCTTTGATCTGGGTGCCATAATAAATAAACAAGTAAGCAGCGCTTCGCTCCCCTCTATTTCCAAAGAAGAAGAGTTTATTTTGTTAAGGAGCGGTCTGCAGGAAGATAAACCCGGCTAAGTACATCCAGTAATCATCCACGGAGAGAAATCGCCATTTTGAGGTCTATTTAGACAAAGAAGTCTCTAAGACGAATGGTGCTGGTATTTAAGATAGTAATAAAAGCATAAATCTCACAGGGGTGGTACCCTCCCGTATCAATTCTAGCTTGAAAAAACTTTTGTTTTGTCCTGGGGGGGGCTAGCCTGTCTGGGGCTGCCAAAAAAAAAAAAAGGCAGCTGAGAAGAAATGGCTGGAGATAAAAGCTCCGCTTCGGCTGGATCTAATCTCTTTCCACAGCCAAAAAAAGAAAAAGGCTGTGGCTTACGAATAGACCCTAGCCTACGGAGCTATCCTCCCTGCCCCTTTCTTAGCCAAAAAGGGGTGCTATCTATGATCTTATTTAGATATACAAACCAGATCTCTGAGGAGCTCGGTGGAGCCCTCCTCGGCAACAGGCCACGCCCCCAGGAAGTCTCTCCAGTGTCTTCTTCAAAACCTCCAGCAATGGAAGCAGCCACAACCTCTGGAGGCACGTGAATACTAATATTCTCTGCAAATCTATCTATTTGTCCTCAACTGAGTGGGTGTTAAATGGAAACTATTCAATTTGAAGAAGTGTGTCCTTCAAGAATGTTCTGTGTGTGTTCTTCAAGATGTCTGTTCTTCAATGTGTTCTTTGAGTGCACGTGGGCGTTAAAAGGACACACGTGCACCTCTTCCATCCGAATTGTTAAACCCGTGGCACCACTGGAGCGTGTTGCCACGTGGAAGGCTCGGCTTCAGAGGTTGTGGGTGCTCCATCAACGGAGGCTTTTAAGGAGAGACTGGAAAGCTGCTTGTCTGGAATGACATAAGGTCTCCAGCTTGAGCGGGGGGTTGGACTAGAAGACCTCCAAGGCTATTCTTTCACAAGAATTCAATTAATTAAATGCAACGAAAATGAAGCCTACAAATATTTAGGCATTCTGCAGTTGGATAACATTAAGCATGGAGAAGTAAAAACTATTGTCAGGGGAGAGTACACCAACAGAGTTAGGAAAATTTTGAAATCTAAATTGAATGGTGGAAATACAATCAGGGCCATAAATACCTGGGCAATATCAGGTATAAGATACACAGCTGGTATAGTTAACTGGACACAAGCTGATTTGGACATTTTGGACCGAAAAACCAGGAAACTAATGACAATGCACTACAGTTTACATCCACGTAGTGATACTGATAGACTATACCTGCCACAAAAATCAGGTGGCAGAGGATTATTACAAGTGAAGCAAATAGTTGAAGAAGAAAAACATGCACTGGCTGATTATTTAAAAGAAAATCAAGAACATCTATTAATCGAAGTAAAGAATAAAAATCTATTGAAGGTCCAACAGACGAAACAAGAATACAGAAAAGATGTGATAAAATCATTAATGGAGAGTTGGCAGAACAAAGCATTGCATGGCCAATTTCTGGAAAAATAAAAGATAAAGTGGACAGTGAAAAAACTTGGTTATGGTTAACAGCAGGTACATTAAAGAAAGAAACAGAGTCACTAATCCTGGCTGCGCAAGAACAAGCTATCCACACAAATGCCATTAAGGCCAAAATCGAAAAATCCTCTGATGATGCCAAATGCAGACTTTGCAAAGAAGCTGATGAAACTGTTGATCACATACTCAGCTGCTGTAAAAAAATCACGCAGACTGATTATAAATTGCGGCACAACTCAGTAGCACAAATGATCCACTGGAATTTGTGCAAAAATTATAATATTAAAACAGCAACAAACTGGTGGGAACATAAGCCTGAAAAAGTCACCGAAAATCAGATGGTCAAGATCTTGTGGGATTTTTGCATACAAACGGACAAAATACTGGTGGATAATACACCAGACATCACACTAGTTGAGAAAAATAAGGTTACAATCATAGACATCGCAATATCAGGTGATAGCAGGGTTGATGAGAAGAAATATGAAAAAAATGCAAAATACCAGGACTTAAAAATCGAAATTCAACGATTATGGCACAAACCAGCAGTGGTAATTGGCACACTGGGTGCTGTTAAAAATTGACAAAATCACCATCAGTCAAAAAACCGCACTGCTTGGATCTGCACGCATATTATGAAAATACATTATGACGTCCTAGGGCCCTGGGTGGGGCTCGACTAGTAATCAATGCCAAATCTGGCAAAACAACTGGCCGCTATGATACAATTCTGTTGTTGCGATAATAATAATGCTATGCACCCTAAAAGTGATGTTGACCGATTATATCTACCAAGAGTAGAGGGTGGTTGAGGACTCCTACAAGTAAAACAGACAAGGGAAGAAGAAAAACACAGCTTGAATGATTACATCCAGAAAAGTGAAGAACCAATGATTAAGGAAGTAAATAAAGGAGGCCTTTTAAAAATAACTAAGTCAAAAGCTGAATATAAGAAAGAAGTAATTGAGAAGCGAGCTGAAAATTGGAAAAACAAACTATACACAGCCAATACTTGAAAAGTATTGAAGGCAAAGCTGACCAAAAGCTAACTTGGTTAATATCAGGAGCACTGAAAAAAGAAACAGAAGGCTTTATTTTGGCAACTCAAGAACAAGCCTTAGTCACAAACTGCATGAAGGCAAAAATTCAACATGTTACTACCAACAGCAAATGTTGCCTCTCTAATGAGAAAGACGAGACAATTGACCACTTGATCAGTGGGTGCAGCAAAATTTCACAAACTGACTACCTACAACGCCATGACCGCGTTGCTAAAATCATTCACTGGAAATTGTGCCAAAAGTTTGGATTTGAGTATAGCAAAAACCACTGGGAACATCAGGTTCAGAAGGTTTTAGAGAATGAGAAAGTCAAGATCTTGTGGGACTTCAGAATTCAGACTGACAGGCACTTGGCCCACAACACACCTGACATAACAATAGTTGAAAATAAAAAAAAAGTATGGTTCATTGACATTGCAATACCTGGAGATGCATGAATTGAAGATAAATACCAAGAAAAAAATCACAAAGTACCAGGACTTGCAAATTGAAGTTGAGCGACTGTGGAAAAAGAAATCGTCTGTTGTCCCGATTGTAATTGGAACCCTTGGAGCAATATCTAAAGGGCTACCTTGCTATTTGGAAATTCTTAATTTATCAGACTTGAACATGATTCTATATTAAACCACCCTACTTGGAACAGTTTATATCCTCCGATGTTACTTTAACAGTTCCTAGGTCCTTGGTTAGGACTTGAGTTGTTGAGCTACCAACCAGCCCCAAAGACTGTGAATCTCACCAAAGATTAACCACATAACAACAACAACAACAACACTATATCAACTGATGCATTGTTAAAAGGCTGAAAATGGTACTGCAATATTAGAGATGGTAGTCTGTTACACATCGTCCTCAGCTGGGTTTACTTGTTCTTTTTCAAACAATCATTGTTATAATGTTATCTTCACTCTAAAATGAAGTATAACAATTTAAATTGTAAGCTCCCTAGAGTTGCGTAGTGAGATGTGTGGCATAGAAGTTTAATAATAAATAAAATACAATTTAGATCTTTTTCTTTTAAATACAATGGGGTGGAATTTAATCACTGCATTATTAAAAACAATAAGGTGTAGGAAAATATTAGATTCAATTAAAAGTTTAGTAATAGCCATACCTGTTGGGTTCTATGTACACACTTAACAGCCATCCATTTTTGCTCAGAACTGAAAGGATATTCTGCTTTTCTTATGTAATCCTGCTGGATTCCATCTAAACCCATCTATGAAAACAAAAGATTGTAATTCTTCAACCTACATCAGGCAATTCATATTCTACTCATTTTACATATATTATCTACATCATTTCATTACTTCATTTATTTATTACAATTGTATTCACAACATTCTTTACTTTTAATTTCCCTCTAATACTTTTTATTAAGAAAGATTATAACTATAATTATGTAATCCACTTTTAATTTCTCTATTTTACTAAAATTATTTCACTTGATTAGTAAAATTATTTTGCTAAAAATTGTTAATAATTTTTAAAATTATAATGAAAGTTATTTTTCCAAAATCTTTAGATTGTCTATCAGAATTTTATATAATTCAGACATCATTTTTGAAGCATACTTTACCATAGCTAAGAACCATTGTTTAATTATTTATGCAGATAAATTATTATTATATTTCGATTTAAAAAATCAAGGGTTGAAATTATTGTAGATTAATTATAAAAATGAAAAACAGAATATAACTTAAGTTTTGCCTAACAGAAACATGTTAGGGTCCAATCTTAAAACCTTTGCATAAAGAGTTGGGATGGTATTTTTAATTAAAGCTACAGTTTTATAAACATATTTAATTTCTAAGATGCTAATTTTAAGATAATAAAAAGCCACTATAAATATTCCAGATTTAAAATCCTCATTGTTCCCAGAACAAAAATGTAACTTCACATGGTTGGCTTCTTCAGTGTCAGTAGTTGAACATATTCTGTATCCTACACTTAATTACATACACTTTAGGTTTCCATCTGGTTCTTGTATTCTATTGATAGTTTATCTCCTATGTTAACAAAGCCAGTAACCAAATCATAACAAGTTAATTTTTTTTTTAAAAAAAATGCTAGTGCCTTTTATAGAATAATTAACATTTAAGTTTTTATTAATTCTAGAACCATTTCAACTTTTAGAGACTTCAAATCAACAACTATTCTTTATAACTCAAACAGTAACAGAATTGATTAACAATTTAGAAAAACTGAAATTAAAAGCTTCATAATTCAACAGATAAATTATAAGAATCAACAAAATGGTTAGAGTTTGAAATTTTAGCATTTTAATTCCAAAAAATGCAAAATATTTCTGGTTCTCTACAAAGAAAAATCAGAATAGCACTTTTTAAGGCTCTTGCTATATCTATTCACCATTAGAAACTGATAGTTCAGTTTTAATTGGATTTTATTCTTTGGATTATATTATATACTTATATATAATATGTGTTTATGAACACACATATTACTTGTTCTTGCATTGCTTCAGTTTTCATAGTAAGTTTCAACTATACAACAAGTAGTCCTCAACTTACAACAGTTTGCTTAGTGACCATTTTGAGTTAAAACAGTACTGGAAAAAGTGGCTTATGACCATTTTTCACAAATCATTGCAGTATCTCCATAGCAGTGATGGGTTACGATTGGTATGCCCTGGTACGGGCGTACCAGTGCCTGCTGGGAGCACTAGGTATCGTTCCGTTACGATGCTCCAGAGGAACCATCCGCCCGCTCTCCTTACCTCTATTTGAGCTGACAAGGGCATTTGTGCACATGCATGAAGCGTAGAACACCTGCGCAATGCTCTGCCAAGCAGCTAGTGTCGCAGGCAGTGGGTACGCATGTGCACATTGTGCGCGTGCATGTGGTGGACGCCTGGCCCCATTGCAGTGTACCAGTTACAACGGGATCCATAACCCACCACTGCCCCATAGTCACATGATCAAAATTTAGATGCTTGGCAACTGATTCATATTTATGACGGTTGCAGTGTCCCGGAATCATGTGGTCCCCTCGGCAAATAGGGAAGAACCCAGATTCACTTTAGTCAACTGATGTAACAACTGTAGAAAAAAGGTCGTAAAGCGTGGCAAAATTCAGTTAACAAATGTTTCACTTAGCAACATATATTTTGGGCTCAATTGTGAATGTAAGTCAAGGACTATCTGCATTGCAATACTTTTCTTAGTCTAACATTATAGGTTACAAACAACATAATAATACAAGCACAGTTTATCCTGAATGAGTTTTTTTGAATATGCATTTTATATTTTTAATTAGTATCACCCATTGGTTCAGTGCACTTCCTACCTTCATAGCAAGAGCAATTAAGGCTCCTTCAGTTGGTTTCCCCATTAAAGTGTTGTTTCTAATTATAGCATCATTGCACACACACCCAGCCTACAAAGAAAACAAATGTTACTATAATAAACTGTTACTATTTCAGAACATAGTTATTTTTCCATGTGAGGCTCACCTCAACAATTCTGCCAATAGATGGTTTGCTAAATCCATGGACAATATCACCTTCAACAATGACTTCCCCAAATCTATTATAGCCCACTCCAGTAACCTGTGACAAAATAATCAGCACAATTATCAAACCTTATGATCTTAAAAATAATGTAGGAAAAGTAATGATTTGTGAAAGATAAATCCTTGAGTCCTTATTTAGTACATGGCTTATCATACATGGAATAGAAATATATATTAGCATTTCAAATAGATTGGTAAAACACAATAAAATGTAAATGTTAAAAAAAATCTATGTTCAAATACCAATATCTAGGCCAGTGATGGCAAACCTTTTTTGGCTGCAATGCCAAAAGCGGGGGAAGCACAGGGGGGTTGTGCGCCAGTGTGCCACACTAACAATGTTATGTATGTGTGCCCCCAGCGAGCCTGTATGCGTGAGATCAGTGACCGCTCCCCTGCTTTTGCTGCATTTTTTTCACCTTCCCCAGGCTCCAGAGGGTTTCTAAGAGTCTGGGGAGGACAAAAGCAGCCTCCGCGCGCCCCCGAGGCCTCAGGAGCTTTCCTGAAGCCTCTGGAGGGCAAAAAATGGACCTGCGAGGAACCCGGAAGTTCAGGAATGGCGACTTCCGGTTTGTCCGTAGGGCCAATTTTCGACCTCCAGAGCCTTCAGGAGACTTCCCTGAAGGCTCCGAAGGGCAAAAAACGGACCTATGGACAAACCGGAAGTCACCATTCCTGAACTTCAGGGTTCTCCTTAGGACCATTTTTGATCTCCAGAGCCTTCAGAGGCCTTCAGGAGGTTTCCCTGAAGGCTCCGGAGGGCGAAAAATGGTCTTATGAGCAAACCGAAAGTCTGTTCCTAAACTTCCAGTTTGCCCATAGGGTCGGTTTTTCACACTTTGGAGGCTTCAGGGAAGCCTCCAGAAGGTGAAAAACGCCCTCAAAAGATTGAACGCCTCGCGTGCCCTGACAAATGGCTCCATGTGCCATAGGTTTGCCGTCATGGATCTAGGCCATTTAACCAATGAAGTGCAGCATTGATTTCTAGTTTTGAGCAAAAAATGCGAATGGGAGAAAATTGTTTAATTTACTTAACAATCAAAGCAAATGTTGAAAAATTGTGTGCAGCCATGTGATGCCTCAACGTACAGCTCAACAACTTACAATCATAATTCCAGGTTCAATGACAAACAAGGACTTCATGTATAAATATATATATTTGAAACAATTGTCCAATAATCCAGAGTTTCTCAATCTTGACAACTGAAAAATGGATCAACTCTCAGAATTCCCTAGGCAATCTGTTGTAAATCTGTTGCTAAGACTGGAAAATTCCTAAGAGCCATAGAGGCTAATTTACTCTAATAACAGCCAGTTTCTAGGAAAAAGATTTCAGAACCATTACACTTTAGTAAACAAAGAATCTCTGACACTGATGCTCACATACCTCAGCATGTAGTCCATCTGCTGTGAATATATGAATTACAGTCATTTCATTTTTTGTCAGTGTACCAGTTTTATCTGAACAAATTACATTGCAACATCCTGAAAAGCATAAACAATATTATCAGTTCATTATTTGTCAGATTTGATAAGATAATGGAATATAAGAGCAAAATCTATTTCAAGAATCTAAAATAATAGAGAAGGATCCTTGCTTAGATCAGGGATAGGAAAAGTCCCATAATCTGTGGCGTAGCTAATTTATGTAGTCATAAACCTACTCTAGGATCTCAGGCCAATTCATTTTTAAAGAGAGGCCTTACCCTTTCACTAAAGTTTTAGCGTAATTCATGCTGGAGCTACCCTTTTCACATTCCAATAGCAACAACTGCAAGGGCAGCTGGTTCCACCATTCTTTACCTTTGTCTAGAGGAAGAATTGGGAATTGGCCAAGCTAATAAGCACTTGCAGATGCTCTTGCACTGCAAGAGCCACCACATGCCTTTTCCGTTTATGATGATGAAGACTATCATTATCCAAATCTGAAGAAAGTTACATTTCAAAAAACTTCTAGCTCCTCCACATGACCTGGATGATTACTTTTGGAAAACTTTGGATGGGACCTGACCTAATAACATACTCTAAGCAACAAAAATATTCTTAGGTCCAAATTTATTCCTGATTATTGGGGTTCATTAATAGCAATAGCAGTAGACTTATATACCGCTTCATAGGGCTTTCAGCCCTCTCTAAGCGGTTTACAGAGAGTCAGCATATTGCCCCCAACAATCCGGGTCCTCATTTTACCCACCTCGGAAGGATGGAAGGCTGAGTCAACCCTGAGCCGGTGAGATTTGAACCGCTGAACTGCTGATCTAGCAGTAGCCTGCAGTGCTGCATTTAACCACTGCGCCACCTCGGCTCATTAAGGCAAGTAAATGTGGGGTCATCTAGTTTTCTCCAGATAAACCTACCAAATTCTCTCTTTTACACTAGATCAAACATTTTGCCTATTTAATAAACTTCAGATGTCAAACAAATATTTCCTTAATAACATACAGTCATTCAATCCAATGCTTTGATTTTATAATTGCTGTCCCAATTAAAAGAGTATAAATGAAGGGGATTAGACATATCTCCTAAGGAAAGGTTCCACAACTCTTAATCATGCAAATATAGTAGAGTTTCCATTGCTATTCTAAAGTTGGAAGTTGGACAGGTTTTCTACCTGAGTAGGTATTATACACTGTGAAACACAGTAAATACAGTTAAAGCTATTTTTAATATGGTACAAAAGCTTGGCTATGGCCAATAGCCATACTGCTGAATTCTGCACCAGTTCAATGAATTATGTTTGCTCTTCCAAAAAAAGGCCTCATCAATATATAAAAACTCAAGCTTAAATCTACCATTTCAACTGCCTGCAGATAGTTTCTTGCAATTTTTAAACACAGTAAAAATATTTACCAGCATATATAGAAATAGTAGTTAATTCCAGAAATACAAGGGTTTATTTTTATAATAATGTATTGCTATAGTGGTCACTTTGGATATTTTGGAGCACTACTTTTTATACAATAACATGCCATTTATACTCAAAGGTATTTTGATATTGATTTGATATATTGCTATTAGCAGTTTTGCATATTATTCTTAATCTTACCTAAAGTTTCAACAATTGGCAATTTTTTCACAATGGCCTGTTTCTTAACCATTCTCATGACACCAAGAGCCAATGTTACTGTTACAACAATTGGAAGACCTTCCGGGATGGCAGCAACAGCTAAGCTGAATATTGAAAGGATGTGTTAATTAAGCTATATGCAGAAAAAAATAACTTATATGGTTAAGTTAAAGCAGAGTATTGACAAATTTCATGAATAACTGCATTCAAAGAGGACTGGGGAGCTGATTGGTATTTTGCTTTGTTTCTTTGAAATTTGAGGTTTCTAAAGCAGAAGCATATTGTTAATCCAGAATTAATTCAAGTTATGCTGCATAACTCTGAAATGTTTCTTGAGATTACCACAAATTCCAAAACTTTTTTCTCTGTATCACACAAGCTTAGAATTTAACAATCTATATGCAAAATTGGGACACCCCACCCCACTTATTTGCACAAGGACATCTGTGCAATCTATTCAATACATGGCGGTCCTGTATATGAGTTCTATATTTCATGATGTTCTTCAGGGAATGAAATCTGTTTTTATACAATGTAGTGGACATAGAATAAGAATCTTACCTGACACCAATGGTAAACATGTCAAGAATATGTTTTCCTTGCAACCAACCAACTAACATAATTATTCCTATAAAAATAAACAGAATTTATAAGCATCAATCCTTGTCCTGATATTAATACCCTTTCCCACAATTTGTACCAAACATTTACAATAAATAACTTAACTGATTCCTTACCAATTATACCAAAGGAATACAAGGAAAGCTGCTTCCCTAGTAGATCCATGCTTCTTTGTAAAGGTGTCTTTGGTGCCTTTATTTAAAAAAAAAATGTCAGACTGATATTATTAAACTCACTGATTTGCTGAATTTGCAGAGTTGTTTCATTCACTGAAATCATGCTAAAATTAAAGGATTAAACTGTTTTAAAGAATTCCTGAGAAAAGCCTTACACCTGAGAAATATGAAAGAAAAAAAATTAAATTATAAATGTAAATTATAAATCTTAAAGTATCTAAATTCAGGCTAATATCCACTACAAATTTTGTACAATGTTTGAACTCATTTCTTTACATCTGCATACAAAGATATAAACAATTTTAAGAGTATTGAAATTAGTCTGGCATGCAAGTTTGAAATTATTTGGGGGAAAACATTTCCGCATATTTAGAACAAGTAGAGTGCAAATTATGACCTCAATTGGGACTGGAACTTCCATCAGTAAGCCGAATCACCATGTGACCAGTTTCAGTAGACCCAGCTGTGGTCCTTAGGCCAAGACAGTGATGTTATTAGGCAAGGATCTCACGCTTCTTCTGCCCTGCTGTGCTTGTTTTCACTTCAATTTCCCTCATCCTATCTTCTCCCAACTCTGCCTTTTTGTGTCTCCTGCACGCCTGCTTCTCCCTGTCACTGCTGCATCCCACTGCCCACAGTTGCTATTTTCTTCCTCTTGCTGGTAAAGGAGGATCCAGGTGCTAGGCAGGGCAACTCTGTAGTGCACACAGTAAGAATGGGGAGAGACAATAGTTGTTTCCTGGGCAAAAGTGGAGGCTCTTTGGGATGCATTGTTGGAATAGATTTGGAAGAAAGGGAAGGACTATAGGCTTCCAGAGTGCAATGCATGCATCCCATAGCTACACTCTTACCCAGCACCCAGATCTTGAACCACCAGTAGAAGAAAGATGGTAAAGATCAGCCACCATTAGTGGGAGATATGGTAGCAGGGGCAGCAGAGGTAAGTGGTGGAGTGTGTGGCTACCCAAAAGAGCAAAGATAGGGGGAAAACAGATGGAGGAGGAGGTGAAGTGGCCCTGCAGTCATAAGTGTGGGTTTTTGATGATGTGACTGCAAGGGCACTGCAATTGCCATAACTTCAGGCATGAGTTGTAAATCCTTTTATTCAATAAAATTCTAACAGTCTCTGGATGAATGGTTATAAATGGATAACTAGTCAGTTTATATTAGTTAGGATTTACATTAATATTATTTATGAAATGTTACTTACTTCTTCTGCTTGCATCATTTTGAAAACCTCACCAAATTCAGAGTTTTCACCAGTTCCAATAACTATCCCCTACAAAACAGAAGCAAAAAGATTAAATTGTTTAAAATTGTTCTATTCAGGAAGTTTAATTTTTTGAAAAAAATACAAATGAAAATTCAAGGATTCTGAACAGTTAAAACAGAACTAATTTGTGTTCACTAAACCTCCAAATACGTTCTTAGAAATACAAAATGTATACTACAAAATGTAATCAATGTTGGTCTAGTCTAGTACTCTGCAAGAATCCCAGCAATAAAAAGGGAGTAAGTGACTCTACAGAATCTGACATATAGAGATCCATTTAACTTCTTAGTTGCATTGATTTAAACATTATTCATTATATAAATATATATTTCAATTGCTATGACTCCATCTTAATTAAAATAAATATATTTAACACAAAGTTGTGAACAATTTATTTTTAAATACTTTCAATAAATTACAAACAGGCAACTGAAAGTATTCATAATATATTTTCCAGCACACAAAGTAAAGAAAATATTTAAAAATACATATTTTATCTCTGATCTATCTTTTTAGAATTAGTTTAATAACCTTTGAAGAAAATTACCTTGGCTTTTCCACATCGAACTAGTGTTCCCATAAAAGCAATGTTGCTTCTTGAAGTGAGATCTCCATTCATAGCAGCTGGTTGGGGAGAAGTGCATTTAGAACATGGAGTTGTCTCACCTGTCAAACTCGATTCGTCAATAGAGAGATCAATTGCCTTTGAGAACAAACAGATAAAATTAAAAAGTTATATTATGCATTCTACTTTTTTTAAATGGTAAAGGCTGTATTCAACAGTTTGAAACAACTGTTCTATTAGGGATGGAGCATGTTAAGCAAAATGGAGATTTTACTTGAAGTCCTTTCATTTGAAGGAGAAACTGGAAGCGCCGCAACGGGAACAATTGGGAAATAGCAGAGCTCTGACAGGCTCCATGAAAACCCAACCGGACACTTGCTGCCAGGGACCTTCTGCTCAGAACCATTCTGGAGGAACAGGTGAAAAAAGAAAAAAATATCTCGACGACCAAGAAGAAACCGGCAGTTCCTCGAAAGATCTGAGATAAAGTTCTTAAACTGACAACGGAAGCGGCGGCAGTCACACCAATGGCCGCTTCAAAGTTGGGAGAGCCGGACCAAGCTATTTTGAGCAGGAGCAGTGCTGGAACAAAGTGTTGGACCTGGGTGAAAGAGTGATCAATGCAAAATAAAGAAATTTTACATTTGGATTTTAAAAAAGAGATCCAGAGCGGAAATTAGCGGTTATTTGGCAGACGGGGGATTTAACAGAGGAAAAAAGAAAACAGAAAGCTCTAAAAGACTTTTATTCCAAAATTTGGACTTAGAAACATCAAAAATAATAAAAGAACTCAGGGGGGGAAATCCTTTCTTTCTACCTTTTTATTTTTTGTGGAATAAATACAGCTTTTGGCAGCTTTTGACAGCTAGAACACATTGCTTACAGTGGAGAAGGAGGCATCTATTAGTGAGAAAAGGATACTACAAGACTCAATAGAAAATAACAGAGGAAAGTACAGCTGTAACCTGATCTTGACTGTAGCAAGATAAAGATACTTTGAAGCGATGTGAAATAACAAGGAGGACTTGTTTTTGCAACAGTGTTGTAGATTGGACTTACTGTTTCGGTGGAAGAGAAAAAGCAAATAAAAGTGAAATTGGACTTTAGAAATTGGAAATAAGAAAAGAAAAAAGAAAGAACGTTGGTCCTTACCTGAACGTTTCTTTTCTGCAGTGAAGGTGGGAGGGGCTACAGCTGGGTTTAGTCACAGCCTGATTGGTCCAGAGACTGAGAGAATTTTCCTAAAGATACCATCCTTCCCTATTGGCTCCCAGTTTCCCTGAGGTCGATGGAGAAGCTGTAATCTTATGTAAGGCAAAACAATTGAAGACATATGTACACATACCCCACAACCGCCCCTCACTGGTCTAACTGAACTTACTAGGGTGGGATGTAGCCCTTCCTGCCTTCACTGCAGAAAAGAAACATTCAGGTAAGGACCAATTTTTCCTGCAGCTTGGTGGGAGGGGCTACAGCTGGGACATACCCAAGCTAAGTCCCAGGGTGGGATGAAGATCCCGGGAGAGGGGAGGTAGCCACCTGTTGAAGAACTCAATGCCCAAAGGACGCGTCCACCGAGGTGAAACGGTCCAAACGATAGTGGCGGATAAAGGGTGTCGGGGAGGCCCAGGTGGCCGTCTTGCAAATGTCCTCCAGGGGAGCCCTAGTGGCCCACACGGCCGTGGTAGCAGCACTTTGGGTGGAATGGGCCGTGATCTCTTGGGGAGGAGTCTTCCCTGAGGTTAAATATGCCTCACTAATGGCCTGTCTCAACCATCTACCAATGGTGGAAGACAAAACTCTAGCACCCATTGTGCTGGGCTAAAAGGATAAAAAGAGAGCCTCTAACCGGCGGAAGGAAGATGTGCGTCTAAGGTATATGTGCAAGGCGCAGCGCACATCCAGCCAGTGCCACAGGTGTTCCCTCTTGTGTGAAGGAGAGGGGCAGAAGTTAGGGAGTATGATTTCCTGCGACCTATGGAACAGGGAG
The DNA here is from genome assembly GCF_009769535.1 of Thamnophis elegans. Classification (NCBI taxonomy): domain Eukaryota; kingdom Metazoa; phylum Chordata; class Lepidosauria; order Squamata; family Natricidae; genus Thamnophis; species Thamnophis elegans. The sequence continues at coordinate 54,577,549 of NC_045558.1, read as the reverse complement.
TTGACCTTCGGGATGAAGGTTGGATCTAATCTAATTCTGTGGAATTGGCAAAGGTTGTCCTTAGACGACAATGCTCCCAACTCCGATATGCGTCGAGCCGAGGTAATGGCGACAAGGAAGACTACCTTCAAGGTGCAGAATCTGAGGTAAACTGTCCGAAGTGATTCGAAGGGGGGCCGTGAGGGCCCTGAGCATGGTAGAGAAGTCCCACGTTAGGAAACGATGGATAGGAGAGGAACGAACGTTTGCTGACCCTCTGAGGAACCAACCATCCCCTGCCAGGTCGGAGGAGAGGGAAGCCACCTGCCTACGTAGGGTGTTATGGGAGAGACCCAGATCCAGGCCGTGCTGAAGGAACTCAAGGACATGGGCCACTGAGGTGTGGGCCGGGGAGAGATTGAATCTCTCGTACCAAGAGGCAAACACCAACCACGTGGAATTATATATCCGTGTGGTCAATGGTTGCCTGGCTGCTTCAATGTTTGAGATAAACTTCGCTGAGAGATGTGCCTCCCTCAGGAGGCACCGCTCTAGTGCCAGGTGGTCAGTTGGAGCCACTGGGGCTCCAGATGGAAGAGATCCCCTGGCACAGGGCGATCTCCTGAGGAATCCTCCATGGGGGAGAGATGGACAGCTGAAACCAAGGCCACCTCGACCAATATGGGGCTACCAGGATGATGTGTGCCCTCTCTATCATTACCTTCCTCAGGATCCCCTGGATCTGAGGGAGAGGGGGAAAGGCAAAAAGAGGCCCAGAGGCCATGGACTTCTGAGTGCGTCTGCTCCTTCCACATTGCATGCTGGGAAGCGAAAGAAGAATTGTGGTAGTTGGGCATTGGTCGGGCTCGCGAACAAGTTCACCAACAGGTAGCCGAAGCAGTGGCAAATCTTGTGAAAGAGCCCTGGAAGCAGCTGCCACTCGCCGTGATCGACTGTCGCCCGACTCAGACACTCGGCCTGATGATTGGCAATGCTCGAAATGTGATCTGACATTATTGAGGCCAAGTTCTTCTCTGCCTAGAGTCCAAGTTTCTGAGCCTCCAGCCAGAGACACTTGGAGTGAGTCTCCCCTTGGTGGTTTATGTGCACCTTCATAGCTACATTATCCATCAAGAGGAGGACATGTTGGTTGGCAATCAAGTTTCGAAATTGCAAGAGTGCAAGGTATGCTGCTTTCAGCTCCAGCCAGTTGATATTGTGGCGAAGGTCCTATTTCGACCAACGACCCTGCGCCAGTCTTGATTCCATCAAGGCCCCCCAGCCGTAGAGGCTCGCGTCCATGGTGACAGTAATGCAATCCGGTTCCCAAATGCCGGAACTGTGAAGCAGGGCCAGAGATATCCACCCCCTCAGGGACCAGCAGAGATCCAGAGGCAGTCCGATCAGGCGCAAGTTGTTCATGCGATGACATTGATAGGGGATGAGCAGCCATTGAAGTGTCTGAGAGTGGAGATGCACCCAGGGGACTATCCCTATGCACAACACCATCTTGCCCAGGAGGCGAGCCAAGGTCAGGATGGAAACTGACCGACTTGCATGGACATGGCGTGCCAAGCATTGGAGACTCTTGAGACGATCCGGAGAGAGCCAAACAAGTCCTGCTATAGAGTTCCTATGTGTTGGATTCTTGTCGAGGGAGAAAGATGACTTTTGGTGAAGTTGACGGAAAACCCTAGGGAGTGAAGAGTTTGAATGGTCAGTTTCAGGTCGTGGACAGCCTACGTGCCGGATTAGGCCAGGAGGAGCACATAGTCCAGATAACAATGGAGTCTCACCGGATAGGAACGCAGGTGAGCTACGAGAGCTGCTAGAACCTTTGTGAACATGCACGGGGCAGAGGCTAGACCGAACGGGAGCACCCTGTATTGGAAGTGACATCCCTTGTGGGAGAATCGGAGGAATCTGTGATGGGCTGGCAGTATGGGGATGTGTAGGTATGCTTCCGTTAAGTCTATTGAGGCCATGAAGTCGCCCCACCGAATCCCCAGGAAGATAGACCTGAGGGAGGCCATCTTGAAGCGCCTGTAGACCTGGTAGGAGTTCAGGTGCTTCAGATCCAGTATTGCCCTCCATCCCCCTGAGTCTCCTTGAGAGTGGGCGGCATACAAATTAAATAAATAATAATAATAAGCTCTTCGGGACCACGAAGAGGTTGGAGTACAGGCCTAGCCCGTACTCCCTCCTTGGAACAGGTTCCACCGCCCTGATATCTATCAGATGTTGAATGGCTAGGCTCATGAGGCGGCGGCGTTCCAAATCCCGAGATGGGGAGAAGGTTCTGAAGAGCATCAGGGGAAGGGAGAGAAATTCCAACCGGAAGCTGTACTTGATGGTGGATCTGACCTAAGCATCTGACATTATCTGATCCCACTGATCCGTGAAGGATCCTGGCAGCCGCCTATGAGTTGACTCAAGTTGGAGTAATTTCCTTCTGTGGAAATGGCGGCCGCCCCCCCTCAAAAGGGCTGCTTGGACTGTCCCTGAAATCTACTCCTATCCTGGTAGAATAATCGATGGCTCTGCCTGTCATACTGTAGGGGGCATAGCGCTGCTGCCAGAAGTTGGATTCGGGAAGCTGGTACAAAGAAGGTCTCCTGTAAGAAGAAGGAGGAGAGTCCTGCTTCTTAGAATTAGAAGGGAGAACCTTTTCCTTGTCCTTGTTCTCCACAAGGATTGGGTCAAGAGATTCCCCGACCGGTGAAAGGAGCTGCAACCAACCCCCATTTGGACTTGTTGTCCATCTGCTAGTTGCGAAGCCACAAGAGTTGTCTAGACATGACTGACAGCGCCCTGGATGCAAACTTGGTGGAGTCGAGGATGGCATCTGCAGAGAATTGTGTGGCCATGATAATTTTAGCCAGGTCCTGATGGACACGTTCATCTTGGATCAGGATACGATCCTGCAGCTGGCGAAGCCACATGATGGTGGTTCGGTTAAAATAGGAAGCTGATTTGATTGCCCAGGCGCAGGCAATAAATTTTTTGCGTAAGGTGAGCTCCGCTCGTTTATCCTCGGGCTTCAATTTATCTGCCACGTCACTGGAAATGACGGTGGAGGCATTGGCCAGGAGTGCAATGGGGGGGATCTACAGTTGGCAATTGAAGGACCTTGGAAATGGCCTGCTCCATAATATAGAAGCAGCGGTCATTGCTCCCAGGGTTGGGCAAAGAGGACGGTCGAGCCCACTGACTCTGGACCACCTCCAGAAATAGAGGAGGGGCTGGAACCTCCTCCTTATCTGTATTGGGATTGATAAACATAGCTATATTAGGGTCCCTGTGTTGAGAAACTGGCAAGGCCCCAGTGCCAATCTGAGTAGTCTTCTTGGCCTTGTGCAAGAGGGGCTTGAAGGCCAGTGGTATAAAGAGGCCTGAAAAAGCCTGGGTGTCTGAAGGAATAGAATCTTCATCATCTGAGAAGCCTAATTATGGATGAATGCCCTCCCCCAGTGCTGAGGCCTCACTGACCATCGATGGAGAATGTGCCCTAGGCTGACCCTGGCCCCGGGACGAAGGAGACCTGTGATGTCCATTGTAAGAATGAGATCTAGATGCCCTTTGTGAGGAACAGTCCCTTTGGTATAATCCTGAGGCAATGCCTCTAGAGATGGCAGAGGAGATGAATCTCCTGATGCTTTCAGGCAAGAGATCCAAATCCTCCAGATCCTCCTCTGAGGGTCACATGGGAACTGGACCCTTGGGAGCTAGATGAGAGGGAGGTAGTTAATCCCCAGATCTCCTTTCCGAAGGTTCGCCGCTCCCATCCCTAAATGATCTAGGGGAGATGGGGGGGAATGTCTGCAAGGTCTAGCCGGGGAAACGGAGGGAAAGGAAGGCTAAAGCCCCTAGGAGGAGAGGGAGAGAACTGAGGAATGGGAGACCTGGATCTCTCTGGAGATGTGGGCCTAACAGGGTGAGATTGTTTCTCAACTCTGGCCACTCGTTTCTTCAAGGTCTTTTGTCTTCTAAGTTCATCCCTCACTGTAGCTCTGGAGGGGCGCTGATCTGCAGATGGCTTAGAAGCCGCTGCCCTGGTGCGCAGCCTGTCCTAGCCTTCCTCTCTCCCATCATCAATGCTCCCTTCAGGGCCATGTGCTGATCTGGTACTTGTAGAGGCCATGCCTCACTCACATGTCTGAATCTCATGGAGAGTCAAATAGGAGCCTTCCAGCCTCGATATCTGGCTTCAATATGGGCTTCAATATGCCAGCCTCGATGTGTGGCCGTGTGCAGATCTTGGTTATATATATATATATATATATGTGTGTGTGTGTGTGTGTGTGTGTGTGTGTGTGTGTGTGTGTGTGTGTGTATATATGTATATATGTATATATGTATATGTATATGTATATATATTTCTGCCACCGCCACAAGGTCGCTCCAAAATGGCCACCGCGCCTCGTGATGAATCAAAATGGCGGCCACCCAGTTAAATGGCTCTAAGGCAATGGCCTCCGGGCGAGCCCAGGCTGTTTGTCCACTCTTTGATTGTCCTCGCTGCAGGGACTTCCGAACCACAGGAAAGCTGCAAGTCTTTAGGCTGCAGTTGTTTTAAAACGTGGCGAGGCTAGGACGACGCAACAAAATTTTCTCAGTCGCGGCAAAGTTATTAAGACTGCGGCGGGCTATATGCGAGGCAATCCCAGCAGCACGGATCGCAATTGCAGGTGCGGCCCCTGCAATCCTACCTGACACCAATAGTTCACCCTGGGGCCTCTGGGAGTCTCAGCTGCGCTGGGAGCCCGTCACCCTTGCACACCCAGGAGTTGGGCAAAGCCTCCTCAGGCCCAGAGGCAAGGACCAGGAAGCCCTGCCTCCTTATGAGACTGACTAGCAGACTCGATGGCCAGCAGTCCGATAATTTAAGAATTTAGAATACCCAATTAATCGAATTAATATAATAAATATCAATACCTCAAGGATCCTAAACCAGTGCTTCTACTGAGACTGAGAGGAAACTGGGAGTCAATAGGGAAGTATGGTGTCTTTAAGAAAATTCCCTCAGTCTCTGGACCAATCAGGCTGTGACTAAACCCAGCTGTAGCCCCTCCCGCCGAGCTGCAGGAAAAGTTTAAGTAAATGAGATATAACAGAAAAAGTTTAAACAATTTATTAAATTAATTAAGCAGACAATATGGAATTTAGGATGTATAATGAATTACTTGATATGTTAAAAAATGTGCATAAAATGCTAATTGGGGAAAAAAACAGTGGAAAGTCAGAGGGAACTCCTAGAACAAGGAGGAGGAGAAAGGGAGAAAGAAAAGGGACTGAATGAAAAACAAGAAGATACCATAGAAGAAAAAGAGATTGAAAAAGAAAAATACTTACATGATTGTACTGGGATTTACAGTTATATACCAAAAAGAGACAAGGGGGAAGTGGCACCCAAGAAGGGAAAGTTAAATAGCAAAGGTGGGATTAATGGGGAAAAATTGGGGAGAGATACTAAAACAACAGAATTAAAACGGAGAAAAAAGATTGGAAATAAAAAATATAGTAATTTCAACAAAAAGCAAAAGCTAGGAAAATAGGTGGAGAGAAGAGAATATAAGAGAGGTGAAGTTCCTGAGAGACTAAGAGAAAATGGTTGAAAAGAGGAAAGAAGGAAAAGGATTTACTAGTGGAATAGAAGGAAATTTGGTAAATATAGCCAATGGTGGAAAAATATGGAATGAAAATAAGATGAGTGAAATATAAAATGAAAATATGATGTAAAATGAACTATGCATCATAGAAGATATAAAGGGGGGAAACCCGGACAACACTTTGTTTATAAAAGAAATTAAAATATGTAACAATTTTTTTTAAAAAAACCTTCGTTTAAAAAAAAAAGTCCTTTTGTTTGGAGTGCCCAATGTTGTATTTATATTACATGTTCCAGGGTAACTTACTTTAGGTTTCATCTCCTTGACTTTATATTATTAACAAATCATACAACAACATAGAAACAACAGAAAAACAACATGTATAATCAGAATTCAGGTAACACATTACTTTGGGAAACAAATCCTATCTTTGAAAGTTTTTCACTTTCATTTTTTCACTTAGAAATACATAATAATGCTGATGGAAATTCACAACAAGTTAGCTCTTTAAGATGACTGAATAAAATTAAAACTACCTAGTTGGACTTCTTGGACTGATAGTGAAATCTTTACAAACATTCTGACTTGAAATATAAATTGTATCTTTTGAAAATAATCAATAATTAACTCATCTAAACATCCTAAATTAAACCTTAGATAAGTGTCATCACTGTTCCCCAATTATTTACAAGTATAATCACATCTGATATTTCCAGGGTCGCTTAAAATTACTAGATGAAAATGTAATAGAATTGGATTATCAATAGTCACAAAAGAAGCATAAGCTAGCTCCTACAATAGTAGGATTTACACTTTTACTTCATATAACATTATAGCATTCAGCTGTTAAAATTGGCTTATGAATACACATTGTTAGAAATTTAAAGAGAAGTCAGTTCTATTATTTACTAAGTCATTGATTTCTTACCTCAAATAAGCGCAAATCTGCAGGAACTCTATCACCCACTGATAGGCAAACAGTATCTCCAGGAACTAAGTCTCTTGCAAGTGTATGTTCTACCTTTCCTTCTCGAACACTGGAGAGACATAAATAGATAAAAAGTTAACAGAATATATCTATGATGGCGAACCTATGGCATGCAGGTGGCACGCAGAGCCCTCTTTGTGGGCACACGTGCTGTCTCAGCTGCTCTTCTGGTTTCTGGTGCGCGCATGTGCACCAGCCAGCTAGTCTTCACACATGCCAAAGCACTAGAAACCTGAAAACCAGCTGGCTGGCGCATGTGTGTGCCGGCCAACTGGTTGTGTTTTTGGCGCTCCGGCACACGCGAAGACCAGCTGGCCAGCATGCGCATGCCGGAAATCCAAGATCATGCGCACCGGCCACCTGGTGATCGTGTTTCCAGTGCTCTGCCGCACACATGCAGGGTATGATTCCAGTTGGGGCACTCAGTGCCAAAAAGATTAACCATCACTAGAATATATTATTCCTTCACATTTATTTTAAGAATTAAAAAGACCTTTAAATTTAACAGCTAATAAGATCACAATGTACATTATTCCAATCCTGATGCTATTTTAAAAAGTCCTAAAGACCTCTAGAGTAGATGAGAATGACCTTAGAAAACAGGGGAAAAAGCCACAGACTAGCCAATTATATGAAAGGTATTGCAATCTACAGAAGTAGTGAGGATGTGGGAAGCATTTTAGATTAGAACCCCACTAGTGTGAGTCGAAGGAAAGGAGGGAAAAAATACTTTCGATTGCCAAGATTTTGAAGATGTAACTTTACAGTAGGGATAGATAGTGTATCAATTTGCTTCTTCACTGGACTACTTCAAAGGACTAATAACACATGACTATTTTCCAAAGCTTTGGGTTAAAGCAATGGTTCCCAACTTTTTTTTGGCCATGCCCCACCTAAGCATCTCTAAAATTCTGATGTCCCCGGTGACATATAATTCTTACTTTACTCAAAAAGTGAACTCTACTCACATAGAGGAAGCCTAAAAGGCCATTAACTTGGTTTAAACAAGGTTCAAATTGTCCTAATTAAAAATCAAATTGCCCTCCTGTAGGGCGTGGGCCCCACATTGGGAACCACTGGGTTACAGTGATTGGAATATGTCAGATACATTTGCGTGTATAGATGTTGTTGACCCGATTTATCATTTTGTTCTTCCCCCCTCTTTTTTAAAAAAGATTTCTACTTATGTTGCATTTTCTATCTTGTTTAGTTTTATATAAACTATCCAGTCTCAGTTTGGGGTTATGCAATGCCTACATCTAATAAATTAAAACAAAATTCAAGTTATAATCTTTGACTGGCCTTTGTGTGTACTTCAGGATAAAATTTGTTTGATTTGCTATACTAAACATCATCCCTTTCAGATGTTATTTGTTCCATTTCAAGTAGAAATTGAGATTGAAGTTTATAAATATGAACAAAAATCAAAATCCCAACTATTTTTTCTCCTTTATTAAAATTCCTTTGAAATTTGTATCATGAATGTACAATATAAAAAAGATGTGTTTTTTGCACATGATTTTTTCACATCTATAATTAGCCAGATTTTTTAATGAATTCTATTGTACAGAATTAAAACCATGGTCAGGTGCCATCTTATGGAATCTCTATAAAAATATAATTGTAGAGAGGGTTGGATTAAAAACAGGTTTATGTGGACTCATACAAATTGATGGAACTTAAGGCATGCATGTCGGAATACAGGTGAGTGTAATTTAATAGCCACAAAATCTAGCAATTGTTTATACATAAATGATACGAACCTTAAAAATATTATATATTTGAAAGATTGCACTTTTTATTTATAGAATTATGAACTATTTCTCTGCTCATAAGCATTTCTTCAACAACTAGATTCCCCCTTCAAAAGAGTCAATTATCATCTGGTGGCTCAAAAGTGTCTGTATTCACTATTCTTTCAAGGGCACAAGTACATAAAAATCAGTCATTTAAAGAACCACTGTTCATAATTTATTTTCAAAGAATATTTCATACTATTCTTCACTGTAATCTTCAAATAGTATTACATTTTACAATTAAATTGAAATCATCAAAATAATTACTGCTAAACAGGTCAATTCAAATAAATCACAGCTATTTTGCAAAATATGAAATTAGATTTGTATCTTCAGACATGTCACATACATCTAAAACCAGAATGTTAATTCTTACCAGTGACATCCTGGAGGTACAAGTTTACTCAATTCTTCAAGAGATTTTTCAGAACGATATTCCTGCAAATACAAAGCATGAAATTAGAGACCAGACTTCGATATATGCACAAGATTTGTGAATGTCTGTACTTCTGTAGTTTATCTAGTATTTTCCACATATGCAAAATTATTAACGGATTTTTCCCCCAAGAGCTAGTATTACATTTTAAGCACAAAACTTAATTTTGTAGTGGATCGTCCCAGGTCAGCCTAATCATAGGATAGCATGTGACTTTTTTATGGCAGCTGGATGCCTTCTTTGGAGCAAGTGACTTACACTGATTTCTCCAGTCCAGAAAGCTCTTCCACAATTTGGGTAAAGAGGTCAGTAGAATGCATCACTGAATGCTATTACTGCTTCCAAAAGATCAGTCATGATTAATTTTAATTACTTGACAAGAACTATGGTCATTGTTAGCATTCCATGGCATAATCAAGAAATGAAAAGTTTCGTGTAGCACTAGTATCCTGTGTAGCTTCTTATACAGTGGATATTACTACAACCTGTATTACATGTCTATTAGCAAAAGTGGTATCTGTTGATTACCAAGTGTTGATAAACATCATACTACATTTGCATCAACTATGGAAATAAAAAGATGCTGCATAGAAAACTGCTATAGGATGAATTTCTCATGGAAAAAAAAGAATGACCCTAAGCTCTGAGGATTAGTCTTCCAATTCCCAAATATTCTCATTGTTAAATTTTATTATCCAATTTGGGGCTAGAATGGAACCCCTGAGAATCCAAACTATATTTTTCAGTTTTAATTAGAACATACTTTTTTAATGCTGTTATAACTTTGAACGATCATTAAATGAACTGCTGTAAGTCGAGGACTACCTGTATATGTATGTATAATATGTCTCTGTCTCTGTATGTATGTGTATATGTATGTATGTGTATATGTATATGTGCATGTATGTATGTATGTGTATATGTATATGTGCATGTATGTATGTATGATCCATGTATATGAGTGATTCAGATTTACATCAATAATCTGAACCAAAAAAGTATATCAATATTTTCCCAATTGTGAGACAACATATTTATCAATAGATTGCAAAAGGAAATTCTTCTTTGTGAGACATTTCTTTACTTCAGCAAGCAAAATATTATTACAGGATCAGTAAATTTAGTCCCTCCTTTCCTGTATTCTCTACTAGATATATATTTCAATATATATATTTATATTTTGAATCAGAGATATAAACACATTAAAGGGAAGGAAAATAGGAAAAGAATCAACCTACAAATAAACTGTTAAATGTTTTAATTGCCATAACAATTGTAAATACATAGCAAATAATGACTGGAAAGAAGCAAACGAGAAATTCTTACCTGAACGAAGGCAACTGTAACAACAATAAGTATTGCCTGTATGAAAGATGATAAATGCTACTTATAATATATATTTTAGCATCTAAGTAAATATGCACATTACTGTATTTTTCCAAGTATGACGCACCTTTTCCCCTTTAAAAAAAGGCTGAAAATCTGGCTGTGTCTTATACATTGAATACAGAATTTTTTGCCTCCTGAAACCCCATCCCTTCACCAAAATGGCTGTGCATACCCTTTAGGAAGCTTTTAGAGCTCCTGAGGGTTGGGGAATGCAGAAATGAGCAAAAATGGCCCATTTTTTTGCTCAATTTTACCCCCTCCCAACCCCCAGGAGCACTCTATAAGCTTCCTAAAGGATATACATGCCCTTTTTTTAATGAAAAACAGGCTGTTTTTTGCTCGCTTTTGCCCCACCCCCTACCCCAGTCTCCCTAAAGGCTATTCATGGCTTTTGGGGGGAGGGAAACGGGTCCATTTTTGCGAAAAACAGGCCGTTTGGGGGAGGTTTGCAGAGTGCAAAAAACATTTTTTTTAAATTTTCCTCTTCAAAACCTTGCTGTGTCTTATATTCCAGTGTGTCTTATACTCCAAAAAGCATGGTAAATACTATCCAGAAGATATTAGAAACCAAATTTAAAAAGCAGGCAACTTCAGTTACAATTTCAGTTAGTATCCCATTATTACTGAATCAAGTGAAAAAATTAATTATATTGTCATTATGTAAAAGAACAAAAAACGTAATGAATTAATTCTGGGATCTTTTAGATTACAACATCATTCACATGATATATTTTTTTGGTTAAGTCTCTTAGACTTATCACCATTTCAGATATATTTGAGTTTTCTCCAATATGTCTAATAGCATTTCTACACAAAAGACAAAGTTGGGGACATGTCATTAATGGATGTATACTTTGAAAACCAAAAACATTTTCCATGATTTTATTGTTTGCCAATATCCGGATGAAGATTTGTTTTCTTATCTAGTATCATTCAAAGGGGGGGAGGGAATGAAAAACATGCAAATTTTCTCCTTTTATACCACCTATTTCTTAAACTTACATGCTGTAATTTAGTAAGATTTGAATTCCAAACATTGCTACTATGCAAAACAATCATACATGAAGCATTCCATGATGATTCCTGATAATCTGTTGAGACTGAAAACTCTTGGTCCAGGCATAGGCAGAAGTATTAAGGGAGAGGCAAAATAAGTAAAAGTTGGTATCTACTCATGCCAACTAAGAGAAGGAAGGGAAATGAAGGTTATAAGAAGACGAGAAAGGCTGTTTGCATAGCTCTGCCAATCTCCTTAGCTTTAGTTATATCATAACAAATTCTCTTTAGGCTTCTTTTTTAATCTTTCCTTACTTGCTGCTAAAATCTTTGGGTAGGCAGAAAAAGAAAAGTTCTGAGAAAAGTGGAAGGTGGGGTAAACACATAAATTGGAAACTACATATATGAAGCCATGGTAAGGAAGGCAGAAGGCAGGACTGGAAATATTTGACCCCAATGGGCCAGTTCAATATGCTGCACTTATAAAGACATCAGCAACAGTGGCTAATGGAAAATAGTGTACAGATAGTCCTCAAGTTGAGAATGTAATGGAGGCTATAGGGGACTCAAGGATAGCTTCAGTGATGAAAAAGAAGGCTTCCGGCTGCCTTTCTTGCTGTCAAAGTGCTTGTGAATTGTGTAGGCTTCAGCAGCCCTTTACAAAAAGCCTTTGCCAGTAGAAACAGATCTTTGGAGGGAGTCTCTGTTCCTACTAGCAAAGGCTTTTTGCAAAGTGCTGCCAAAGCCTACAGGGACACAATCTTCCTGCAGGCTTCAGCAAGGAAACTGCAAACAGAGGGAAGGCGTGAAGGACCAAAGCCTTTCCTCCGTTTGCAAATGTCCAGGCCTCATTTCTCAGAGGTCACATGAGATCAATAGCACATGGTCTCGTGCTACTGATCTCGTGATACATTACACCTCTGTTCTGTATGAATGCACCTAAAACCTGAAGCAATGAAGTAGGCAAAGAAACCACGATAAAGAGATCTTCGCAACTTGAGTCTCCACAGGCAGAAAGCCTGTGAAGACTTGGCAGGGGAAGTGAATAGGCAGGGTGAATGTTGCAGAGCCATTGCGGTCATTCATAAGGGCAAACAATTGCCATGATGCTACAATATTTGTAATTTCGGGACTTGTTCGTAAATGCTAGGAGGTGCTTATTACGTAACTCTGAACATTCTCTAAGGGAACACTCCGGGGATTACCTGTCTGCCAAAATGCAGCAGGCAATCAGGCTAATACAGTCAATGCAGAAGAGAAGGGGAAATATAGCTAAAATACATAAGCCTTGCCTACCCCATAAGTTCTAGAATTGATTTAAACGATATTCAAATATTATTTCCATTTTAACAGGTGTGTAAGTTTACAGTATCTTAGTATCTTAGAGAATCAGTTAAATTTTTTGGAAAAAAAGTAAGAGAACAAGAACAACATGACCAACAATATGAACTACTGTATAGCTCCATACAATCAATATATCACTGATCAAAGGAAGAATATAGTTACATGAGAAGAAATGTAGATGCACAGAGAATTGTATCTCTTTAATTTTCAAGACCTTACAATGGGAACAATATACAAATATTTTTAATATATTTAAGTAATAGTCAATGATTTGGAATTTTTTTTGCCATGTATACAATCCAAAAGCTTACAGAGAAAGGCATCCTTAAAATTTCAGATGTACTGTACAATCTTAATATATATATGGTATTTAATTGCAGAAAAAACTGAGCAGATGCCATTTCTTAAAACTAGTTAAAATGCATGTTTCAGTAAAACATATTATGTGGACAAAGCAATTTGAGATGGCAAGCAATGCAAAGCAATTCTATTTGATCTAAAGCAAATAACTTTAAAAAAAATAGCTGAGAATATCTAAATACATACATATAGAGGGCTGCGTTTATTTAAGCATGGACCTGAAACGGTGGCCATCTAGATGTTAGTAGAACTACATTTCTCATTATTTATAACCATTGGCCATGATGGATAGTGTTTATCATAAGCTCTATACCCTTCATTTAAATGCAAAATGACAATCTTACCACAGTGATACTGACGGCATCATCAAATTGATGCATTATAACACTGATGACTGCAGAAGCCAGGAGAAGCATAATCAGAGGATTTTTAAACTACAGAGAAAAGGGAGGAAAAAAGACAGAAATATCTTGGAATAATAAAGAAAATTCCTTTACCTATTACATTAAAAATAATGATAGCTTTATGGGAACAACATACCAGAAAATAACTCCCAAGTCATAATGCCTCAAAAGATGAGGCCTTAAGCGATATTATTAAAAATGTTACTGTGCTAGATTTTAATATGTTTTATTATTCAAATGTAATTAATACATCTCTAAATAAAATATTTAAAGAAAAGTTTTATACAAATAGTCATTAACTTACAAGAGTTCATTTAGTGATTGCTCAAAGTTACAATGGCATTGAAATGGTGACTAATGAGAGTTTTTTACACATAAGACAATTACAGCATCCCCATGGTTACATAATCAAAATTCAGACACTTGCCCAAAAATTCATATTTATGACAGTTGCAGTGTTCCGGGATCATGTGATCACCTTTTGCGACTTGTAACAAGTAAAGTCAATTCAATTAATAATCATGTTACTAACTTAACAACTGCAGTGATTCATTCAACAACTGTGGCAAGAAAGGTCGTAAAATGGGGCAACATTCACTTAACAAATGTCTCTCCTAGCAACAAAAAATTTGGACTCAATTGTATTCATAAGTCAATGACAATTTGTATGCATTTTTATTACTAATCAGAATTTCATTTACAAATATAATCATCACAAATATTGTGTAAATATTTATTTAAATAAGGTTTGAAAGAAGAGGAGAAGAAAAATCCAAAGAGTTCAATCCTAAAGTGATCTGAGTAGTGGGTGGAAACTATCTTGGAAGATTAACTCAGCTGGAATACATTTCTCTACTTACCATCATCATACCACCACATCATAAGCTGATTTTGATCCCATTTTTTCTTAGTTTGCATGAAGGTAGTTCATTTGGGTACTTAAAATAATAAAAGTGTTCTTGGAAAAGATTCTTACCTGAGAAATATATTTTTTCCATAGTGGTTCATCTTCAGTAATATCAAATTCATTCCAACCATGAAAGGCCCTTCTATGGCAAACTTCACAATTTTTCAAGCCATTCTGAATATCAGCCTTTGAAACATATAGAGATATGTATTTTAAGAGATGTATTCAATCTAAACATTCATGTGAATGTATTCTTTCTGTACAATCAAATAGTAAAATCCCATAAATCCATACTGTGTGAATATTATACCTGGGTAAAAGCCTTTTATCTAATATTGTTTCATAATTGTGTACTTTAAGAATCAGAATGATACAGTAGAAGTTCTATTATTAAAAACAATGAAGATTTATTCCGGAATTGCCGGGTTTTTACTAACAAAAATATTTAATGTTCACTTTCTTCTACTAGACTGGATTTCAGCAACCCGCTGCTCTGGACCCACATGTGGCTCTTTGACCCCTATCCTGTGGCACCCTGCTGACTCGGTCGTGCAATCTACAACCTGCTCTCCGCTCAGAGATACTGGCCCAATACCTCACTAACATGAAGCCTGGCAGGTGGGAATGGGATCCAGGAAGAGGATACGACGGAAAGGGGGACAGGCTCGCAGCTGAGAAGAGAGAAGAGTCGCGGTGGCAGCTTCCCTGAAGATGACCCTCTTACTTCTTCTCCTCAAGTGACCCACTGGCTGGCTGTTGCAGGATCAGAAGGGCGCACATGAGTGGGACTACCCTCCTGAAGTTAGTGGCTGGGGTTGGCCAAAACGCAGCGAAGGTGCATGGAGCAGTGGATTGACCGGCTGACAGGCGAGGATCTTTCACGAGGGCATCCGGCTTTCTCCAAGCCTGATCTCCGGGGGGGGGGGGTGAGGTTTGGGGGGACCAGCTCCCTTTTCCCACTCCCCTGAGCTTCTTTATTCCTCCAGCTGAGCGGTGCTGGCAATGGCATTGATTGAAAAGCATCCTCCAGACAGCAAAAATCCCCTATAAAGCCACTCAGAGGATGCTCCACTCACTTGCAGAGGGTATTCCTGCTCGTATGAGAGAAAGAGAGGGAGGGAGGAGGAAGAATAAGAGAGAAATGATAAATGATGGAAGGAGAGAATGAGAGAAAGAGAAACAAATGAGAGAAGGGGGAGAGGGAAATGAGACAGAGCAACGGCCACGCATGCCAAAAGACGCGAAGAGGGGTTCCTGGCCATCACTTCTTAGCAGAGTAGAGCTGTGGTTGGGGCTTCCCTCCCTCCCTACCTGAGTGGGTTTCTTGCATGGCACCAGTCCTCCAGCCTGTGGCTCATCTGCAGTCCGAAGTACCTGGCTGGCTCGGGCGCCCCAGAAAAGCAGCGGCAGTGGCAGCCACAAGGGGAAGGGCAGGAGCGGCCGGCCGGCCCCTGCAGCCACTCCCATACCAACCAGAAGTGACACTATGACAGCCGCCGGGGGCGAGGGGCAGCAGCGGCAACGACGGGCTTTCCTCCCTCCCCACCGGAGCAAGCTACTTGCACAGCTCCAGCCCGCGGCTCTAATGAGGATCTACTATCTGGAGTGCCTGGCTGGCTCGGGTGCCCCAGAAGAGCAGCAGCTGCAGCCACAGGGGGAAGGGCAGAAGCAACCGGGCAGTCACTGCAGCTGTTCCCAAGTCAGAGAGCCAGGCCCTCGGTGGCGTCTTTATAAGGGTAGCTCACCTCCTTGCCAGCAGTTCCTCCAGTGTTTCGGCTGGAAGCAGCAGCGCAACAGTCAACATTACCAGGGGCAAAGGGGTGGTGGTGGTGGCGAGAACGGACAACCACCACCCCTTCGTCCCTTCCCCAACAGTGGCTGTTGCACTTCTGCTTCCAGCCGGGATGCTGGTGAAGGAGCTGCTGACGGGGAGGCGAGCTGCCCACATAAAGACACCGCCGAGGACCTGGCAGAATATATCCTGGCTGGAAGTGGCAGCGTGCCGGACTGCGGATCCTCATCAGAGCCATAGGCTGGAGCTGTGCAAGAAGCCTGCACAAGCGGGGGGGGGAGGGAAGCTTGGGCCCACCATCCTCACCATCGCCACCCCTTCGCCCCTGGTAGCGGTGGCTATTGCGCTGCTGCTTCCAGCCGGGATATATTCTGCCAGGCCCTTGGTGGCATCTCGGTACAAGGGGTGAAGGGGTGGCAGTGGCGAGGATAGGTGGTCCCAGGCTTCCCTCCCTCCCCCCGCCCAAGCAGGCTTCTTGCACAGCTCCAGTCTGTGGCTCTGATGAGGAGCCACAGTCCAGAGCGCTGCCGCTTCCAGCTGGGATATATTCTGCCAGGCCCTCGGTGGCGTCTTTATGCGGGTAGCTTGCCTCCCCGCCAGCAGCTCCTCCACCAGCATCCCAGCTGGAAGTGGAAACGCAACAGCCGCTATTGGGGAAGGGACGAAGGGGTGGCGGTCGCCCGTTCTCGCCACTGCCACCCCTTCATCCCTGGTAAGAGTAACTGTTGCACTGCTGCTTCCAGCTGGGAGGCTGGAGGTGCTGCTGGCGTGGAGGTGAGCTACCTGCATAAAGACGCTGCTGAGGGCCTGGCAGAATATATCCCGGCTGGAAGCAGCAGCGCTCCGGACTGCAGATCCTCATCAGAGCCGCGGGCTGGAGCCATGCAAATAGCCCATTTGGGTGAGGGAGGGAGGGAAGCCCTTGCCCGTCCTTGCCATTACCGCCCCTTCGCCCTCAGCAACTGTCAGTGCTGCTTCTGGCTGGGATGCTGGAGCAGCCAGAAGGAGAAGCCTCCAGGTGAGGTGGGTGGGGCAGGCACCGATTGCAAATGCTTCTGGTGCATCTGAAGGAACAGGCAGAATGGCTACTGGGACCTGAGGCAGAGCGGCATAGACATAGGCAACACACCCGGCAGTGGCAGTGGCGGCAACAGCATTGTAGGGGCGAGGATAATGCCCAGGGGTTGCCCCATAACCCAGGTCAGGAACATGGAGCCAGGAAATGGGTCTCCCAGGGCATCAGCTGGCCAAAGTGCACGCCTTCGCAGGCCGCAATAGAGACAAAGTTTGTGTGCTAGCCGGGGTGATCGCGAGGCTTGGGGCCCAGCACCGGCCAGCTCAACCATCCCACCAAGAGAAGCGCTTTCCTCTGTTGCCTCCGAAGGCAACAGGGCGTGGCAGGCGAGGCTGCAGTGGATGTAAGTGGAAGGTGCTGGGTCCATTCCTTCCATAACGGCCGTTATATTCCTCCCTGGGCTCCATCTCCTGGGCAGGCAGAGCAAGAGCCCAGAGCTAAGCCCATCGGCCACAACCTCTATTTCCAAGAGCAGCCTGTTCAGTCGCCCCCAGTGCAGTCCAAGAGACAGCAAAGAGCCTCAGGAGGGTGGGGAAGCTGTTTTTTCCTCCCTAAGCTCCTTAAAAGCCTCTGGAGCCTGGGGAGGGCGAAAAACAGGGCTATCAGGGGCCAAAAGGGGAGGGGATTGCGTGCACATATGCAGGGTGTGCACACGCACACATGCGCAAGGGGGTCATGTGCATAGCATTATGGGTATGGTAAACCCACGTACGGCCCCCTTGTGCTCCTCCCGCTTTTGGCACAGGAGCCCAAAAAGTTTCGCCATTGCTGGCATAGGGCAATTGTTGGCAGAAATTCCAAAAAGAAAAGGTTAAACAAGGGAGCATTTTAGAATTTCTATCTCATCACTATATAGATTCATTCAATGGTGGGATTCAAATTTTTTTACTACTGGTTCTGTGGGCATGGCTTGGTGAGCATACTGTAAAATTTGGGGAAGGGTACTGCAAAATCCCCATTTCCTCCCAATCAGCTGGGACTCAGGAGGCGGATAATAGATGAGGGCAGGGCCAGTCAGAGGTTGTATTTACCAGTTCTCCGAAACTCAAAATTTGCGCTACCAGTTCTCCAGAATGATCAGAATTTGCTGAATACCACCTTTGGGTTCATTCATGTACAAGTCATGTTAAACATTTGGCTCTATGTATCGAAAAAAGTATAGCTGACATCACTCAATTCTTCTATACACATGAAAGCCATTAAGTCCTGACTTTCCTACAGATATCTGAGAAAGGAGAGTTATTTCAATTATTTTATGGAACACATATGTGCTAAATTCAATCTAATCTAAAGCAATTCAGTCTATTGTGATGCTAGGAATTGGTTTCTTTTCAATGCATGGTTAAGTTTATTTGGATTATTACTGAGAAGGAAAAAAGCATATATTTTACTTTCTTTCCTATAAAAAATGCCTTGGCACACAAAACTGGCTCCAAAGTCTGGGTACCTTTCAAAGTAAACCAAAAGCACCTGGAAGGACAGAAGAATGGAAAATAGGTTCTTTGTGGTTCCATTACAGCATCTTTGTAAATCACCATTATCTTCTTTTAAAAACCCATAATCTCTTGCAGGATGGAGTCTGGGCAACTGAATGGAGCTAGCAAAGCGTTTAATGGCCAGATGCCCTTCTTGTCGCCAAAGCACCTCTGTGAATGGCACTGTATTATTGGTTTTCTTTTTTGTCATTTAAACATAATTTTATTGTGCAAAGTTCCAAGATCTTCCAAAGAAAGTACTTGGTGCTCTCCTAGCTTGGTGATTTTCTTGAAGATGTTTCATTACCAAACTAGGTAACATAATTAGCGCTAGAAGGGAGTGGAGTTTGCTCTTATTTTTATATACTAGTAACTTACCCAGTCAGTGTTGATGATTCACTTTCCAAAGTAAATCAGAAAATGTGCCCATTTAGCAAATAAAATTCATTGATTCTATTCTGATTTTAATAATACTTGAATAAACAGTGTAGATCAGTGCTGAGTGGGGAATTCTGGAAGTTGAAGTCCATACATTTGAAACTAGTCAAAGTTGAGAAATGCTGGTCTAGATTATTACATTAACAATACAAATAATAGATTAAATTGTGATTAGTATGTTTAAAAATGGTAGATGAGCACGTTTGTTTAAAGCAGGTCTAGGACAACTCATCAAGGCTGACTCACCCCAGCTGACCTGCCATGGGACAACTCAACATGGAATAACTCAAAAGAGGTAGAATTGAATTGCATCGGGCCTTTAAGTTTGAACCTTCTCAATTTAGAAGTCCTCAAGGCTGGATGCACATTCATTTGTCCCTCTCTTGAGTTATCCCTCATTGATTTCTTTTATGGTGAGTTGCCCTGTGGCGAGACGGCCATGGCAACATGGCTGTGGCAAGTCAATGGCAGCAAATTATCCCATTTCTTAAAGCAGTCCTTCCCATTCCTAGATGCAACCAACAGTCCAAAGTAACTGAAGTTATAGGAGTTATAGTATCAAACATCTGTATCTAACAAGACTAAAACCACTTATAAAAACTCAAAATGGATCTGCTTTATCTATGTTTAAAGTTTAATCTAAATGTAGAAATCAGTATTTACCCATCAACTATAAAGAGGTAGTTTTCATCAATTTTTAGCAAACCAAGGCATTATTTGAACATCATAAAGAAATAGAAATAACTAGCAAATTATCAACTGATCAGACATGTGAAGTTAACAAACACTCAAGGATATTAAGAAAATGTTCTTATATATTCAAGTTATTATTTACCTGAAGAATGCTTGCCACTTCATTGACTGCTAATTCACTTGCTTTTTTGGAAGTTAGAACAGGAATCATTATTTCATTTTCATCCTTAGGCAGCTGTTGAAAATGTGCAACCTAAAAAACAAGGAGCTATCTATATCACCAGATACCATAGTTCAGCTGCTCCAGTAAGTTACAAAAAATAATATCTAGCAAAACATATCTCTCTTTAACAAGCTTCCACCCATTACTTCTTGTACTGCTCTCAAATACTCTGGAGAATAGGTTAATCTCTTCTTCTTTGTGACAGCTCTGCAAGTATTAGAAGACAACTATCATGTCACCCCTAATCCTTCTCTTCAATAGGCAAGGCATACCTAGCTCCCATAATCATTCATCATACAATTTGGCCTCCAAAGCCTTTATCATGCATTATTACCTTTTCAAAAATGGATTGGACAACCATGTTGCAAGGCTCCTTCCTATCTAGGGCAAGGAGTTAGACTAGAGTCCTTTCCAACCCTATTATTCTATTATCTATGACAACATGGGAAAAATTGTTTACCAGGAGATAATTAATGGATCTTCTTGGAGATAAATTTAAGCCCTTTTGAATTGGTTAACTGGATAAATCCACTGATTTTGGGGGGGATTTTGTTATGCCTACTATGGCGTGCAGCCTTTAAGAAATAACCAGAACAATCATAAAATTGCAATTATAAGAAGACAACCACAACCTAAAGACCTCACTTAAATGTGCATAAAAGATTAGGTCATCACAGACTGCTGACATAAAATTACTAAGTCATGGCTTTATTTTAACATTGATTGAACTGTGGCTTTGAACACAAATCCTCACTGAAATCTCCCTCTTTAAATTAAAGTCACAAGAATAAAAAATATTTCTCAGCCCATTTTGTATGGTGCTAAGTAAGAAAAATTATAATTTCTCTAAAGAAAATATGGCACTTGAATATGCAGGTTTTTTTATTCCAAAATGTAAGATAACATGAAAATATCTTTGAGTAGTACATTTCTAGGTTTCTAATAATTAGCACATTATTTTAATTGTACAGGTCAGTAAAGATAAATGTAAAGGTTCCCTTTGCACATATGTGCTAGTCATTCCCAACTCTAGGGGGTGATGCTCATTCCGTTTCAAAGCTGAAGAGCCAGTGTTGTCCGAAGAAGTCTCCGTGGTCATGTGGCCGGCATGACTAAATGGCGAAAGCGTACGAATACTGTTACCTTCCCACCAAAGTGATCTCTATTTTTCTACTTACATTTTTTACATGCTTTCAAACTGATAGGTTAGCAGAAGCTGGGCCATGTAACAGGAGCTCACTGCATTATGCGGCGCTAGGAATTCGAACTATCAAACTGCCAACCTTTCTGATCATCAAGCTCAGCGTCTTAGCCACTGATCCACCTTAGAATATAGATGGTAGTGAGCTGGAAATCTATCATCTTATCTCTTAACATGAGTTGATCTTATTTTTCATTATATTTTATTCCATCTACTATATCTGATTATTCTGAAACTCTTATAGTTTGTTTTGTAAAAAGTAAAGTTATTATGAGTGATAAATAATACAATAATGTAAATATTATTTCTATGCATCACTAGATAGATATAGATAGCAAATGGTTGAGAGTTAGATGATAGTAGATACAAGTAGATAGTATACAGATAATAGTATATAGTGCCGTGATGGCGATCCTATGGCATGCGTGTCAGAAGTGGCAGACGGAGCCATGTCGCCTAAGACCCGTTCCTCTTCCAGGTTTCTGGTGCGCATGCATGCGCAACTATCAGCTGGCCTTTGTGCATGCAGCAGTGCCAGAAACTGGAACAGCTGGTCTTCCATTTCTGGAGTAAGCATGCGCGCCAGTTAATAGTCAAGCGCGCATGCATGCCAGTAACCGGGAGATTAGCTGGCCAGCCTGCATGCGCGTGCCAGAAACCAAAAATTCATTTTTTCAGTGCACCCATGCCCCCTGGGCAGCTCCTCTTCTGGGTTGCGGCCCAGAGGAACATGCACAGGTTCCCTTTTCGACACCAGTACTGAAAAGGTTCGCCATCACTGATATAGTGGGTAATAAATAGGTAGCAGCTGTCTATAAATAGGATAAATATAAACAGTTGATAATAGATAACAGATAATAGATGATCATAAATAGATAGTAGATAGTATATTTCTGCCAGCGAAAAAAGGCTCCCCAGCTTCATTTTTAGCTGCAATGGCCTTCTGCAACCCTCTGCAAGCAAAATCAGAGCTCTGGAGGGCCATGACATTTTCACTGGCAGAGGGACCACAGACCGGTCCTTCGTTGTTTCTGGGGCAGTCCTACGGGTCAGATCTAAGCACCCGTGAGCCGGATCCAGCCCCTATACCATTTCAGACTCATAGCTATCCAACATCATCTTAAAGAATTCCAGTGTTGGGGCATTCACAACTTCTGGAGGCAAGCTGTTCCATTGATTAATTGTTCTAACTGTCAGGAAATTTCTCCTCAGTTCTAAGTTGCTTCTCTCCTTAATTAGTTTCCAACCATTGCTTCTTGTTCTACCCTCAGATGCTATGAAGAATAGTTTGACTCCCTCTTCTTTGTTGCAACCCCTGAGTTATTGGAACACTGCTATCATGTCTCCCCTAGTCCTTCTTTTCATTAAACTAGACATACCCAGTTCCTGAAAACGTTCCTCATATGTTTTAGCCTCCAGTCCCCTAATCATCTTTGTTGCTCTACTCTGCATTCTTTCTAGAGTCTCCACATCTTTTTAATGTCGTGACAACCAAAACTGAATGCAGTATTCCAAGTGTGGCCTTACCAAGGCATTGTAAACTGGTATTAACACTTCACATGATTTTGATTCTATCCCTCTGTTTATGCAGCCTAGAACTGTGTTGGCTTTTTTGGGAGCTGCTGCACACTACTGGCTCATATTTAAATGGTTGTCCACTAGCACTCCAAAATCCCTCTCACAGTTACTACTATTGAGCAAGATACCACCTATACTGTACCTATGCTTTTTGTTTTTCTTGCCTAAATGTAGAACCTTACTTTTTTCACCATTGAATTTCATTTAGTTAGATAGTTCCCAATGTTCACGTTTGTCAAGATCCTTCTGTATCTTAAGCCTATCTTCTGGAGTGTTGGCTATTCATTCCAGCTTGGTGTCACCTGCAAATTTTATGAGTTCCCCATTTATCCAAATCATTGATGAAGATGTTGAAGAGTACTGAGTCCCCCATTTATCCAAATCATTGATGAAGATGTTGAAGAGTACTGGGACTAAAACAGAGCCTGGGGTACTCCACTGCATACCTCCCTCCATGTAGATGCAGTTCCACTGAGGACTACACGTTGAGTGCGGTTGGTCAGCCAGTTACAAATCCGTCTGGTGGTGATGCTGCCTAACCCACATTTTTCTACTTTGTCTAGTAGTAGGTTAGGGTCTACTTTATCAAATGCCTTGCTGAAGTCCAAGTAAACTATATCGATGGCATTCCTCTGGTCCACTAATTTTGTTACGTTGTCAAAAAATGCAATAAGATTAGTCTGGCATGATCAGTTTTTGATAAACCCATGTTGGCTTTTGGCTATTACTTTGTTTATTGCTAAGTGTTCGCTAATTCGTTGCTTGATTATCTTTTCCAGAATCTTCCTTGGTATTGAGGTCAGGCTGATAGGTCTGTAGTTTCCTGGATCTATTTTTTTCCCCTTTTTTGAAGATAGAAACCACATCAGCTTTTTTCTTGTTCTAGTTGCTTTATTTCCACACAAAAATACACTTTCTCTTACCAACACACACACACACACAGAATGTGAGAGGGCAGCTGTTAATTATAAAAGCTGTGCTGAGACAGCTGAATGTAATGGTGTATGTGTATACCGGTATGTATGTATGTATGTATATACTTTTTTTTTTTTTTACAAATTTTCACTTGTGTTATAAGATACTTTGTGTAGCTCATACATGTCCAGGCATGCACTCCCAGCATATTACATAACACGGACTATTAAAACAGTTCACATGAACAAAGGCTACTCATTTTCTTGGTGTCAGTTCCCATGCATTTTGATGTGATTGTTTGAAGGCAAACACTGTCTCTTTACAATTTACATAACAAGCCGATTATAGACTTATAGGATGATCAAGTAGTGACAGCATGAATATCTCACCAAAGCCAAAACAGCCATGATATATTCTGCTACATTTGTGGTGAGTGCTGTACATACATAAGCCTCAAAGCCTTACCATTACTAGACTTGTTAAGAAAGTACAACTGTACTTTGGTTGTAAGATTGGTCTAAACCAGTGTTTCTCAATCTTGGCAACTTGAAGATGTCCGGACTTCAACTCCCAGAATTCCCCAGCCAGATGTCTGGACATCTTCAAGTTGCCAAGATTGAGAAACACTGGTCTAGACATTGAGGGCCAGATCAGCATTGTGATTGTCCTCCAAGGGCCAGGGGAAGAGGGGCATGGTCGGGTGGTCATGGCCGACTGGGCATTGTCCGGTGATGGCCAGCTTCACGTAGGTAGTGCCTGTGGGGAATGGGCAGGGTTGAGGAGAGAATCCAGAATCTGGGGAGTGGAGGAGTAGCAGGAGGCTCGTCCCATAGAACGAGATGAAGCAAGGCAGCCAAAGCCGGAAACCGTCGGCCAGCATACACTCGCTGCCCCTTTGTGTGGAGGGATGATTTTCAGCTATAGCCACAGTCTGCCAGCCCCTCAGCTGGTCCACGATGCTGCTCTGGAGCTTATTGCCACCACTGGGCTGCCCACCAAAGCAGTAGGTTGAGGCAGTGGGAGGAACAAGATGTGGGTCGCTGGACGCACTTACTCCATCTCACTGTCTGTTTTGACTTGCAGTTGGAGAGCAGGTTGTTACAGCGGCCCACAGCTGTGCTGAGGTGCATCGGGTGCACCAGAGTGGTGCTTCGCCAGCAGCCCAAGATAAAGTCGGGGAGGCTGAGGCACTTCTCTGCCCACTAACAGATCCAACATGTGGTACCCATCCGGACTTCCCCAAAGTACAGTGGATGGTTGGTTAGGAAGCAGCAATAGCCAGAGGCAGAGGCGCAGGGGAGAGGCACGCAGTCTAGCCCATTCTAGCCATGTATAATAGAGCAGGTGCATCCAGTGGTCTGCATCACATGGCTCCCCCTGACTCTGCCTGCTGCCACCACTGCCATGCCTGTTTCTTGGAGGGCCAACTGTGGCACCCCTGCTGCCACATCTTCCATCCCCATGCCTGCACACATACACATATATAAAAGGGCAGAGATGCTGGTGGCTCTTCATCAACATAGATTCCCTAAAAGAATCACAGAGGATACAGAAAGAGATCTTAGGCATGACCCAAGTCATACCTTAGAGAAGAAACTTCAAAATAAACCCAGAAAAAACCTGCAGCAAACTATTTCTGTAATGTTGCCAAGAAGGCTGCATAGACATAAATTCATACATACTTTATAAAGCTGTTTTCATGCAAACTTCTTGTTCATCCTAATTCTGTTTACATTCCTATAGACAACAGCTTCAGTATACTTACAATTCATCAGACATATTGCTTTCAATCATACACATTTTCTAATTCTTGTCACTCCCAAACAAAAGTTTGATAAAATGATACTACTAATTTGGTGTTCAGCACCTTTTCTAGTAACATGATTGCTGAGTTATCCTTTAACCAAATAAGTTATCACATAAGTATTAAACTTCCAAAAGATTTGATAATTTTATTTTAATTAAACTACTTCCAAAGTACATAAAAGGGGTAAAAATTCCATTCTTATCATTTCTAGCGTTACCACCATCTCGTTGCTGGGGAACATAATCATTATTCTTCCCACCAACTAAGATTTCTATGTACCTATGTGATTATAACTGTTGTCCTAATATATCCAATTAGGTGGGTTGCTCCCAGTTCGGACAAACCAGTAGTGGTAATTGGGCCTGGGTCGCCGAACTGGTAGTGATGGCTGGCTGGCCATGCCCCTGAATTGGCACGCTCCAACACTCACCCTGCCTCGCCTTTGCCATGTGTATCCACAGAACTGCCTCTTCCTGCCTACACACAGGTAAGCCTTCACACTAGCCTAGCTACTCCTCCCCACTGGCCAGTGTCTCCTGAAGCCACTGGCATTGCAGCTGCCCCTGGGACAGCTGTGCTCCACAGAGAACCATGAAATCCAGCCAATACCTGCTTGCCAGGCGACTCTATGGGGTCAAAGCTATCCTGGGGGGGGGGTGAAGAAAGGAGGGATGCTTTGTAGATTGCAAGGAAACAACAATTTCCTCACTTCAAAGAAACCCTCCAAAGAAACCCTCTTTGGCAAGACCAAAGCTGTGACAACTGGGACAAGAAGATTATGAACTGGAGAGGTTTGTGGACAGAAGATTGAAACTGGTTGAGATGACTTTCAACTTCTATATTAGAGATCTAAACTCACACAAAATAATATTTTAAAAAGACACTCCAAAACACTATGAAAGCGACAAGTTAACACAGAGAGAAGATTATAGACCCAAAAGTGAAACAAACTTTTAATGGAAAACTATGAAACTTTAAAATATAGAAAACCCAGACTAGAACTTGTAGTAGTGTGAAAAGTGATTTAATTTGTGGATAAATTTGTGTGATTATTGGAAGAAATCATATAAAAAAAGGAATCTTGTTTTCTTCCCTTGATTTTTTTTGACAATCAGCCATTTTCTTCACTTTGTCTAATGCTGGAACTTTGAATGGGGATGCCATCAACTGGTGAAAAAAGATATTATACTATTACAAGGTGGGAAATGACCTTGGCAAGTGAGGGTTAATTGATTAATTGATAACGCAAGAAAAACAAAGATGAGAACAAAGGAAATGGGGAAAGGTAAACCAGGAAAGCCTTTCTGTCTACTGATTTTTTGGCAGCTTGCAAGTATTGAACCTTTTGAAGATTCTTAAGGCAAGGTGGATTATAATTAACAAGAAATTTCTTTGAAAATGAACATTTGATTGTGGGGATTAAAGACATTTGGGAAATTTGGTAGATAAATTTGTATTATTAAGACTATTTGGTTGAACACTCTACAAGATGAAAAGGAAAAAAGAGAGAAGAAAAATTAAACAAGACTTAAAAATTTGGAAAATCTAGAGGGTACAAATTGGAAATTTTTCAGGACTATAAACTTAGGGGATTTTGAGGAACAGTTCTGGGACTGTGTAAATTATATTAATACTAACTGTACCCAGCCACGTGTTGCTGTAGCCCAGTCTGGGCGTAGTGGGGCGGCAGGTGGGTGCTGGCATTGGTCAGGACTCGGGGCTGCTGGGCTGGGCGAGGCTGGTTGGGGAGATGGCACCGGGGCTGTTGGCTCATGGAAGTTGTTGAGCATCTCCTCGGAGGAGCTGCGCTTGGGCTCATCCAAGTCAGTGGCCCGGGAGAGTGAGACGTCCAGGATCTCAGAGGATTAGAGGTCCTCGGTGTGCTGCCTCACGGGGCACCCAGGGACCACCCCAGCCTCGCTGCACCTCAGGCTGACACCGACACCGCCACCCTGTCAGAGTCGCCTTGGTGAGACCGTAGCTGGCTCACTGTGAGGGGGGATGGAGAACACGCGTGGCCTGCCAGACTGAAGAGACGCTCCACCACTGCCTCCTCTGGAGCTCTGCTGGGCTGGCCAGGGCTTAAGGGCAGGGAAGGCGGCCGAGGGATGGCGCAGGTGATGCCCCGCCGCAGACAGCAAATGCCCAGTGGGAGGGGAGGGGAGAGAGTGAAGGGCTTCGGCTCCCCTTGGCGGAAATGGCCAAAGCTTGTCAGAAGAGGGGCGGAAAGGGGAAAGGGTGTGACCGCAGCCCAGCCACACATATAAAGGGACCATCAGGACGAAGCTGGAGAGAGGCTGAACTGTTCCGAATATACTATACTCACTAAATGAACGCTATGGTAAATGACACAGCTCAATTCCAACGCAATGTCACATGAAATAATTAAATCAAAATGAAAATAAATCAATTGGAAACATTGAAATGGAACCATGAAATATTTAGTATAGCAGGTGTTGCTTTTATGACCACCAGATGGCGCTGGTTTTCAAAAAAGCATGTTTTTACAAAAATCATGTTTTTACCTGTCACAGGTGTGACATCTATATAATATACATATATAAAAACATTCACGTATTCGAATACAACGTTTCAAAGCAATCTGTGAAGAACTTTCGGAGATTAGCAATTTTGAACAAACAACCATTACATTTTTATTTATATAGATTGGCATTTTGGAGCAATAGGGATATTGGAATCTTGGTGGAATATTGAGCAACTATTAGCCCATTAAATTATTACAAAATGTTTCCACAGGGGAAAACAAATATGGTATATAAAAAAAAATATTATTGATGTTTCAATGAATTCAGGAAGATGTGAAGGCATTATAGGGAGATGATGGAATTGATGCAGGATACAGATGTGAGACTAGAAAAACTCCCACAAACAATAATAAAAGATGAACAAAAAAATCAGAAAATAGAGGAGAAATTAGAAGGAACTGAGGAAAGAATAGAGGAGATAAATCCAAAAATGATACAAATGGT
This sequence comes from Thamnophis elegans, assembly GCF_009769535.1. Lineage (NCBI taxonomy): Eukaryota > Metazoa > Chordata > Lepidosauria > Squamata > Natricidae > Thamnophis > Thamnophis elegans. The sequence continues at coordinate 54,549,154 of NC_045558.1, read as the reverse complement.
TAAAGATATGGTAGAGATACTAATTATTTTAAAAACACAACACAGAGATTATCCTCTAAGAGTTCAAAACAAAAGAGAATAAAGAAAAAGTTATCTTAAAAATGATTTAAAAACTACGGATGGACATTCTCAAATAGCAAGAGATAGGTGTTGAAGCAGTTGAAATACATAGATTAAATAAATGTGACATAAGGAGTTATAAGATCCCAAGGGAAAACCATGAAAGATTTACCAAAAAGTCAATAAGAGTTGAAATTCTAAAAAGGGCAAGAGATGATGGATAGATATAGAATACTTCTTTAATATGGTGGTTATCTTATTAAGGGTTAGAAAAAAAGAGGTAGAAAGAAGAAAGTTTTCCCAGAAACTGGGGAAATAGTATTATGTATACTGATATATAATAGAATACATTATAATTACCATGTATACACAAATGTTAAAAGTTGAAAGATTATGATTATGTCTATCTAAATAATATTAGTAGTAGTAGTACTCTGTTTAAAATATATTGACCCAAACAATACACAGTTCACCAAGCATTTATGGATGTTAAAGAAAAAACTATAAATAAAGCTATATAAAAAAAAAGATTTGTTAAAAATATGACAAATTCTGTGCTGAAATACAAACTTCTTTTCCCAGGTTTTGAGAAGATAGAAATGGGAGTCTCCTAGGAGTAGGGTAGCATATCAATTTCTACCCTTCTTGTGTTGTTTTTTTTATATCAAAAAGTACAGATTCTGTTCATTTTGTTGACAAAGTTGGCAATGTGATATTAGTGTGCTTTAAGAGGAGTGTATGTAGGCTGCAGAGTGCCCACTATAGACATATACCACCAGATAAATATTGTAAACAAGTATCAGCAGAAATGGCTGACGTTCAAACATATGCAGACAGTCCTCATCTTATAAGTTTATTTAGTGACTGTTCAAAGTTATGATGCCACTGAAAAAACTGACATGACCATTTTTTAATTACATCCTTTGCAGCCTCCCCATGACCTCACATGCTTGGCAATTGGTTCATATTTAAGACCATTGCTGAGTACCAAAGTCATGTGATTACTTTTTGTAACTTTATGACAAGCAAAGTTGATGATTAAGCCAGTTTCACTTTACAATCACGTTACCAGCTTAACAACTGCAGTGATTCACTTAACAGCTGTAGCAAGAAAGGTTGTAAAATCAGGCAAAAGTCATTGAACAAATGCCTCACTTAACAACAGAAATTTTGGGCAAAATTGTACTCATAAGTCGAGGATTACCTGTATGCTTCTAAAGAAAAGAAAGGCCTCCTTATCTAACAGTAGAAAATGTGCTCACATTCCAGAAAAATGAAAATATTGCCATTTTCCAACAACTGTAAATGAAGTTTTGTTCATTCTGATTCAATGAACAAGAAAAGTTCATTAAGTGGAGCTTTGAAAAGTCAATTTCTATTCTTTCATTAATTAAATGTTATAGGCGAATTAGATTATCAGATGAGACAATCATATCTTTAAAGATTATTAAAGCAGCTTAGCAAACCACATGAGATGTTAAACTATGCAACAAAAAGTTAAACTTCACGTAATCAATAAATTAACCCTTCAGGTGACAGATCCAATCAGATTTTCATTCAGAGGCATCCACAGCAAACTAAGATTTCATCAAGATAACAAAATATGCATTGTGATCAAACAACAGCTTTGCATCTTTTCTTTTATATGTGTTTTGTATCAGATTGCACATACAAAAATCCAGAGTTTGCATTATGAGTTTGCAATTCTTATTCTCTCATAGAAGCCGATGTATTCAATACTATATATACAGGATAAAAGATCAATAAATGCTAATCTGCACAATGTATGCAATAAGTATAGCTACTCCTTATCAAAATTACCTTAAAAGAAATCCTTTATATAAAATATATTATCTTCTCAAATTAAATTTGCTTTTTCTAATGCATGTCCTATTTTTTATAATTGTACTGGCAAACTGTAATTCTATAATTTCATAGTACAAATCATATCATACATAAAATTACATTGTTCTAATACAACAAATAATCTTATTCAATATTAATTATACATACAAATGCTCATATATCATGATATATATTCCTTTCTAGATCATTTCATCTATCTAGGAATGTCATTGATCCAAGAGCAATATTATACAGCAGTTCTCTAAACTGCCTTAGTTGCTATATATTCGGTCTGTGTCCAAATATGAACCTTCAGTGGTGAAGAGACCTATCTACATTCCAAATACGTGTTTTAAAAAATTACAAAAATACCAAGAAACCAACATGTACAGAATTCCGTATCACTTTTTGTGATGCAATCAATACTAAAAATAATAAAATAAATAAAATAAATAAATAAAAAATAAAACAGCAGATTATAAAATAAATTAAGCTGTTTACACTGACTAGGGATCGTATTGTTGTTGTTGTTACTGTTATTATTATGGCATTTCTGCCTTTGAGAGTCTTCTTATTTTGTCCATATTTGTAAGTATTATAGGCTAGGGAAACTGTAACAATTAAATTTAATGCTTCATATGAAGAGACAGAGTTTTTGTGTGAATTATACATTCAGAAGCTGAACTGGGTCTTATATAAACAATTAAATTTCATAAATCAATTGTAGATGGGGAAAATCATAAATTGTTATGAGTGATAGCTACTTACTAATTTGTATGGTAGTTACATAAATTATTTTGTTGTTGTAGGAAATAATTCTTAGATGTTTATGTTTACAGATACATATAAATCTTTTGGCTAATTCATTTTTTAATTATCAAGAATAAAAGTTCTTATTCCATTTATTTATTCTGCTTTTTTAAAGAGACTAGATCAGGGGTAGGCAATTAATTTTCCCCAGAGGCCATATACCATATATACCCTGCTGCCCCACCGCCCTGCCCCCCAATGCTTCACTCCTGCCCCCACCGCTGACACTCTGCAGTCTAGACAGGAACAACTAAAGGGCTGGATGCCCAGATCTGGCCTAGATAGCAATAAAAACGTTGCTAAAATTACAGAATAGTAAGAGAATAGTAAGAGATGGAAACATATTTACTAAAATGTATATGTATGCTTACTGTTGGCTACCTACTGTAGCACTATTATTAGACTGAGTGGGAAGCTAAATCTGTTTAAGAAAGCTAGAGCTATTCATAGTTTTTTAAAATATATATATAATGCAATTTAGTGTAAATGTTATCAGGTGCTTTAAATATAAACACGCAACACTTCTGTTGTGTCAGTTTCTCTGAATGTTTTAGTAAAACTCATTTCTAATAATTAGTCATGCTGAATGGATCAGACTGAAAATATGGTGAAAAATATCTAGAGAATCAGGTTGAAAAACTTTGCATTATTCTGTAATTACTATGTATTTCATAACTTTAATTATAGAGTTGATCTTTCTCTTTAAAGCAACTGTGTTTCAACTTTGTTCAAGCAAGATAATTTATTTCAATAAACAAATTATAAAAATAGAAAAATTTTCTACAATAAGCATTACTACCAAATAACTATGCATCAGATTGCAGCCAGAGTTAAACTACATAATATGCCCCCAACATATCCTAAATGAAATGTAGCTAGAATACAGGGACAGCCAATTTAATTAGTATGGTGGATCTGAAGGGGACAGGGTTAATCCTTCCTTTAATGTGAACTTTCATATTAATTTGGTGGCATTATTAAAATACAAATTAGTTATTTTCTTATTAATATTAGACTAATTATGATAAATGAAGATAGCTGGCATTTCTGGAACTTGGTTGCACTAAACCAATTAGTATAGAATCAGCCATAAGATCAGTGAGAAGACAGCAATTTCAAACAGTTAGATGTTATTCCCATATAATTATTTTCAATTTTATTGAAAAAGCTGTTTATTTTAACATTTTATTTTCAATTTTATTGAAAAAGCTGTTTATTTTAACATTTTGAGTTCCTCAAGAATTTCCAGATAAAGAAAGGAACAGATATACAAGCTGAGAATAATACACTTTGGCAAAGAATTTCTAATGAGCTAGGTTTGATACAGAAAAGAAAAACTCAATTTCTATTTTCAAAATTTTGAGACTGGAATTCAAAATATATGAAGATTTTAATTAATTTAAATAGAATTTAATCATATTCAAACTTTACTTGGACAACAAATATATAACAGAAATATTTAATCTTTTCCTAACCAATCACTAGATGTGATCTAAAACTGATCGCACTTGATTATTTTAAATAAACCACAACAAAAGAAACTATAAAATCAGACTATGGTTCAGACAAAACACTAGGTTTTATGAATTTAAGGCAGAACTACTGCAAAACAGAGATCCAATAGTCTACACAACTTTTGTCCAACACTATATAGAGTCTATATCAAGCTTATGTCTCAATTACACCTGAAGGCAGTTTAAACAAAATGTAATTGCTGTGCTTTTGTTTCTTTAAGGCAGTTATACTGTTTTCCCCAACAATCCCCAAATAAACTCCATCCCCAAAATATTTACCTTCATTTTCCCATTGAAACCGCACTTGGGTTGATGGCTACAAAGACTTTAATGACAGCAACAAGCAGCCCAATGGTTGTGATTGAGCAGAAAAGTGCTGAGAGACCCCTATATTCCAGGAAGGTGGTTTGTTCCCACTGACCTCAAACACAGCAACATCGGTGAGAACAGGGTAAGTGATGAAACGCTAGCAAAAGAAAGGGGAGATAAAGACATAGGAAACAAAAACGCTGCTGCTTATCCTGGCAATTCTTTCTCAGGAAGGCTCCAGGAAGGACAGGAAGCTCCACCCTCCCCCAAGGTTTCAAAAGGAAACGCTCTGTAACCCAGCAGCTCTACAAAGAGAAAGGCTCTTCGGAGAACCACCCACGGGGACCTCTACCGGCTGAATCCCAAGCCTTCTCGGGAGCGCGGAGAGAATCGCCAAGATCCTTATCCCTTTTCCTGAGGGCTCCTCGGGATAGCTTTCCTTGCTTGACATCTGTCACCCGCTCTCCTCCAACCATTCCCAGAGACTGCCAGCTACTCGGTCTCCTGCTAGTTGGTAGGGGCTGGCTCAGCCCGGACACCCACCTGGAAGGCGGACGTGAAGTCTGCTGAGAAGGGAAATTTTCTAAAGAGAAAAGTAGAAAAGCTGCGGGGATGCACCGAGATTTCTCGCGAGGCTCCCAGTTTCTTTCACCAGAAGAAAGGAGGAGCCACTGGCACCCGCCCCTCCTCTTGTAGGTCATTCTTCATTTGCCCCATCCCTGCTCCGCCTGAGAACTCACCTTGTGCCTCCCTCTTCCAAATTGTCGGCCGCCCTGCTTGGGGAAAGATTCTTTTTTCACTTCCTCGGCTCGGACTCCTCGCCACTGCAGCAGCAGCAACGCAATCCAAGCGCATCCCCACTTTTCCTTCCCGAATCGGGTTTTTTCGGTCTTCTTCTCTGAGCTAGGTTCACTTCCGCTACCAGCCGCGGGAACGGAGCGGAAGGGCTTAAAAGAGAGCGTGAGGCAGATCCTCTGGAGAACGCTGAACCCGGAGCGGAGGTACGCATGCGCGAGGGAAGAACCAGGCGCCGCCCGACAGACCCAGTTGTCGGAGTGCATTTCCTTGGCGCCGTGGTTGTCGACTAGCGCTCCTTTTCCTTCGACCTCCTCGCCATGCCCCTCACGAAAGGAGGAGGCGGGGGCGAGGTAAAAGGGCTCGGAGAAGTTCCTGGGGTCAGGACGGACGTGGTATCCGGAGAGGCATCCGCTCGCAGCGCATTGGCCTTTAAACGCAACAAAGGTTACTGCTGTGTACTTCTTCATAAGGCGGGGAGATCCCCTCAGCCCTGCGCTGTTTGCCCTCACTTAAGGCGAGAAAAGAGTTGGACTGAAAAAGTGACGCGGGCCTGCGTTCATGCCCTTATACACACGAATTTTGAAAGGGGCACTTTTATAATAAAGTGGAGGTGAAGGGTGGAAATATGCATGTTTTGCTGAGAGAGGCCAGTAATGCCACACGAAGGTTTTTTTTTTAAGCTTTGGGTTAGCAACTTCAATCTAATAGAATGAAATTGCCCTTGTTTCTCTGGCTCATGTTGCAATCCATTATGCCCTATTTCTGAGCTTGAAGTTGAATGACTTGCCTTAATAGAAATCAGAGACCAACCGTTTTTGAAGAATAGACCAGTGACTTTTCCCATTGCGCTGCATTCTCTTCATGTAGCATTCTCCCAGCATGGAAAATATTTTCCAATTATTATCTAGCCGGCTAACAATTCTGTTAGACATCCGATTTGGTGTCACAGCAAGACAATTGTGAGTAGTGTGGCTCCGCAAATCCCGGCCAATCCTTTTTCGTTAGGAGGCCTTAACGGGCTAAAGTCACCCCAGAGGGGTGACAAAGAAAGGAGGGACACCCTGCTGATCACGCTCTGCCACTTGATCCAAGGCACCCTCCCAACCAACAAAGAAGAGACACAGCTATTAAGGCCGCACCGAAGCTGGACAACCAAAGAAGAAATACTAATGAGCTGGAGCAGTTTGTGAACAGAGCATTGGAACTGGATGAAACGATTTTAAACTACTGTATTAGAAATTCAACCCCAAGTAAAAAAGAATTTTTGAAAGACTCTCCAAAGCACTGGGAAAGGTGCGAGTTAGCACATGGAGATTATAGACCCAAAAGATAAATGAAATTTAAATGGAAGACAATGAAGTTTTAAAATATAGAAAGACCGGACTGGAACTTGTACTACTGTGAAAAATGATTTTAATTTGCTGTTAATATGTGACTACTGGAAGAAATTGTATTTTAAAAATGGACCTTTTGATCATTTGACAAACAGCTGTTGTATCTTCTGCTTCTTTTTAATGCTGGAACTTAGAGCGTGGATGCCACCTACTAGTGAATAAAGATACTATACTACTACATGGTTGAAAAAGGCCTTGATGGGAAGCCAGAATTGATAAGAAGGGAAACAAAGTGAAAGCAAACAACACCTGAGAGACTGTCTTTTTGTTTTTCATTTTATGTCTATTTGCTTTCTGGTTGTTTGGGAGTAACTGGTGAGCCTTTTGAAGCTCTTCAAAGTAGTGCGGATTATAAACAATAGGAATTGTCCTCAAAACTGAACATTTGACTTGGTCAAATGGTGGTTTAATGAGACATCGGGAAATTTAGTGGGCCATTCTGGATTATAAATATTGTTTGATAGAACATCTTATGAGGCAAAAGAAGAAAACTTCCATTTTTTACAACTTTGGATAACTCACAGGGAGTAAATGGGCAGATTTTGAGAACTAAAAAAATTGTGGATTCTGAGGAACAGTTCGGGATTGAGCAAATTCTTCTAATATTGGCTATTTGGTGTTCTGGACAATTGGAATATTGGTGGATTATTGAGTAACTTTTGGCCTATTAAAATAAAGCAACAGGGAAAAACATACATTTCAAAAAGAAATACTATTGAAGCTTCAATGTATTCAGGAAGCTATGACAAGGAACCATAGGTTGATGAAGAAACTGATGCATAATACAGATGTGAGACTAGGAATCCCTCAGCAAATGACAATCAAAAATGAACAAAAAAATCAGAAAATAGAGGAGAAATTAGAAGGAGAACAGGGAAGAATAGAGGAGATAAATCAACAAATGACATAAACATAAAGATATGAAACAGAGTAAAAATTCTTGAAATGGAACAGGTAGATTGCTCTTTAAGAGATCAAAATATAGAGGAAAAAGAGAAAGATCTCCCAGAACTGATGAAATAATTATGGATGGGTGCTCTAGAGCTTCGACAGCGAGAGGTAGATGTAGAGACAGATTAAATATGAGTGATGTAAGCGGATACAAGGTTCCAAGGGAGGAGCATGGGAGATTTGTCAAAAAGTCATTAAGAGTTAAAATACTAAAAAGGGCAAGAGATGATAGATAGATACAGTATACTTCTTAATATGGGATTTGATTTAAGTGTTAGAAAATAAGAGGTAGAGATTAGAAATTGGGAAAATATTATTATGCATACTGCTTCTGCTTCTTGTGCCATATCCGTCATTGGATGTTGGCGATCATGGTGGCAATCCTATTTTTGTCAACAGTCGTATGAAAAAGTGCTGCTGAGTTTTGTCCAAACCAGTCCCTTAGATTTTGAAGCCACTATGTTCTCCTGCCTGGACCTCATTTGCCTTCTGCCTGAACCTCATATGCTGTATTTTTTTGGATATCACATCACATGTCTAGAATATCCTAACTTTAGCTTTTTAATAGCTTTGATGATTTCCCTTTGCTTACCCAGGTGGCTTATTTTGTCAACCCAGCTTATACGTAACAGCCATCTGTAAATCCACGTTTCAAATGCTTCTATTTTCTTCAAGTGGTTTTCTGTCAGAGACCAACTCTGTACTCTGTAGAGCAGGATAGAAAAGATGTAACATCTGACAAGCCTGATTTTCAGTCTTAGGCTTATGTCGTGACTGCAGAAGACCTTTTTCATTTTGAAGAATGCTGTTTGAGCGTTCTCTGTCCTTGTCTTTACTTCACTGATCACGTCCCAGCTTTCATGTAAATTAAAACCGAGGTACCTGATCCTGTCAACTTTTTCTAGTGGTATCCTTTTGGAATTTATGAGTGGTAAATTAATGGGTTGTTTGCTGATGACCATGATCTTGGTTTTTGAAGTGTTAAGCTTCAAACCGTATTTTTCAGATATTTCTGAGACTCTTATTGATAAGAAGCTGAAGGTCTTCATGCTTACTGGCAAGCAGAACTGTATCATCAGCATATCTTAAATTGTTGATCTGAACACCATTTATTTAAGGACAGCATCAATGTTTTCCAGTGCTTCATTGAAAATTGACTCAGAGTAGATATTAAACAACAGTGGAGACAGTCCTGTCTGACCACTCTTCATATTTCTACATCATCTGAGTATTTTTGGCCTAGTCTCACATTTGCTACCTGATACCAATATAGATTATTTATGATTCGGATGTCTTTGTCATCTAGTCCCACTTGTTCCACGATTTGTAGTAGTTTGCTGTGTCTTATTTTATCAAATGTTTTTTCAAAATCGATGAAGTACATATAAACACTGATTGACATCTCTACAGCGCTGTACAAGAACTTGAATGCTGAATAGGGCATGTTGTGTACCAAGATTGTTTCTGAAACCAAATTGTGTGTTACTAAACACTCCTCAATTTTGTTGAATATTGATTTATTCTCAGGAATATTTTCAGGGCATGGCTCATTAAGCTTATTCTGTATTCGGTACATATCTTTGCATTTATTTGGGGGTGGGATTGCAACAAAAGTTGATTTTAGCCAATCATTTAGTATCTTTCCTGTTTCATATATTTGATTGAAGAGCTGCAATAAAAATTTTTTCCTATTGTCTTCAAGCAATTTTAAATTTTTTACAGGGATATCATCAGGTCCTGTAGCTTTTCTTGTTTTTGTTATTTTTATTGTGTGTTCAATCTCCTCCATAGTGATGTTTGGTCTAGTTGTTATACTTCCCATATCAATATCATCCCTAGTGTCCTCAAAAAGTTCTTCAATATATTCCTTCCATCTTTTTAGTTTTTCATCCTCATCCAAGATGATTTCCCCCTCTTTGACAACTAAGTTATTGGTTTTCTTTTTGTAGACACCTGCTGCTTTCACTTTTTTTGTGTAAATTGAAATTATTATGAAATGTTCTCTGTCTCTTTTTTTTTTTGCATCTTTTTGCAAACCACTTTTTTTTTGCTAGTCGAATTTTTCTTCTAATTGCTCTCTGCAATTCATTGTATTTTTCTTGTTTTTATTTTTATAAGAGAGTCTTTCATCCATGAGTTTGCATTGAAGTCCCCCATGAGTATTGTGATATCATTACTTTTAGGGGTTTCTATACACTGGTTATATTTTTGTAAAACTTCTCTGTCAGCTGTGGGAGCGTAAATTTGTATAACATTTATATTTATTGGAGTACTATTTATTTGAATCATCATCACTCTATCAGATACAGGAATAAAGGACTTGATGCATTTATTTACAAGGTCGTTTACTATTATAGCTATTTCATTTCGATGAGGTTTACTATTTTCACCAGAGTAGTAGATACTATAATATCCTATTCTATACATTCCATTTTCAGGCCAGTGCATTTCACTCACTCCCAGTGTAGAGATATTGTATTTGAACATTTCTTGGATAGTATTGGGTGTTTTCCCAGATTCATATAGGCTTCTCAGGTTCCAGGTTCCAATTCGTACTTTTGGGTTAGATTCTTAGCACCTCTGCCCCATTTAAGGGGCTCCTGTACTTGAGGCCATTGTTAGGTTTTGGCACCATTAATATGATTTTCCTAGCAAATATACAGTGTAGTCCTCCCTTTCTACACCGTGATACACACACTGTTCAAATGACTGCCACCACACCGTGTGCTATTCTTCTGAAACTGTTCTGGCCAATGAGGTCTCTGCCTTCCATCGATACTGATGAGCCAGCTGCCACTCACCAGGCCTTTGGTCCACGGGAGGTATTTGATTCCCTCCAACATCACCATTATAGCATAAAAGCTATACTGGATAGGTGTCCCCAATCCGCCAGCTGAGGATACGCTCTGTGGAGGTTTCAGGCTCTTCCTCTCCCTTTCAAAGAGTATATTGCTACATAATATAATTATTATAATTACTATATATATGTAAATGTTAGAAGTTGAAAGATTATTACTATGTATACCTAAATAGCATTATTATTATCAGTATTGTGTATAAATTGACCTAGACAATACACTTTTTCCTAAGCACTTATGTATGTCAAAGAAAAAAACTATATACTGCTTGCAGTCATCTACCTGTCAAATTTTGTTTAAATTCCTGAGGCTGATTAATTGCTGAACTAGGAATATATTTTAAAAGATTAAAAATTTAGTTTCTAAGTAATTTGAGTAATTTCCATGAAGAGGTATTTTCTATTATGAATATTTTCTGAGTTGGGCCAATTATTCAACACTAGTTTCTTACTTACCTTCAAACTCCATTTTCCATTTTTTATCTCTTGGCAGCAATTTTAAAAAATCACATTTATCAAGAATATGAGATATCATTTTATGTACATTGGATTTACAGTGTTTGGAGAAAAAAAATCATTAGAAGTAACAGCTCCCTAATTAAGCATCAGCATCATACAGAAAGCCATCAAATTATAGTATCACTTTGAAGATTACAAGAACTAATTTTACTTTAACTGCAATGTTACCACTAAGTATATAACTACCAATTCTGAGCATGCATGTATTTGCTTAGTTTTACTTGCTTCAAAAGACTATTCATCGAGCAAACAACTCTGCAATAATTCTGTGCGTGACCATAATTTAAAAGTATTGTACTCATGAAACATGTCACAATCATAATAAATTGTTGATATCACAATAGTTTATATTTCTTAGTGCTAATAAGTTGTATTTGCTAGCTACTTGATTATTTAAAATATATATAGATTTTTGAGTGATTTACAGTTTGTTTAAATTATTGAAAAACTAAAACAAAATTATAAAATAGGATAAGATTTTTTTAAAAAATAAATCCACACAATCCAAAATAGTAGTGCTCAACCTTTCTGGCTTGGCTGGGATGGGAGAAGGGAACCAAGCTGCATGAGCAGTGGGCCAACGTGCACATACATGCACAAGCAGCTGAACCTGAGCGAGAGGTGGGCTGGGGCACACAAGCATGTACATATAGCTGAGCTGTGTGCATGCATTTGTGCATGCACACCAGCCTGCCGCTCACACGAGCTGCATAAAAATGCACACCAGCCCACTGCTCATTTGGCTTGGTTCCAAATAGGCCACAGACTGGACTTGCAAGGCAATGGGATTTATATGAACGAAGAACATGGTGACCGCAGCAGCTTTTTTGCCGACCTATAGTACTTTTTGGCAGCTGATAGCCATCCACAAAGTAGCTCTCAAAGAGGGAGGCTTCTTTGCCTGCCAGCCGCTTCCCAGCAGCGGAGGCTGACTGGGACTGCTGAAAACTCCAGTCAGCTTGCCTTCCAGAGTATGGACCAGCCACTGCGGAAGGTAAGCAGCCCAAACAAAGAGGTGGTGCTGGAGGAGGAAGTGCGGCTAGGGCTGGGGCTGCTAAAGGACGGGAAATAGGGCCAACTGGCAAAGGGAGTGTAGGATAGATAGGTACAAATTCCAAACTTTTCCTACCTTTTCCTGTGGGTGTGGCTTGGTAGGGGGGGGTCATGTAACTGGGCATGGGCATGAGGGACATCAAGTTGGCCATGCCCACTCAGTCACATGCCCCCCACCTAGCCACCAAATCGGTAATGAAAATTTTTGAAACCCATCACTGGAATAAACTAATGTTAGCAATTAAGGAGAAATAATAAACTGAATATTACATGACATGGGACTTATCAATGGTTAGACAACAAAAATGGAAGTTAGGAACAGGAAAACAAAAGAAAAAGATTAGTGAAATAAAGAAGATAGCTTAAGAGAAAGAAGCAAATATGATTATTATGTTTAATATTTTAACACTACAGAATTAATGTTAATTAATGAATATTGTAAATCTTGATTATTTGTACCTGGATCTCTCTCACACACACACGATTAGCTATGGTTAAACAAGATCATCTATGTTTAAGCAATCCAACAAATGAGACACTATCACTTCTTCTTTTTTTCAACAAACTTTTATTTTCCATTTTTATAACATATAATCACATGTATGCTATTACATAGACAATATGTTGTAAGAGAAGACAGTATACATGTGCAATCATATTACTTTAAAATCTAACACCCCTCATCAGGCCTAATATACTTCCCACCCTCCCCTCCGAGCCCCCACAACCTCCTCCCCCCCGACTTCCCAGAACCCATACACGGTATAGATATTTAACAAACACAGTCTAAGATATATTGAGGGGGAAAAAAGAAGAAATTAATAACATCTTTGTGTTGAACTTAGCTCCTCCTTGCTAAATTAACTTTAAACAATTTAAATCATTCCTGATCTTAAGCATAGGCTATCTGGAATTTCTTAGTCCCATATTTATTTTGTATATAATCGATCCATTTTTTCCAGTCTGGTTTATATCCCTCATTTGAGTGGTCTTTAAGATACGCAGATATTTTAGCCATCTCGGCTAAATTTGTGACTTTCAATGTCCATTCTTGGATTGTAGGCAAGTCTTCCTTCTTCCAGTATTGCGCCACCAACAGTCTTGCTGCCGTTATTAAATGCAAAATCAAGTTAACCTCTACCGCTGTGCAGTCAGTTATTATACCTAACAAAAATAACTGAGGAGTAAACTTTATCCTTTTTTAAAGAATATTTTGTATAATCCACCATATTTTTATCCAAAATGCCTTAACCTTTTGGCAAGTCCACCGTATATGAAAGTATGTAGCATCAAGAGAACCACATCTCCAACATTTGGGTTGTAAATTCGAATATATAGAAGCCAACTTTTTAGGATCTAAATGCCATCTATAGAACATCTTCTAAAAATTTTCTCTCAGGTTTTGGGCTTGTGTAAATTTCACATTTCTCACCCCAATTCTTTCCCATGTATCCAACATTATTGGTTCCGGGGAGGGGCCTGCATTTCCGTGGAGGGGCCTGCTGATGGAAGCAGCTCATTATAGCTGCTCCCGAATTCCTGGTCGCGTTATTTGTCGGATGATCATCTATCGGACGTCTGGCAGTTTGTTTACCTTATTCTTCAGGCAAAGAAGATGAGGTGAGCGGGTTCTGCTGGGCAAAGTGCCATCTGATCCTCACAGTTTGTGTGTCTGTGAGGGGAGGAGGGCCAGCTGAGGGCAGAACTGTCTCCGTGCCGGGGAATTCCAGCTGCATTTGCAGCACAAAGCAAGCTCTCTTCCTCAGAACAAAGCTAGATTTATTGATTTCAAGGCGAGCAGGACTTGTATGCGGGAGCCCTTAATTGTTTGTTTAAATCTTAGCTTCATTTTTACAAGACCTTCTTCCGATAACCTAGCTATTAAAGAGACACTTAAAATGGCGACGAGCTCGCTGAACTGCTTCGTAACAATGTTTATCTTTTGAAACTCTTCGTAAAGCCCTATGGAGTTTTAAAACTTCAAAGGAAAGGAGTGATTTATCACTTCGTTCCACAGCTGTATAACTGGCCAGCAGAGTTTTACTAATTGGTTGAAGATAAAACTTGGAATGGCCTCTAAGCCAATTCTTATTTTAAAGATGCCCCCCTCGGCTCCTAGAAGCTCTGGCACATCGCCCACACTTGGCACAAAGCTACAGCCTCTGCTTCCTATGCCCCCTATAGGTGACCCACTAACGAAAGAATTCTTCCTGAAGGAACTGAAAGAACTGACTGATAAAATGACTGAGTCTTTTAACATTCAGACAATTAAGGTGGAAGCCAAATTTAAAGAACTCAAAGAAGGGCTCAAAGAAGAGATATCCGTGGTGCATAAGGAGTTGTCTGATAAACTTGAGACCCGGGTTTCCAAAATCAGAGATGATATGTTGGGGATTGTAAATGTATTGACAGAACATGTTTCCGGAATTGAAGATAGACTAGATGATTTTAACAACGCTAATATTAATTTGACATTGAAAACAGAGGTGGTGCAACAAAAAGTTGAAAATGCTGAAAAAGAAATTATTATGATACAGTACAGCCAAATAGAACTGGCATTAAGAGTAAGGGGCTTGCGTGAAGACAAACAGGAAAATTTGAAACAGATTTTTTCAGAAGCGTTTGACAGCCTGTTGGGAAGACCAGGGGGTAATTTTGACTGGAAAATTGATAAAGTTTATCGCGTTAATTCTCGGCTGGCAAAGCAGAAGCAGCTCCCACGGGACATTGTTATATATTTTACCACAAGAGAGATTAGAAATACGATATTACAAGAGTCCTATAAAACTAAGCTTCAAATTGGGGGTCAGGAATTGACTGTTTTGAAAGACAAACCACCTCAAATGTTAAGATCCAGGAAAGACTAGGCTTTTTTAGTCGAAGAGCTTAGAAATCGCCAGATACAGTTCAGATGGGACGCACCATTTGGCCTTGCACTCACATTTGAGAGGCAAAGATACCGTCTCAACTCAGTATGGAAAGCTCGAGATTTTTACCATAATATTTTGAAGGCTGGACATCCCACACCATCTGGACCTAGAGAAAGAGCACAAGAAGGACAAGATAGACAGCAATTACCAAATAAGATGGACCATCTCTCTCTCTCCTAGAAGCACAAGGAGCTATGGAACAAAGACCAAACCGTATGATTACCAGACGAATGGAGCAACAAAATGCAACAACCCCAACAATCACCTGCTATCAGTCAAGAAGCTACAGTAACCAGTCTAGAAGCAGTGGGAGGAGGCAAGCCAAAGGTTAAACAGGCTGTCCAGGAGGCTCTAAAAAAGCTTCAGGAAACCAAAGATGACAACTAAGCTTCTAACATGGAATGTCAACAGATTGAACTCTCCACAGAAGAGAAAGAAAATATTTCACTATCTTAAACAGTTCAAAAATGATATAATTTGTTTGCAAGAAACTCATATTAAATCAACCAATCAAAAATATTTGATTAATACAAGACTTGGCCAACATTTTATAGCTTCTGCTATGGAAAAGAAAAATGCTATAGTTATATACTTAAGAAAAGACATGAAAGCTGAACTGATCGAAGCAGACCCCCATGGAAGATACATCACGTTAGATCTGGTTTTGGAAGGGAAAAAGACATTGATTCTGGGAATATATGCTCCTAATCAACAACAAGATGGATTCTATAGAAATCTTCATGCTAAATTAGTACAGTGGGATTATAGATCTTGCATACTACTGGGTGATTGGAACAGTGTTATAGATACTAAGAAAGACAAGAAAGTTTCTCGCCCAAACACTCAGATGCGAGCAAAACTACCTAAATCCTTTTTTGATATGATGGATGACTTTGAATTGAGAGATATTTGGCGAGAAAGAAATGCAGAAGAACATGACTTTACCTTTTTCTCTGATAGACATCAATCCTTTTCTAGGATCGATTTTATATTAATTACTAATGATTTGCTTTCCAGGGTGAAGAAGACAAAGATCTCAGCTAGAGTTTTATCAGATCACAACCCAGTTTGGATGGAGTTGGGAGGGGTGACACAAGCAAGAAGGTCTTATTTATTTATAAGAAAATTTATTCAGATATGAAAAGTACATTAATGAATGTAAAAAATTGTTAACAGAATACTTTGTTTTTAATATGTATAAGGGCACACCTATGGAAATTGTATGGAATGCAAGTAAAGCGTATATGAGAGGAATTTTGATAAATATAAATAGATCACATAGACATAAACAAGGGGTAAAACGAAAAGAATTGGAAGATGAAATTAGGAAGAAAGAGCTGGAGTTAACTTTAAATCCAGGAGACACAAAGATTAATTAAAGGCCCAACTTAACATGTTGATTTCTGATCAGGTGGCTACTAGTTTGTCATATGCAAAACACAATACCTTCTGCAATGCAAATAAACCTGGAAGATGGTTAGCATATCAGATTAGGAAAAAACAAAACTCTCAAAATATAACTAAACTGATCTATAGAGGGAAGGAGGTGTTCCAACAGGATGAGATTCAAAAGGCCTTCTGGGAATTTTTTACAGAGCTGTATAAGTATAAATTAACGGCCTAGATATAGAGAGATACTTAGATAAAGAGAAAATACCCATAGTTAAAGAAGAGCACAGGCAAAAATTGAATCAACCAATAACTTCGGGGGAAATTCTACAGGTAATTAAGCAGTTAAAGGCAGGAAAGGCACCAGGCACAGATGGCTTGACAGCGGTTTACTATAAAAATCTACAGTTAGAAATGGTAGAATCTCTTAAAGAATTAGTTAATAAGATTCAAATGGAAGGTAAGGTGCCCCCATCTTGGAAGACAGCTTTTATATCCCTGATACCCAAAGAAGATCAAGATGTTACTCAACCAAAAAACTATAGACCTATTTCATTACTTAATGTAGATTATAAAATCTTTACCAAAATACTAGCAAATAGGTTAATGTTGGTTATTCAACAATTGATACACAGTGACCAAACAGATTTCATTCAAGGGAGAAAAATGAAAAGTAACGTAAGACTAATTATTAATGCACTAGAATACTTGGGAAAGAACAATCAAATTCCTGCTGCGTTCATATTTTTGGATGCTGAGAAAGCCTTTGATCAAGTTAACTGGCAATTCCTGTTGAAAACATTGCAAAAAATGCAAATAGGAGAAAGTCTTTTACAATCAATCAAAGCAATATATCAACAGCACAAATTATAGTCAATGGAAGTTTAACAGATTCTTTTCAAATTGGAAAAGGTACAAGACAGGGTTGTCCCTTGTCCCCACTATTGTTTATTATAACTTTGGAAGTATTGCTGAACAAAATACGGGGCTTGGACGGTCTAAAAGGAATTAAGGTTAGGCAGCAAGAATACAGAGTGCATGCTTTTGCAGATGATTTGGTTATAATATTGGATCAACTGCAGGAATCTAGTATGATCTTAATGAATACGATTAATCAATATGGTCAAGTGTCTGGTTTTAAAATAAATTTAGGGAAAACAAAAATATTAGCTATAAATATGAATACTAAACAAAAGGAAGAACTAGGAGGAATGTTAGGATGCGAAATAGTCAAAAAGGTCAAATATCTGGGAGTTAATATCTTAACCTCAAATGGAAAATTATATAAGTATAATTATGAACCACTTTGGCATAGTATACAGACAGAGATGAAAAAATGGGATAAGTTGCAGTTATCTTTGTTGGGAAGAATAGCAGCAGTGAAAATGAATATCTTACCCAAATTTTTATTTCTTTTCCAAATGTTACCTATACTTAAAAAAGATGTGAATCTCCTAGAATGGCAGAAGGGTATTAATAAATTTGTATGGGCAGGAAAGAAGCCGAGAGTAAAGTTAAAAATAATGCAAGAGGTACATGAGAGGGGAGGTTTGAAATTACCCAATCTAAAACTATATTATGACGCAGTAGCATTATCTATAATCAGTGATTGGATCGATTTAACTAATGATAGGATACTTAATATTGAGGGACATGACTTGGTATATGGCTGGCATGCTTACCTATTATATAACAAAAAAGTGGACAAAAATTTTAAAAGTCATATTTTAAGGAATGCTTTATTGCGGGTTTGGAAAAAATATCAACACAAATTAAATGACAAGATACCCATGTGGGCTATTCCTAGACATGCAATAGAAAATATGAACATAGCACAAAAACAGGATATAATTACTTACAGACAGCTTCTTACCTTAGAATGGGGGGTATTACAACTAAAACCCTTAGATGTATTAAAAGAGGAAAAGGTAATTCAAACATGGTTCCAGTATGGGCAGTTACAGGCCAGGTGGAAAATAGATCAAAAAATTGGTTTTATCCAAGTTGAGGATAATCTATTTAAACAAATAAGAGATCAAAGTTTAATGCATATAAAGAGGATATACAATGTATTAGTACAGATGGATTCCGAAACAGAATTAGTTAAAGATTGTATGATAAAGTGGGCTCAAAATATTGAAGAGACTCTCTCACTTCTCTCTCACAGTGTGTGTTGTTGAACAGCTATTACTGTTAGGAATTTTTTCTTGGTGTCTAACAAATCTTTTCCCCTGTAATTTAAACTTTTTTGCATGATATGCTCTGAGCCATTATGGATACTATTGAATCAGGGTAGAGTCAATGATCTGGACAACCAAAGAAATGAGATGTGTGATTTTTGCCAACACAGCAAGTACTGAGTGACTGTTTAAGCCATTAGTTTTCCCATTAGCTTCTAAGGTTTTAAAAAACATCCAGCAGTTTAATATTACAATAACAGTGGCTCCTTTATTGTTATACAGCCATCATCCATGCAATCCAAAGTGAGTCAGCAAAGCGAATCTACAGCAACACTGGCAACAACCCACCCTGGTATAAATCTCTCTCTCACTCATGTGCTCGATTTCCCAGGACCTCAAACCATATGCTCCTGTCCACCATTAAACCTTCCAAACAGCTTCCATGTTTCCAGTGTCTTTCTCGGCACTTGGAAATGAATCCAGATGGGTATTTCTTCCAACAAGAACACTTTATTATAGATTTTTCTAAGTTAATTTATTTAAACTGCATGGCTGAAATTTTTTTCCAAATTCTACTTCAAGTCTAATTATAGCATAACACTTTTCTTCCTGCGGTATACCAAACAACCAGGTGTTATGAATTCACTGTGCTGAATTTTTGCTCTCATTGAATTGGCCCTATAAGAATGATTGTTTCTTTGTAAAACCATTTTTCTGATAACTGTAGGAAATTGCAGCTGGCTTTTATAATTAGTGGAGCATTCTATCAATGGAAGACTGCTTGTTGATAAGGGGCATCAAAATTCTGTCCTAGAAGCAGTACTGGTCATTAATGTTTCCAACTCTCTCCTTAGACAATGCATGTTATGTTCTTAAGCAACAGTTTGGCTGCTTATACTTCAGTCCATCTGCTCAGATGGCAAGCTGCCATTTCTACAAGGTGATCTAGCTTTAGCAGAGACAGATTCTTAAGCAGAAAGGAGCCAACTGTCCTCTCTTTGACATACAGCATATCCATCCATCCAATTTTTTAAAATAAACTTAGGCCATGACTAAGGCCGTGGGTTCCTGCCAGCACTACTGCCAGTTTGCTAATATATGCACTTTGCATGTGTGCTTGATGCATGCTGTGCGTGCATGCACAGTGCAATTAAAAATGTTCTGTGCATGCACAGAACTTAAAAAAAGATGGCAGCGCCAAAGGCGCCGACCAGGGAACCATTTTGAGGGCGTGGCAAGCCTGGGTCACTACCAGTTCTAGTGACAGAGGCCACCAAACCACTACCAGTTCGGCCGAACCTGGCCGAACTGGTAGGAACCCACCATTGGCCATGACCCATTATAATTACAAGACATAAAATGGCTGTGGAAGTAATTATATGGAATGACTCAAGAGACAGATTTTACATGGAGGCAAAATAGCTCAGTCCAGTTCTTTAGTTAAAAATGTTTTATCCACTGTGATTACAACAAACCCAAGTTTACTATTGAGTATATTCTGGTTATACTAAGCCATGATTTACTTAATCATTGTTTGTTTGATACATCATATCATAATCTGATTTGTAATCTTCAAATTACAGTGCATAGAACATACTAAGCCAAAATCAAATGCACCATAATAAAAATTTGCACAACCTGCATTTTCAGCAGGAAGGATGTAGTCAATTCTTGCTCCTTAATATAGATATCTGCAAACATTTATTTTTTATACTCTACAACAGAGTATACTCTCCAACCTGATAGCTAATAATGCAGCCCTACAAGATGATGATGATGATGATGATGATGATGATGATAAAGTTCAGCCCCACTGAACTTAAATCGACGCTCAACACAGTTCAATTGTTCAGCAGCGACATCAAAATGAACTTTGGACTTGAAAAATATGCTATGTTATCCACGTGGCAAGAAAAAATGGAAAAAAACAGAAGGAATAGAATTGGGAAATGGAAACATAGTGAAAGCATTAGCAAAAGATGATGGTTACAAGTACCTAGGCATATTGGAAGCAGATAACATCTTGAATGGAAAAGTCAAAGCGTCAACACAAAAGGAATAAATCAGAAAGGTCCGCAAAATATTAAAATAAAAGCTGAATGCTGGAAACATAATTAAAGCCATTAATACATAAGCCACAAAGTGACAAAATTAGAAAGGATTGGATGTTAGCAAAACATAAATTAAATATATTAAACCAGGAAGAAATGGTAAAGGGCCTAAAACTAACAAAACAAAACTTCTTTGAGCAAGCAAATAAACCGGGGAGGTGGCTGTCATATAGATTGAAAAAAGAAAGAGAAAAAAGATTAATATATCAACTTCAAGAGGAAACTGGTGAACTACAACATACAATAGAACGGAAGAAAAAGATTGCATACAAGTGCTTTGAGAATCTGTATAAAGGGGAACAAGTATATGGAAAACAAATAAAAGAATATCTAAATGGAAAAGAAACCCCGAAAATAACAGAAGATATGAAAGAAATGTTGTCAAAACAAATAACAAAACTAGAATTGAAACAGGCGATTCAGAAACAGAAAAATAATAAAACGCCAGGCCCAGATGGATTCCCAGCAGAATGGTACAAAATGATAAATGAATTGAATGAATAAATGAATTGATAGAACACTTGATGTTGGAGATGTATAATGAAGCATTGATGAAAGCAAAAATACCAGATTTATGGAGGGAAGCACATATTACATTAATATTTAAAGAAGGTGCAGAAAAAACAGATTCAAAACTATAGGCCAATCTCGTTGTTAAACGCCGACTATAAAATATTCACAACAATAATACCGGAGAGATTGAAAAAAACTAGTAAATGGTTATATACATCCAGACCAAAATGGATTTCTCCCAACAAGACAAATCAGGAATAACACTAGAATAATAGTAAATATTTTAGAGTACTATGAGGCGCATCCAGAGAAACAAGTGGCACTTGTCTTTCTGGATGCACAGAAGGCATTTTACAATTTAAATTGGGAATTCATGATACAACCAATTAAGAATATGAAATTAGGGGATCAATTTGAAAGATTAATAGAAACAATATACTCCACCCAAAGGGCAAATATATTATTAAATGGGGAAAATATAAAGACCTTTAAAATAATGAAAGGAGTAAGGCAGGGTTGCCCACTCTCACCTCTGCTATTTATCCTGACACTTGAAAGTCTTTTAATAATAATTAGACAAAATTCAGAGATAAGAGGAACTAAAATTTAAAAAGAGGAGTATAAAATTCAGGCCTTTGCAGATGATTTGGTATTCATTATAGAAGACCCACTAGAAACAGGAAATAGCTTAATGCGAGAACTAGGAAAATATGGAGATGTAGCAGGGTTAAAGATTAATAGAGAAAAGACTAAAATGATAACTAAAAATTTGAAGGAAGAACAAAATAAAGAATTAGAAAGAATAATAGGACTCCAAGTGACAAAGAAAGTTAAATATCTTGGAATATGGCTAACTGCAAAGTGCTCAACTATAAAAGAAAATAATTATACAAAATTAGTGCAACAAATGAAAAAAGATCTAGAATTATGGGGAAAACTACAACTAACATTATTAGGGAAAATAGCAGCGATAAAAATGAATGTACTACCCAGACTATTATACCTATTTCAAACAATCCCCATAAAATTAGGATTTTTTTTTACTGAATTGAATAAGATTATATTAAAATTTATATGGCAAGGGAAGAAAGCCAGGATAAAGTTGAAAGTTCTACAGGATGACAGAAGCAGAAGTGGTATGCAACTCCCTGACTGGGAGCTTTATTGCAAAGCAGCAGCACTAACATGGATCAGGGATTGGATAAATTTAAAAAATAAAAGAATACTAACATTAGAGGACCACGATTTGCAAATGGGATGGCATTTTTTCCTATGAGAAGAGGGTAAAAAGAAACAAAAATACTTTCACAGAAACTATATTAGAGATGCACTGATACAGGTCTGGAATAAAATTAGAGGAAAACATTACATGAAAATACCGACATGGCTTTCCACTATGGAAGCCATGACACATCCCAATACACTAGATCTATCGAAAATGGTTAGATATAGTGAAATTTTAGATAGCCAAGGGAATTTGAAAACAAATCCAGAATTAAAGGAGCAAAATATAAATATAGATTGGTGGCCATATCTCCAACTATAATTGAGATACAAAAAAGACGTAAAAGAATATGGAATATACACAGAATTACAACAAATAGACAAACTTTTAATTGGCCAGGAAAATAAATTCATAATGAAAATTTACAAATATTTATTAGAAGTAACATTAGAAGAAGAAAAAGTTAAAGGTTGCATGATAGCATGAGCCAAAAACTTTGGTTACAACATAGATCTAGTGGATTGGGAAAGAATTTGGAACACAAATTATAAACTAACACGATCAGCAGCACTTAAAGAAAACATGTACAAAATGTTTTACCACTGGCATTTACCACCAACAAGATTGGCTAAAATGTACCCAAACATGAACCCAACCTGCTGGAAATGTAAAAAAGTACAAGGAACTTTTTATCACATATGATGGACCTGCCCGGAAACACAAAAATATTGGACAAAAATTTGGAAATGGGTGCAAGAAATTATAGGAGAACAGATAAAATGCAAACCCGATATCTTTCTGTTACGAATAATCGAAGGGAAATATACAAAGAAAATTAAGTACATATTAATCTGCTAACTAAAGTAGAATAGCATTTGCCCAATGCTGGAAACAAAATAATACCCCCTCAGACGAATTAGTGATAAAAAAAACCTTTGGATTGTGCAGAGATGGACAAATTAACACTGAAATTAAAAGATAAAGAAGAGTCGGAATATTATGAAATTTGGAACAATTGGTAAAAATGGCTGCAAAACAACAATAAAATTAATTAAGCCAAAAAACAATATATATAGAACTTGTATAAAGGTGTGTAAATATAGAAGCAAAATATTATATACATGTACAGGTATGATGACATAACAATGTTGATATGACTGTAAGGTGTTGTAGAAGGGAAAAAATAATAAAACAATCTGCTAATCAGAAAGGTCTGCAAAATATTAAAATAAAAGCTGAATGCTGGAAACATAATTAAAGCCATTAATACATGGGCAGTTCCAGTAATATGCTACTCAGCTGGAATCATCAACTGGACTTTGGCTGAACTGGAAAACTTGGATCAGAAAATGCGCAAACTTTTGAATATATACCATGCTTTACATCAACAAAGTGACATCAACAGGTTGTACCTGCCAAGAAAAATAGGGGGCAGGGGGCTATTGCAAATCCATCAAAGTATAGAAGAAGAAAAATGAAGTTTGAATGATTATGTGAACCAAGGTATAGAAAAATTGCTGCTGCAGACTGTGAAAACGGAGAATATTGTAAAAACAACAGAAACAAAGACAGAATATAAGGAAAAAATATCTGGATAACAGATTAAATAGATGGAAAACCAAAGCTTTCCACGGACAACACTTGAAAAACATTGAAGGAAAATGTGATGACAACCTTACATGGGCACAGCTTAAGATGGGAACCATGAAGAAAGAAACGGAAGGTTTAATGCTGCTCAAGGACAAGCACTACAAACTAATGACATGAAAGTAAACATACAAAAATCCACCAACAATCAAAACTGCCGACTTTGCAACGACAAAGTCGAAACTGTTTCACATTTAATATGTGAATGCAGCCAAATTGCAGAAACAGATTGCAAAGCTAGACGATCGAATTGCTAAATTAATCCTCTGGTCATTATATAAAAAATATGATTTACCTTTATCCAGAAAGTCATGAGAACATAAAATGTAAAAAGTTATCTAAAATGAGAAGGTGAAGATCTTGGGGGACCTTCGAATACAAATGGATCATCATTTGGAACACAACCTGACAAATATCACAGTTGTTGAAAACCAAAATGTACAATTTGTTGACATTGCGGTACCAGGAGATGCCAGAGTCGAAGAAAAAGAACTGGAAAAAAATCACAAAATACCGCAACCTGTCCATCAAAACTACACAATAATGGATGAAATATGTAACAGTGAGCCATTATCATCAGGGCACTTGGTACTATGTCCAAGAAATTTATAAGATACATAAACAAATTGCAGCTTCCTGCAATTGATACTATGGAGGGCCCACCCACCTGCCTGCTCTCCTTACCTCTATTCGAGCCGACCAGGGCATTTGCACATACACATGGAGCGTACGGCACCTGCACAATGCTCTGCCAAGCAGCAGGAGCATCGCAGGTGGTAGGTATGCATGCGCGCACTGTGCGTGTACATATGTTGGACGCCTGGCCTCACTGCAGCGTACCGGTTGCAACGGGATTCAGAACCCACCACTGCCCCATAATCACATGATCAAAATTTAGATGCTTGGCAACTGATTCATATTTATGACAGTTGCAGTGTCCCAGAATCATTTGGTCCTCTCAGCAAATAGGGAAGAAGCCAGATTCGCTTTAGTCAACTGTGTAACTAACTTACCTGACATAACAACTGTAGCAAGAAAGGTCATAAAGTGCGGCAAAATTCACTTAACAAATGTTTCACTTCTGCAAGAAGTATCATTTGCCTGTAAGCAAAAACTGGTGGGACCATAAAATAGAGAAAGTCATAGAAAATAAAGAAGTTAAATTGCTCTGGGACTTCAGGATCCAGACAAACAAGCACCTGTCACATAACACCCCAGACATAACAATTGTAGATAAGAAAGACAAAAAAGTCTGGATAGTGGATATGGCAGTGGCTGGAGACAGCAGAATAGAAGAGAAAGAACTGGAGAACTTAACAAAATACAAAGACCTACAAATAGAAATAGAATGACTATGGCAAAGGCAAACAAGAGTAGTACCAATAGTAATAGACGCCTTGGATGCAGTCCCAAAACAACTAGAGCACCATAGGCATTGACAAATTTGCAATCAGTCAATTGCAGAAGGCAGCTTTACTTGGAACTGCTTCCATCCTGCAATGATATCTGTAACACCATTGTTGGATTGGGTAATGGATAGGCACACATAGGCTTAATGGTAACAACAGTTCTTTATTGAGTACAACAAGTGTTAACAATCCAGCAAAAGTTGAGTCTGACAGCAGCCCTTTTATAGGGAGCTGTCAGACCCTTCAACCAATAGGATTAAACCTCTGTTACTGCCAGAAAAAAGGACCTTGGTGAAAACCACTGTAGTTAGTACTGATATCTAACACCACTCCCCTCTTGGATGGAACAATCCTACTTGTAACATAGTCATGCAGGTAGGCAGGCTTTTGGGTAGCTCTGTCTGACCTGCACAGTTCAGTTGGAGGGGTTTCCTTGGACAGGTCGGACAGACCTGTTTGCTCCACAGCTCCATTTGGTGGAAGCTCCTGGAACCTTTCACCGGCCACGGCTGGAGCTTCTAGAGCTGGTTCGCTTGGAGCTTGCTGCAGGCCTGCAACAAAACCAGATAAGTTTCCTGGTACCATCGGGCTTGAGCTGGCCGTGGAAGGAGTGAGTGTTTGCTCTGTTTGGGAAGGGCTTTGGCTAACCCGTGCAGGAGCTACCCCTGGTTGTCTAAGAGTGGAATTGGAGAGGTGGCCATGGAATTGGTCAATATGCCTTCTCCAATTTCTACCATCCTCAAGCTCTAAGAGGTAAGAGCAAGGGCCGGTGATGCCTATCACTGTGGCAGGAATCCACAGAGTTCCCTCGGCGTAGTTGTGGGCATATACTGAATCCCCTACACTAAATGTCCGAAACTTGCTTGTGGAGTCTGGGGTGATGAGACAAAATAATTGGGGTGTAGCTGGTCTAAGTGGACCTTAGCTGGCAATCCATGAGAAGCTCGGAGAGGCTTCTCCCTGTAGTGGCACTGGGTGTGATGTGCTGAATTAGCAAATGGTGATCAATCCATGTTTACCAATCTCCTGGGCCCATCCTAGAGAGGGCCTCTTTTGCAGATCTCACCATTCTCTCCGTCTGATCATTGGAGGCCGGATGGAATTGCGTGACCAGGGTATGCCTGATTCCCTGAGCTGCTAGGAAAGTCTCAAATTGCATGGCTGTGAATTGGGGCCCATTGTCTGAGACCAAGACATCCGGCAGGCCGTGCGTGGAAAAAAGTCTCTGTAGCACCTTGATGACCGCTTCTGCCATAGTGAAGGTCATCAGGACTACCTCTAACCATTTCGAATAGGCATCCACAACTACAAGAAATGTCCGGCCATGAACTGGACCAGCAAAGTCAATGTGCACCCTACACCATGGTGCTTGAGGTCACTCCCACTCCTTAGCGGGTGTCTCTGGGGAGCTGGTCTGGACTCCTGGCATGGTGTGCAGTTAGCCACCCACTCTTTGATCTCCCTGTCCATGTTAGGCCACTACATGTAACTCCTAGCCAAAGATCTCCAGCCAGTAAGCCCAACAACAGCTTGTAGCCCATAACCAGTTCGAAGTCACGGCCATATAGATACTCGTGGAACCTCTTTACTTTGGCCACTGCAGCCAACACCTCATGGTCCAACTGGCTGCAGTTCCACTCAGCAACAGACAAGGTCCTGGAGTAAAATGCAATAGGGGCTTCTGTTCCATTGGGCATATGGTGGCTGAGGAGAGGCTGATGCCAAAGGGAGAAGCACTGCAGATCAGCACCAATGGCAAGGTCTGGCTGTTTTGGACTAGAAAGGAGTCCGCCGACAAGAGTCATTTTACCACGGCAAATGTAGCAGCCTCAGCTCTGCCCCAGGACCACTTGGCATTCTTAGCCAGAGACGGTGTAAGGGCTCAGCAACAGTGGCTTTCTGTTTGAGAAAGACACTGTAGAAATTAAGGAGCCCGAGGAACGCCTGCAGCTCGGTTTGATTGTGAGATGTGGGGGTATCCTGAATAGCTTTAATTTTTTGTGTAGCTGGGTGAATCCCAGAACCATCAATTAGGTACCCTAGGAATTCAACCCTTGGCACATTAATTTGGCATTTCTCTTTTTTCAGACAGAGGTCTTTGCCTCTAATTCGAGCCAAAACTGTTCGTACACGTTTCAAAAGTTGCGCCTCATTTTCAGCTGATACCAAGATGTCGTCGAAATAGGGGACGACTCCTAGAATCTCCTGCAAAAGCTGTTCCATGATGTTTTGGAACAGTCCAGGGGCGATACTAACGCCGAATTGCAGGCGGTGACATTTAAATGCACCCCTGTGCGTCACAATGGTTTGGGCCTCCACCATAGCACCATCTACAAGCAATTGTTGGTATGCCTGTGCCATGTCCAATTTTGCGAAGATTTTTCCTGGGCCTATGAATGAAGTAAGTGCTGTACAATGGGTACAGAGTAGGCGCTTTGTTGTAGTGCTTTATTTATTGTGCACTTGTAGTCTGCGCAGATGCGGACAGACCTGTCAGATTTGACAGGTGTCACTATAGGGGTCTCCCAGCGTGCGTGATCAACCGGTTCTAGGATTCCCTGGCTCACAAGCTGTAGCATTTAGGGTTTCCGAGGCTGAAGATGAAAGGAATGTCCACTCACAGATAGCTGAATCAACCAAAGTTTATTGAGCATCCAGAATTAACATGAGAATCAACAGCAAAATTATTAATCATGAAACATCATTCTTATAGTGTTTTCAGCTTCTTTGAGCTCTACCTACTTTACGTGTTATATCATTATTGGCTAACAAGTCTCCAAGGCACAATAATTGGTTAGTCCTTACATCATTGGTGTTCATAAGAAAATTCACGTTGTAATAGCTAAGTAAATCAAGTGTTATCAAATGAGTGAATGTTACAGGTTATACTTTGTATCATCCCATGTCCTTGATCATGCCTTGGGAACACTGCAAGCAAAGAATAGCTGACAGGCAAATATTTTCTACAGATTGCTGCAGTTTTTACTTACACGCGTAACCTCAGTTCCAAGGACCATTCAGATGATTCACTGTAAAAACCCTACATTTCCTTGCTTTTTGTTTTTAATGACAAAAAAAGAGATTTTTCAAGAGCATGCATTTGAATCACATTCAAAGTAGGTGCAGGAGACTTGCGAAACATGGCAAAAAATGAAGGAACACATTGCATACAGCAACAGCAAAGTATAAGTAATACGATTATGTTTACACCATAGAAAAACAATTGTTTAACCAAGAAATGTCAGGTAACCATTTAGTTAACCAAGCATGAGGAGAAAATTCATCATGTACATTATTTTTTATAGAAGCTTGTAAATTAGCTAATTCATCAATAGTTTTATTAAGTGAATGAAAATGCACAGCGCAAGCACGTTGACCAACTAAGCTGCAAAATCCACCTTGATGAGCTAGCAAATAGTCTATAGCAAAGCATTGTTGAATTAAATCTTGATTAAGTTCTTCAATTTTATTTTGTAAATCTCTAATAATTGCAGCAGTAGCATTAATCGGCATGTGAGACCTAAAATAGAATGTCTATTTTTTTGACCTAATATTCCTGGGTATGATCCCCAAAAAATAGTTCCAGTTATTTCTCCAACTAATGCACGTCCAAAAGTAGGCAATGAAGAAAATTGAGTATCAATAATAACTTCATCAGAACATTTTGATCCCAAGGCTGCACGTCTTTTTCGAGTTGATAAACTTCCAGAAACACCCACTTGGACAGGTAAAGACAAATATCCAATGGCAGCACATTGATAGTTCTTTTTTTTATATATAGAATTTTTTTTTATTTTTGTTACATAGATAACATAATCACACAACAATAGGAAAAAAAAGGAAAAAAGGAAAAAAAAACAAAGCCCATCATCCCGTGCAGTATGTCATTTGATTACAAGTGTTTTAACCTTTAGCATTCTTATACATTCATTGTTTCATTTAATAGATTATAATTTAGTATCGTTTCTTATTCCCCTGCCTGTAGCAATCCATCCCTACCACGTTTCCCCACACACACACACCCCGTATCTCTCTGTTATATATTTAATAGACACAACAATAAAATAGGATTTTTTTAAAAAAGGAAAAAGCACAAAAAGAAAAAGAAAAAAAACCCATCATCACATGCAGCATGTCGTTTGGTTACAAGTGTTTTAACATCTAAATCTTCAAATAATATTTACCGTCTCAAATGTTTCATCTAGTATAACTAAAAACCTCATTTTCATTCTACAATATATATTCAGTTAACATTAGCATTATTTTTCCCCAGAAAGTATACTTATATTCATTATTGTCCTTGCATTTCATACCTTCAAACAGAGATCTTATTCCTTCATTTTTCAACAAAATGTTGCTGCATATATATACCAGTTTTCATTTGTTCCCTTATTAAAATTGCTTATCAGCAGTGAAATATCATTATAATAAGTTCTTAACATTATACATTATATCACCAGACCTTATATTAATTCTTCATTGTATCATTGTTAGATTATTTCATAGCATAATTATATCATCATTCACTTTCTTCAATTAAAGCATAAGTATATCATTTTTCATTTCCAAGGTTTTTTTTTTCCCCTAGCCACCGATAAAACAAATCCCATATCTTATAAAATTGCTCATCCTCTTGCTCTCTAATTTCAAATGTCAATTTACTCATTTCAGCACAGTCCATTATTTTTCGGATAACTTCTTCCTGTTTTGGTATTGTTTCGTTTTTCCAGTTTTTTGCAAATACAATTCTGGCTGCTGTTAACACATTTACAATCAAATATTTTAAGACTTTGTTGTAGATTTCTGGTATGATCCCCAATAAAAAGACCTCTGGTTTAAAGTCTATTTGTTTGTGTGTCATTTTCTCCAACCACATGTGGATTTTAGTCCAGTATCTTTTAGCTTCAGTGCAAGTCCACCACATGTGGTAGTATGAACCAGGTATCTGGTAACATTTCCAACACTTTTCTGATTTATTCTTGAACATTCTTGCGATTCTGGTTGGGGGTAGGTGCCACCTGTAAAACATCTTATACAAGTTTTCTCTATATGCAGTAGACATTGTCATTTTGTAATTGATAGTTCTGAGGGTGTACGTTAGTTGCATATTTGTCAAAGAAAAACCACATTGCAGGATCTTTTAATTGCCATCCAGCACAGATTGATCCACCTGTTCCAGTATTAGAAGAGACAGTTTGAAAAATAGGAAAATTTTCAGGATACATATCAGGTATGGTGTTATGACCTTGTGATTTTTTTAATAGTATCCCATAACCAATATTTCTGAGTACAATAACTATAATTCCCCACTTTATCTAAAATACATTTAGCTTTTGGGCTAAATTGATTAAGCTAATTATGATGAGCATAAGAACAAAAACATAAGCCTCTAGTAAATTGATTAATATGAATATAATTCCATCTAACTAAATTTAATTCATGTGGAGGAGTAGAAAATAACCAAGAAGAAGAAATATGTTGAAGTTGCGAAACAATGAAAGCAGAAGAATTAATTAAATTAGGAATAAAAGCAACTTAACCAAGAGCCATAGGAGGTTCATAATATAAAGTTATATTCCGACCATGAATCAAAAACATATATTGAGCGTGACGAATCCAAAGATTAGGACTAAGAGGAAAAGCAAGAGTTGTTTCCGAGTTAGTAGAACAAGGGACTGTGATCCTGACATCATGCATTGGAGCAATGGGGAGGAGACAAGGGAGTTGGTCTGGATGCCCGGCAACGGAGGGCTAATTGGCGTAAAGAACATTTACCCAGTTACAGGAGATAATTGAACTCAGCTGGTGCTGATTGGGAGGACCCTGGTGCTTAGTTGTCTCCGGAGGACTATTGTTATTCAAAGGAGGTGGGTGATTCGAACGATGCTGGAGGAGGCAAGGCAGCTGGTTTTCTCCCGGCTGCTGTAGTCTCTTTAGGCGCCCCCCCCCCCTTTCTACTCTGGTGGATTATATTACTGGATGTTTTTGGCGTTTTTCGACATCTTTGGCCCTGTTTTCCTTGGAATCTCTTTAGACTCTGTTGCTGACTTTATAGAGGGGTAGTTGGTTTGATATGGGGCGGTATAAGACCTGGCAGCTGGCCTTGCGGCCATTATCACAACCCCTTAATCTACCCCCTAGGCCTTTTTTACAGCACGGCCTCTCCTTTTTTCCCTGGTCTTCAGTTTGCTCTTACTTATACAGGACTTTGCCATATGGTTCCTTACTCACGGCTACTGGACATTGGACATTGGACTCACGATCTAGTCCTGGTTGGTACGATCATTGCCGCCCGTTGTTGTTAAGAGACTCCATCTTAGCCCCTTTGGAGCTTCTATCCCAATACCATCTATACCATCTTTACCATCTTCTCCAACGCTGCCTTTTCCATCAACATTGGTTTCAACGCTACCTTTTTTACCAACATTGGTTTCCTGCCACTCTGGACTTTGACTGTCTGACTTCCCTCACCCATATATTTAGGGCCTGTGATCCTGTCTTTCTTAGCCCTGACTGTTACCATCACTATTATACTGGTTTTACCCCCAGAAGGAAATTTTGGACCCGGGCTGCGGGTGGACAGACGACGGCAGTATTGTGTGTTCGCACTGAACCCCCGCAGGACCTTTTGACCAGCAAATTTGCAAAAGAAGAGAGGGGCAACAAGACACTCCCCCGTATATTCCATCTGAACTATAACTGGTCCCTAGCCACTTTAACTCCAAACATTAAGAGCCAATTTTGCCATCTGAACTCGCACCTTAAATTTTAATCAACTGCGCAACTATTTTTAGTTTCTTTCTTTTCTTTCATCTTTCTCTTCTCTCTTTGTATGGGATATGCATGAGATACGTATGAGATGAATGAATGTCCCACTTTTTATTATCATATTGTTGTAAATTTTTGTGTTTTTAACTCTTACGTGGGGACTGTTTGGGGGAGTGCATGAGTATGTGTGATTCGGAGGACCTGCCGGGAGATGCGGGGGCCATGGGGGTGGTTGAGGGGACCAGAGACACGGGAGAGGGTCGGGGTATTACGGTCGTAACAGGGAGGGGCAGATACGGCGGGGACTTTAGGGCAGGCCATTACCGGGGAAGGAGGGTTCGCTACATTACAGAGATCCCTCCTTCCGGCCCTATGAGTCCCACTCCGAGACCAGATGGCGCAAGTAATCAGGACCCTGGTCTCAGGCTGTTGTCGCTAAATGCCAGGTCTGTTGTACACAAAGCTCCTCTCGTCCGGGACTTAATTTTAGACGAGAGGGCAGACCTGGCATGTATTACTGAAACCTGGCTGGGCCCAGAGGGAGGAGTCCCCCTTGTAGAGCTGTGCCCAGAAGGATTTCAGGTGCTACACCAGCCGAGAGCCCAGGGAAGGGGTGGGGGTGTGGCCATTGTTATCCGGGAGTCGTTAGTTCCTCGTAGGGTCCCTGCTCCGGAGCTTGTCGGGTGTGAGTCTCTGCTGATAAAGTTGGACCTCAAGGGTCAAGTGGGTCTGCTGTTAATGTACCTGCCTCCCAACAGCATTGCAGCAGCCCTCCCCTCGCTCCTCGAGTCGGTAGCCGAGCTGGCAATTGAGTTCCCTAGGTTGATGGTCCTGGGGGACTTTAATTTGCCGTCGCTCGGTGAAAACTCTGATGGGGCGCAGGAGTTCATGGCTTCCATGACAGCCATGGGCTTGACCCAAGTAATTCGGGGCCCAACCCATTCGGCGGGTCACATGCTCGACCTCGTATTCCTCTCGGAGCAGTGGATTTGTGATCTTGGTCTGAGGGGTAACGACATCATACCCCTGTCGTGGTCAGACCACTGCCTACTGAGGCTTGACTTCTGGAGGCCAAACCCCCACTGTAGGGAGGAGGAACCGACCAGGTGGTTCCGCCCCAGGCGACTTATGGAACCGTTAAGGTTCCAGACGGAGCTTGGGGTCATTCCTGATACTTTCGCCCACAGTCCGGTAGAGACTCTGGTTGCTGCTTGGCACTCGGCAGCATCGGAGGCCCTCGACCGGATTGCGCCACTATGGCCCCTCCGAGGCGGCGGATCCCGGAGACCTCCTTGGTTCACCGAGGAACTCCGGGAGATGAAGCGCCGGAGGAGATGCCTAGAGCACCGATGGAGGTCCGATAAGTCCAAATCGAACCGAGCAATGGTAACCACCTGCACCAAGGAATACACCAGGGCACTTAGGGCAGCGAAAAGATCTCACATAGCCACCTTGGTTGCGTCCGCTGAGTCTCGCCCAGCCGCCCTGTTTAAGATAACCCGCTCCCTATTGAATAAAAGGGAAGCGGGGGAACCCTTGCAGGGCAGAGCTGAGGACTATGCCCAATTCTTAGCGGACAAAATTGCTCGGTTTCGGTCGGACTTGGACTCCATCCCCGCAGTTCCAGCCGAGGCACAGGAGGATCAAGTAGAACATCTCTGGGTTGAGTTTCAGGATGTTACCCCCGGGGATGTGGACAAGGCCATGAGGGCTGTAAGTGCCTCCACCTGCGTACTGGACCCGTGTCCCTCATGGCTGGTTACTAACAGCAGTGAGGTGACACGAGGCTGGATCCAGGCGGTTGTTACCGCCTCTCTTCGGGAGGGGAACTTCCCCGCCGCACTGAAAGCGGCGGTGGTGAGACCCCTCCTAAAGAAGCCATCTCTGGATCCAGCTGTTCTTAATAACTATCGCCCAGTCTCCAACCTTCCCTTCCTTGGGAAGGTTGTTGAGAAGGTGGTGGCCTTCCAGCTACAACGGTCCTTGGAGGAAGCAAACTATCTCGACCCCTTCCAGTCAGGCTTCAGACCCGGTTACAGCACAGAAACCGCTTTGGTCGCATTGACCGATGATCTCTGCAGAGCCAGAGATGGAGGACATTCCTCCATCCTGGTCCTCCTTGACCTCTCAGCGGCTTTCGATACCATCGACCATGGTATCCTTCTGCGACAACTGCGGGAGGTGGGAGCGGGAGGCACCGTGTTGCGGTGGTTCTCCTCCTACCTCTCGGACAGGTCGCAGTCGGTGTTAGTGGGGGGGCAGAGATCGTCCCCTAGGCCCCTAACATATGGGGTGCCTCAGGGCTCGGTCTTATCCCCCCTACTATTCAACATCTACATGAAACCGCTGGGAGAGATCATCCGCAGGCACGGGATCAGATACCATCAATATGCGGACGATACCCAGTTGTATCTGTCCGCCCCGTGCCAACTCAATGAAGCGGCAGACGTGATGAACCGAGGCCTTGAGGCCGTTATGGACTGGATGAGGGTAAACAAGCTTGTGCTCAACCCAGAAAAGACCGAGTGGCTGTTGTGCTTCCCTCCCAAAGATTCGATCAATATTCCATCACTCAGGCTGGGGGGTCAAATTCTATACCCCTCAGAGAGGGTTCGCAACTTGGGAGTCCTCCTGGATCCACAGCTATCGTTTGACCACCACCTGACAGCTGTGACCAGGGGGACATTCGCCCAGGTTCGCCTGGTGCGCCAGTTGCGACCCTACCTGAATCGGGAGGCTCTCACAACAGTCACTCGGGCCCTTGTGACCTCTAGGCTGGAATACTGCAATGTGCTCTACATGGGGCTGCCCTTGAAGAGCATCCGGCGACTTCAGCTAGTACAGAACGCGGCCGCGCGAGCGATTGTGGGTGCACCTCGGTTCACCCACATAACACCTATCCTCCGCGAGCTGCGCTGGCTACCTGTCGCTCTCCGGATGCGCTTCAAGGTGCTATTAGTCACCCATAAAGCCCTGCATGGTAGTGGATCTGGGTACTTGAGAGACCGCCTTCTGCCAATTACCTCCCTGCGACCAATTCGATCTCATAGATTGGGCCTCCTCCGTATTCCATCGGCCAGCCAGTGCCGGCTGGCAACTACAAGGAGGAGGGCCTTCTCAGTAGTAGCCCCGACCCTTTGGAACGAGCTCCCCGTGGAGATTCGTACCCTCTCCACCGTCCAGGCCTTCCGCACAGCCCTTAAGAACTGGCTAGCCCGTCAGGCCTGGGGATAAGGATAGCCGCCCCTCCCGAATGATGAATGTATGTTGCTTATTACTTTTATTATATGTGTCTATGTCATTGTTTGTGTTCCCCCTCCCTGATTTTATGTGAGCCGCCCTGAGTCCCCTCAGGGAAAAGGGCGGCCTACAAATGTTAATAAAATCTAAATCTAAATCTAAATTAGGTTCCTCTCAAGACTATAAAAGGAATGGCTTTCCACAAGCTTGTCGCAGGAATCAACGTATTTACTAGAGCTGGAGAAGCTATCATGGCTATCTTGGCAGGCTGGATTGCTGCCAAGGTCTAGTCGGTGCTGGATTTCTGCCAAGGTCTAGTCTGCACTGGATGGCTGCAAAAGTCTAGTCTGTGCTGGATTGCTACCAAGGTCTAGTCTGAGTGTTAATAAATCCTTGAAGTATCTTTGTCTCGGCGTGCTTTGGTGTATGAAGAGGGGGGTCAGAACACCTCCCCCTGAGGGATCTTCCAATGGGAGTGTGATAGACATTTCTATCAGATCTGCGAACCAAGGACGTCGGGGCCAGTAGGGAGCCACCAGGATGACCTCTGCCCTCTCTAGTACTAGTTTTCTGAGCACCCCGGGAAGGAGAGGGAGGGGAGGAAGGCATAGAGAAGACCTGATGGCCAACTGCAGTGCAGGGAGTTGTTGTCCATCGCTCCCTGTGTCTGGAACTGCAATATGTACCTTGGAAGCTGGGCGTTCGTCGGGGAAGCAAAGAGATCCACCGACAGTCGGCCGAATCTCTGGCAGATCCGGTTGAAGACACT
Organism: Thamnophis elegans; assembly: GCF_009769535.1. Lineage (NCBI taxonomy): Eukaryota > Metazoa > Chordata > Lepidosauria > Squamata > Natricidae > Thamnophis > Thamnophis elegans. The sequence goes on along the minus strand of NC_045558.1, from coordinate 54,512,863 downwards.
GGGGTGAAGTTGCCACTCTCCATGGTCCACTGTCTCCCTGGTGAGCCAGTCTGCCTGATGATTCTCCACCCCAGAGATGTATACTGCTCAGATAGATAGGAGGTTCTGTTCCGCCCAGTTCCCCAATCTCACCGCCTTGTCGTGAAGTGCCCTGGAGTGGGGGCCTCCCTGCTTGTTCACATGCGCCTTGGCCGCCACATTATCTAAGAGTAAAATGTTTTTATTTTCCATTTTTCATTTTCATACAGTCACATATATACTGTGCATAGCTGGGGCCATACAACATTAAACAATAATCACAGCAATTCCTCTTGTCAACAATACCCCCCAAAATAGAAACCCAATATACCTCTTCCACTCTCCATACACCTTTTTCTTCCACCCCCTCCAACTTTCTATCTTCCCTCCATCATTCCCCTCTACCCTACTTCCCCTCCCCCTCTACCACTCCTCTCTCCCAGTCTGCTCCCTCCCTTCCTTCTCACCCTCCCTCCCATCCTCTCTCCCGCCCTCTCTACCCCTCTTTCTTCTATCCCACTACTCCTGCCCTTGGTGTATTTCTACTATATGTCAATGTATTCAGCTTGTCCTATTTTTACAGAGAAATTAAAGAGAAACAGTATACATGTGAAATTGCATTACATTGAAATCTAACACATAGTATATATCCCACCCTCCCCCACCCTCCCCCCTAACACCCCACCTCGCTCCCCCTCCCGACTTCCCAGAGCCCGTACATGGCATAGATTTTTAACAAACACAGTCTAAAATATATTGAGACAAAAGAAATTAAAAAAAAGAAGTTAATAACATCTCTACATTGAACTCAGCTTCTTCCTGCTACACTAACTTTGAACAGTTTAACTTATTCCTGATCTTAAGCATAGGCTATCTGGAATTTCTTAGTCCCATATTTGTTTTGTATATAGTCAATCCATTTTTTCCAGTCTCGTTTATATCTCTCATTTGAATGATCTTTAAGATATGCCGATATTTTAGCCATCTCAGCTAAGTTTGTAACTTTCAATGTCCATTCTTGAGTTGTAGGCAAGTCTTCCTTCTTCCAGTATTGCGCCACCAACAGTCTTGCTGCCGTTATTAGGTGCAGAACCAAGTTAGTCTCTACCACTGTAAAGTCAGTACATATACCTAGTAAAAATAACTGGGGAGTAAACTTTATCCTTCTTTTAAAGATATTTTGCATAATCCACCATATTTTTATCCAAAATGCCTTAACCTTTTGACAGGTCCACCATATATGAAAATATGTAGCATCGAGAGAACCACACCTCCAACATTTAGGCTGTACATTCGGATACATAGAAGCCAGCTTTTTAGGATCTAAATGCCATCTATAGAACATCTTATAAAATTTTTCTCTCAGGTTTTGAGCTTGTGTAAATTTCACATTTCTTACCCATATTCTTTCCCATATATCCAACATTATTGGTTCTTCAATATTTTGAGCCCACTTTATCATACAATCTTTAACTAATTCTGTTTCCGAATCCATCTGTATTAGTACATTATATATCCTCTTTATATGCATTAAACTTTGATCTCTTATTTGTTTAAACAAATTATCCTCAACTTGGATAAAACCACTTTTTTGATCTATTTTCCACCTGGCCTGTAATTGCCCATACTGGAACCATGTTTGAACTACCTTCTACTCTTTTAATACCTCTAAAGATTTTAGTTGTAGTACCCCCCTTTCCAAAGTGAGAAGCTGTCTGTAGGTAGTTCTATCCTGTTTTTGTGCTATATTCATATTTTCAATCGCATGTCTAGGAATTGCCCACATGGGTATCTTGTCATTTAATTTATATTGGTATTTTTTCCAGACCCGCAGTAAAGCATTTCTTAAAATATGACTTTTAAAATTCTTATCCAATTTTTTGTTGAATAACAGGTAAGCATGCCAACCATATACCAGATCGTGTCCCTCGATATTCAGTATTCTATCATTGGTTAAATGAATCCAATCACTAATTACAGATAGCGCCACTGCATCATAATATAGTTTTAGGTTAGGTAATTTCAAGCCTCCTCTCTTGCGTACATCTTGCATTATTTTCATCTTTACCCTCTGCTTCTTTCCTGCCCATACAAATTTGTTGATACCCTTCTGCCATTCTAAAAGATTCACATCTTTTTTAAGTATAGGTAACATTTGGAAGAGAAATAAAAATTTTGGTAAGATGTTCATTTTCACTGCCGCTATCCTACCCAGCAAAGATAAGTGCAATTTCTCCCATTTTTTTCATCTCTATCTGTATACTATGCCAAAGTGGTTCATAATTATGCTTGTATAATTTCCCGTTTGAGGTTAAAATATTAACCCCAAGTTATTTGACTTTTTTGACTACCTCACATCCTAGCATCCCTCCTAGTTCTTCCTTTTGTTTAGTATTCATATTTATAGCTAATATTTTTGTTTTTCCTAAATTTATTTTAAAACCAGACACTTGACCATATTGATTAATCGTATTCATTAAAACCATACTAGATTCCTGTGGTTGTTCCAATATTATGACCAAATCATCCGCAAAAGCGCGGACTCTGTATTCTTGCTGCCTAATCTTGATCCCTTTTAGACCATCCAAGCCCCGTATTTTATTCAACAATACTTCCAAAGTTATAATAAACAATAGTGGGGACAAAGGACAGCCCTGTCTTGTACCTTTTCCAATTTGGAAAGGGTCTGTTAAACTTCCATTGACTATGATTTGTGCTGTTTGCTGTTGGTATATTGCTTTAATTGACTGTAAAAAGCTATCTCCTATCTGCATTTTTTGCGATATCTTCAACAGAAATTGCCAGTTAACTCGATCAAAGGCCTTCTCAGCATCCAAAAATATGAACGCAGCAGGAATTTGGTTGTTCTTTCCCAAATATTCTAATGCATTAATAATTAATCTAACATTACTTTTCATCTGTTTCCCCTGTATAAAACCTGTTTGGTCGGTGTGTATCAATTGTTGAATAACCAGCATTAACCAATTTGCTAGTATTTTAGTAAAAATTTTATAATCTACATTAAGTAATGAGATAGGTCTATAGTTTTTTGGTTGGGTAGTATCTTGATCTTCTTTGGGTATCAAAGATATAAACGCTGTCTTCCAAGATGGAGGCACCTTACCTTCCATTTGAATCTTATTAAATAATTCTCTAAGAGGTTCTACCATTTCTAACTGTAAATTTTTATAGTAAACCGCTGTCAAACCATCTGTACCTGGTGCTTTCCCTAACTTTAGTTGCTTAATAACCTGCAAAATTTCCCCCGAGGTTATTGGTTGGTTCAATTTTTGCCTGTGCTCTTCTCTAACTGAGGGTATTTTCTCTTTATCTAAGTATTTGTCTATATCTAAACCCTTAATTTTATCCCCTTTATATAATTCTGTAAAAAATTCCCGAAATGCCTTTTGAATCTCCTCCCGTTGAAACACCTCCTTCCCTCTATAAATCAGTTTAGTTATATTTCAAGTTTTCCTTTTTTCCCTAATCTGATAAGCTAACCATCTGCCAGGTTTGTTTGCGTTACAAAAACTATTGTGTTTTGCATATAATAAACTAGTGGCTACCTGGTCAGAGATCAACATGTCAAATTGAGATTTTAATATGGTAATTGCTTCCTTAACCTTTGTATCGCCTGGATTCATTGTTAACTCCAATTCTTTCCTCTTAATTTCCTCTTCCAATTCTGTTCGTTTTAGCCCTTGTTTATGTCTATGTATTTTATTTATATTCATCAGTACTCCTCTCATATATGCTTTGCTTGCATCCCATATGAATTCCATAGGTGTACCCTTATTCATATTCAAAACAAAGTATTCAAATAACAATTTTTTACAATAATTAATGTACTTTTCATATCTGAATAAGTTTTCATTCAGTCTCCAAGACCTTCTTGCCTGCACTGCCCTTCCCAATTCCATCCAAACTGGGTTATGATTCGAAAGGACCCTAGCTGCAATCTTTGTCTTCTTCACCCTAGAAAGTAAATCATTAGTGATTAGTATAAAATCAATCCTTGAAAGGGGTTGATGTCTATCAGAAAAGAAAGTGAAATCATATTTCTCTGCGTTTCTTTCTCGCCAAATATCTCTCAATTCAAAGTAGTCCATCATGTCAAAAAAAGGTTTGGGCTAGCTTAGCTCGCATTTTAGTATTTGGGAGAGAGGTCTTCTTATCTCTTTTAATGTCAATCATGCTGTTCCAGTCACCCAATAGTATACAAGACCTATAGTCCCACTGTACTAATTTAGCATGAAGATTTCTATAGAATCCGTCTTGCTGTTGATTAGGAGCATAAATTCCCAAAAGTAATGTCTTTTTCCCTTCTAAGATTAGATCTAGTGCGATATATCTTCCAAAGGGATCTGCTTCAATTAGTTCAGCTTTGATGTTTTTTCTTAAGTATACAACTATACCATTTTTCTTTTCCATAGCAGAAGTAACAAAATGTTGACCAAGTTTGGGGTTAAGCAAATATTTTTGATCAGTTGATTTGATATGAGTTTCTTGCAAACAAATTATATCATTCTTAAACTGTCTAAGATAGTGAAATATTTTCTTTCTCTTCTGTGGAGAATTCAGTCCATTGACATTCCATGTTAAAATCTTAGTTGTCATCTTTGGTTACCTGAAGCTTTTTTAGAGCCTCTTGCATGGCCTGTTTAATCTTTGGCCTAGCTCCTCCCACGGCTTCTGAGCTTGTTGCTGTAACTCCTTGGTCGGTGGCCAATAATTGTTTAGGTTGTTGCCTTTTAGCTTGTTTTTCCAGTCGTCTGGTAGTCATACGGCTAGGTCTTTGTTCCATAACATCTTGCCCTTCCGGGGAGGGAAGATGGTACATCTTGTCTGGTAGTTGTGTGGTTCGCTGTCTATCTTGTCCTTCTTGTGGTCTTTCTCCAGATCCAGATGGTGCAGAGTGTCCCACCTTCAGAATATTGTGATAAAAATCTCGAGCTTTCGATATGGAGTTGAGACGATATCTTTGCCTGTCAAATGTAAATATAATACCAAATGGTGCATCCCATCTGTACTGTATCTGACAGTTTCTGAGTTCTTCCACTAAAAAAGCATAGTCTCTCCTGGCTCTTAGCATTTGAGGTGGTATTTCTTTCAAAACAATCAAATCCTGGCCCCCAATTTGAAGCCTAGTGTTATAGGACTCTTGTAGTATCATGTTTCTGAACTCTCTTGTGGTGAAGTATATAACTACGTCTCGGGGAAGTTGCTTCTGTTTTGCCACCCAAGAATTAACGCGATAAGCTTTATCGATCTGCCAGTTAAAGTTGGACCCCGGTCTTCCCACCAGACAATCAAAAGCTTCTGAAAAAATCTGTTTCAAGTTCTCCTGTTTATCCTCACACAACTCCCTGACTCTTAATGCCAGCTCCATCTGCCTGTACTGTATCATAATAATTTGTTTTTCAGCGTTTTCAACTTTTTGTTGCATCACCTCAGTTTTGGATGTCAAATTGGTATTAACTTCATTAAGATCCTCTAGGTTATCTTCAATTCCAGAAACATGTTCTGTCAGTACAGTTACAAGTCCCAGCATATCATCTTTTATTTTGGCAATCCTAGTATCAAGTTTATCATATAAGTCCGCCTTAAGCTCTTTTATCTCCTCCTTTATCTCCTCTCTGAATTCTCTAAAAGTTTCTAAATTCTCCTCTCTAAATTCTCTAAAAGTTTCCAAAAAAGTTCTTTCGTTAGCAAATCTCCAGTAGGGGGCATAGAGGGTGGAGGCTGCAACTTTGTGCCAGGTATTGGGGATGTATTTCTAGGAGGAGGTTTCAGCCCAGGGTTTAATTTTGATGCCATTATAAGTCTTATCTTCAAGCAATTAATCAAACTCTACTGGTCCGCTGTGCAGCTTACGAGAAAAAGGTATGAAATCACCCCTTTGTTAGCTCCTTAGGATTTTTCAGAAGGTTTCAGAAAAAAAAGCATTGTAACGAAGCAGCTCAGCATATTCAGTGCCATTTTAGACTTCTCTATATCAGAAATATATATTAGCAAAGTTGATAAGAGGAAAGTCTTGTAAAATCTTCAGAGAAATGAAACTAATTAATAAGAAGCTGCTGGCTGGCTGTTCCTCCCTTTTAAGTTTTATCGCTGTTCTTTGCAAAAAGATTAGGGAGGCGGCGTTGTTACGGAGAATACACAATCGCCATTTTAGGAGCCTTTTTTTTTTAGATAACCAAATTAACGAAGGAAGCTCTTGTAAAAAATGAAGCTAGGATTTAAAAAAGCAGATGAGGTTCTCAGATACAGACTCTGCTTATATTAAAATCAGATAGATAGTTCAAATATTGTTCTAAGTGGGAGGATCTTACTTTGAGCTGAAAAAAAAAACAGCTGTAGATTTCCGGCACGAAGATGATTCAGCCTCGGCTGGCCCCCCCTCTCTTCGCAGACAAAAAAGCTGCAAAGATCAAAAGAAAGCACTTGCCAGCTGGATCTCTCTCCTTCCCTTCTTGCCTGAAGGGTGAGGTATCTGTCAGATGTCTAGGCAGATAACGCAACCAGGAACTCGGGAGCAGCTCTATTAAGCTGCCACCATCAGCAAGGTCCCGCCCAGGAAGCCGCCACATTATCCATGAGTACTAGGACATGCTTTCCGGCTACCATCATTTTGAAGCATCGTAGAGCCAGGTGGATCACTCTGAGCTCCAACCAATTGATGCTTTTGCGAAGATCAGTCAGTGTCCACCATCCCTGGGCTAGCAGGAAATCCAGGTATGCCCCCCAACCAAACAGGCTTATGTCTCCCATCAGGACAAGCCTGTCCGGCTCCCTGAACAGGGAGCCCTTGGACAGTGCTGGGGACATCCACCAGTGGAGAGACAGGAGTACCTGGGGCGTCACCCTGACCTTGAATTCTGTGTCGCTTGTCCCATCTCTCTGGTGAGGAAGGAGGAACCACTGCAGCTTTCTGGCATAGAGCCAGGCCCAAGGCTCTATCCCGATGCAAGAGATGAACTTGCCGAGAAGCCTGGAAAGAAGAGCTCGGGGAACAGATTGATGCCTGCAAATCTCTAGAATCATTTGTACAATGCTGTCCCTACACTCCTCCAAGAGGAAAACCTCCTCCCTCACCGAGTCAATAATGGTTCCCCGATGCTGGAGTCTGGTGGTGGGAGTCAGGTGACTCTTCTCAAGGTTGACCGAGAACTCCAGTGACCTAAGGGTGGCGATGGTGAGGCTTAAGTCCCCTTCGGCTCAAGCCGCCGAGGGGGCTAAAACGAGGATGTCATCAAGGTAACAATATAATCAGACCAGAGTGGAGCGGAGGTGGGCTGCCACCATGGCTAGTACCTTGGTGAACGTCCTGGAGGCGGATGCCAGACTGAAGGGAAGAGACCTGTACTGATAATGAGTGCCCCGTATGGAAATCTGAGGAACTTACAGTGGTCTGGTGCAATCATGATGTGCAGGTAAGCCTCGGTGAGATCCATGGAGGCAAGGAAATTCCCCTGTCTAATCCCTTCCAGGGTAGACTTGAGCGAGTCCATCTTGAACTTACGGTAGACCAGTCTAAAATTGAGTAATTTAAGGTCTAGGATGGCCCTCCACCCTCCAGAGCTCTTGGGGACCACAAAAAGATTAGAATAGAATCCTGATTACTTCTCCCCCTCCAGCACCAACTTCACCACTCTGATCTCCAGTAGATGCTGGATGGCCTTGCGCATGAAGGAGCACTTGGCCGGGTTCTTGGAGGAGAAAAAGACCGGGAATCTATTCGGGGGTTGTGAGTGAAACTCCAGGTGAACCCGAACCTGACTGTCTGTAGCACCCATGCATCTGTAGTGATATCAGCCCAATGATCCGCGAACAGAGAAAGGCAGCCACAGATGGAGTGATTCAATCCTGAATCACTTGTTTCTGCAGAAGAAGCAGCCGCCCCCCCTCAAAAGGGACACTTGCTAGATTGTTGGAACCTGTCCCTGTCCCTAGAGAACTGTCTATCCCCCTGCCTGGGGAATCTGGGTGCAGAGTACCTCGGTTGTTGGAAGTCCTGTTTGGGAGCTCGAAAGTTGGATCTTCTGGGATAAGGTGCCAAACAGTGATCTGATCACTTGAACGTGGATGGGAAGACCTTCTGCTTGTTCTTGTCCTTGATGAGGATGGGGTCCAGGGATGGACTGAACAGCTTCCCTCCCGTATACTCTGTACCTGCCAAATGCCATTTTGCCTGGAACTCTGCCTGCCAGTTACATAGCCACAGCGAGCGTCTGAATGCCACTGACGAGGATAAAGCCCCGGAAGAGTACCTTACCACATCCAGTGTGGCGTCCACCAAGAACTGGGTGGCCGACATCACCTTTGTAATGTCCTGCGGGAGCCTAACGTGGGAGGCTGGGATTCTGTCTTGGAGTTGCTCCAGCCATAGTAAGGTGGACCTGTTGAAAAAGAAGGCTGCTGCGGCAGCTCTGATTGCCCACGATACCGCCTGGAACGTCCTATGCATGACTAACTGCGCCTTCCTGTTTTCTGGTTTCAGGCAATTGGAAATGTCTCCCGTCACCACTGGTGAGGAGGATGCCAGACTAACCACCGAGGAGGCCACTGAGGGAACCTGTAAGGCTTGATCAAAGTTAGTATTAAGGTTATAGAACCTATGATCATTGCTCCCCAGGGTGGGAAAAGTGCCAGTCTGAGCCCATTGTGACTTGACCACCTCTAGGAACAGGTCTGGGGTAGGGATCTCCTCCTTCTCCACCTGGGGTCTGTGGAAAGGACCTTTCTTGGCTCCCCCACTCATGCTAGTGGTAGCAGTGTCCTGACTGGCTACTGGAATGTCCAGGTCTGCTGTGGCCCTAGCCTTGCGCAGCAGGGAGCTAAAGAGAATGGGGAGAAGAGGCCCAAGATGGCTGTGGCCTCAAAGGCTTGGACCTCTTCGTCATCAGAGAAACCGACACCCTTAAGCTCCCTCTCCTCTGACCCCGACTCCTCACTAGCCATGGAGGGAAAGTCTGCTCTGAGGTCTCTGGAGGTGGAAGGACCGAGTAGGTCTAGATGACTTCAAGGTGACTTATGAGCAGCCTTGCTTCTAGGTCCCTGAAACTGATGCTGCATGCCCGAGGAGATACCCTGGGCAATAGCTCTGGCTAAGACCTCCTGGAAACTCTGGGAGATTTCTGGGTAGGCCAGAGATAAGCTGGGGGGCTCTGGATCCACGTGGGGATCAGGGCCTTGTGGAGCCAAGCGTTGCCTTGGCAAGCTGCTAGAGCAGCAGCCGAAGGAGTCTCTTCATGCTCCAGAGGGATGAACTGAAGAAAGGGGGATAGGGAACTACCCCCTTAGGGAACCACGTGGGGAGGCTGTTGGGCTGGGAGGATCTCTAGGGAAGACAGCCCTGACTGGAGAATGGGATCTGTCCGGGAAAGGGCTGATGGTATCCCTATTTCTCCTGCCTGCCACCCTGGTGACCCTCACTTCCTTTCTAGAGTGCTCCCTCCGCAATGACTTAGAGGTGCACTTTCTTGCTGCGGGTCTGCCCCTCTCCGTAGGATTGGGCCCCCAGGAGGTCCCTTCACCTGGGTCTGCAATCCTTGGGGAATCAGGCCTACCCAATCCTACGCTTCTTAAATTGTCCGCCATCGCAACCTTACTCACGGTTAGCCAATCCGCCTCCTCGCTCACCATTGAAACCGGTCAGCAGGCTGCCTGCGAAGGCTCGGTACTCCCTTGGCTCTTCACTCTTCAGCCATGCCGCCTATCTGTGGCCCGAGTTGAGACTGGCCCACTGTCATATTCTGTGGCCCTACCCGGACTACCTGCAGAGTTCGGGCCCAGTCCTCTCCTGTATGCTGGCGGTGGTCATGGGCGCTTCCGGTCTTTGTGACCAGAGACCAGAACTGCGCTCCGCACATGCGCTCTAGTACTTAAGATGGTGACCGCCAACCATGCGGTCCGAACACATGAGCCGACTCCGACTGAGTCGGTCTCTTCCTTCCTGCTTTGAGATCCTTGCGGAGAAACCTGAAGCTGTAGTCGTTCTTGTGCACAGAGCCTGGGGCTCCCCCCCCTGCTGCCGGGCCGCGGCTCGGGAGCCTTTCAGCAGTGCTAACTGCTTCTGTGCACAGGCCGATCACAGAGCGCACGAGAGGAGGTAAGTTGTATATCAATAGAAGTTAAAGTTGAAGAAAATCTCGTACCAAGGAGAGCCAGGTATTTAGCTCCTTCTGGGCCAAAGACTAAGGTTAATCTGGGGAGTCAGAGGAGGGGTAGAGGTGTGGCCTCAAGATTTACCTCAGTCTCCGGGCAGATGGGCCATGATAATACCCAGCTGTGATTCCTTCCATGCCCCACTTTGGAGACAGATTGTATAACACTCAAAGGCATTTTTTCAGACCTTGCCCTCTTGTGGTTATGTAACAAATCCAGACTAATTCCATGCTTGAGCCATCTCCCAAATGATCACCAACAGTTATTGTGCAGATTAGAACTCAGCAATCAGGCTAGCAAAGGTTATGCTGGTGCTTTTTACTGCCAATTCAAGGACACTTTAGTACACTATTCTCATACTTGCTATGTGGTATCAGCGATGGGACCTGAAGCCATTACTTTGTATAGGGACCAGAAAAATGCTTCTTGTATTTCCTTAAAAGAGAGATAACCAATTAATATAGCTGTAAAATGTTCTCTTGTTGAGGGAAAGACAGGTTAGCTTTTATGCTCCAACACCTAAAACTGCAAAGTAATTTAAATCTTATAAGAAGATTAAGGCCTAACTAAAAACTGAAGACCTTTCCCCAGTATTATCGTAATAAACTTTCCTTATCTTGGTACAAAACACCATTATCCCTGTGCAATTAGACTTCACTTATTATTTCTATATACATAATCTCATCTCCAATTTATTTTAATATATCAAAATGTTTTTCATCAAAAATGATTTCCATAACCCAAAGATTAATTGTAAAAGCTATAGCTGTTTTCAATTGGGATCCTGCACTGACAGTATGCAATCAAAAACAATAACTTATTCTGTTGTTTTTTTTAAAAAAGAGTTGTATAATATTGACAATTAGGTATCCCATTATTAATACTACCTCAAGTTTATTCATAAAATGGATTTGATGCTTTTCAGGGGCAAGCTTCATATTTTTAAAATGAATTTATTTCAATTAAAATTTTGTTTAAATGGAACTCTTGGGCTACAGTGCTTGTGAATTAATCATTCTTGAATTTAGTCTTTCCTAGCCAGCTTTTGAGTAGACATTTATAACTTCAAGACTGTTTAATGAAATTGCTAATTAATGTCTGTCAATTGTACAGCTCAACCCAAACTTTTGGAACCGTACAGAATTTCATACTTCATGTGTTGAAATTCTTGCATTCAACTCCTATCACCACAGACAGTGCAGATGGCTTTTATTTGAAATACTGTCTAGAGTATCCATTAATGCTGGAAGTTTAATTTCACACATTAAATAACATCCACCTACATTTTTATGCCTACTGTGCCAGTTTATTTTATTCAGAAATTGTTAAAATAACTTTATGAATAGATGTTGCTCAATCTAAAAGACCCTTTACCTATATTGTAGTTACCCACCAGCCACTTAATTACACTGGCTATCATAATATTTGAGAAACAGAGAATTATAGTGTTGCAGAAATGAGACCAAACCAGCTCTTTGTCGAAAGGAAAGGTTTATTGCACAAGGTTCAGCAGCAATAACTCAAGCAGAATCTGAACCCTGAAGGGCAGTTGGTTACAGGTTTGTATACTTTATCAGCCAAGATATTGATCATTCTCCTAAGTATACATTCTTCCCATGTCACGAATGACTCGTATACATTAACCCCTAGTGACAGGATATCTTGATTGCCTTATAAGGATATAATCTTACCAATTTCCTGGCTCGACCTAGTCAGGTAGATAAGATAATCAATCCCCTGTTGCATGGATAAAGAGTCAGGATGTTCTTGCCCAGCTTAACCTTCTACTTTCCCCCCTTTGAAACTCTTATGACTTTTCAGGAGGAGTTTCACAATCACCCACACCTGTTATTTTTTCATATTCCTCCATTGCCATTACCTGGGCTACTGCTTCCCTTTTTGCTAATAATGACAGGCTGTTAGATATGGTTTGCACAAAAATGGGGAGGACACATGGGAGAATAACACAGCCAGCAGCAATTACACCTATAAAGGCAACTATGGCTTGCAAACCGGGTAATTTAGGGAATCACCCCCTAAAGATCTCTTTGAAATTAAATCCACTCCATTTCTGATCAGCATTATGGGTAAATTGTCTCATTTCGGTAGTTAATTGTTTAATAACTTTCCCTGTTTCATCAATCTGTAAACAACAGTTAGAGAGGTTAAACTTTCCACACACACCTCCTTCCTTAGCCAAGATGTAATCCAAGGCTAACCTATTTTGGTATGCAGCGATTCTAACCTTATCGGTGGCTTCGGATAATATGTTTAATGCTTTGGCCAGCTTTTGGCCAGCTAGGTCCAGGGCTGCTTGTAATATGATAATCCTGTTTAGCATATAAATAGGGGTCCTATACCCATATGACCCATCCTCCACCCAAGTAGCCTGTCTGTACGTACAAACTATTCGGTCAGAGTCCCAAATGCTGGTCCTTTCATATTCTGCCAAGTCTTTGCATAGAAAATTAGAGAAGGCTGTGTTTATGCTCCTTTTGCCTCTCTGCAGGCCTGCTGGGTCATACACAGGAACACCCAATACTTGTCTTGACTGGATAGGCAGAAGGAAGAAGGAAGGCTTGATCCAACCTAGAACACAAGACCCCGACCAGTTCCCAGGCAATCTCTCATATGCCAGATTGCCACATATCCAGTACATGTTGTTTGGGACAACCCATACTTTTGCCGTGCTTTAAGATAAGGAAGTAGGGTGAAAGAAGGCGGGGCTTAGCAGTGAGAAGGCGGAGTTTCAGGCTATTCCTGAAATTCCTCTATTCCAAAGGATTTTTGGACGGGTTCTTTGAACTCTAGCTGTCCCGGAGACGACAGTGAAGGTGAGGAGAGACCCAGGACCTCAGAGACACCCGCAAAGTCTCTGGGGGGGGGTATTAACTCCTCGTGCCAATTCCTTTCTGGATTAGCTGCGTGCTAACTGAAACTGCAGGTTGCCCCTAAGAATGGCAAAAGTGATGTCATCTGGTAAGCTGATTTTATTATTCAAGAGAAACTGTCCGCGTTAAAAGCCTAAACCAATTGAAACCATAAAATAGAAGAATTTAGCGGTGAATTGGTCTTTTTCTAATGGATTTATGGCTGGTGGCGACCTTATCTCTTAAATACTTCAAGGAATGCTTCGGCAACCCCCCTCACTGACTCTTTTTAAGTGGATCGTAAAGTTAACTTTCTACTAATTAGCCTGTCACGATCTGACATCTTTACTACCTGGCCGTGTTTACGATCAGATAAGATTGCACAGTTTTCAGCGTGTTTATATTTGGAATTTTTAACTACGACACATCATGGAGCCTCATTTCAGATTCTTTTCTCCGCATGTCAAGAGCTTTTTGATTCTTTTCAAAAATTGAAAAGAAAACTGGATCATATGATTTTAAAATATGAAGGAAAAACTGAGATTGTTGAATGTTTGAATGTTCCTGAAATACAAATGGAAAATGTGAGAAATGGTGTCTGGTCTATCTCAGAAGAAGAAAGGAGGGGGGGAGCCACAAAGAAGATTCATTTAAAGAGACAGAGTGCAGGAGAAATGGAAACTCCACCCTGGAGAATTAAAGTCAATCTGAAAAATTTTACAAGCCCAGGACAACATTATTATTTCATCATTGACATTCAGAGCCAAAAGGTGCTAAGATATTTTTGTTTGGACTTGCTTATAAAAACATTTGGTAAATTTATTCAACGAATGGCAACTGGATTAAGAATATTTTGTTGTTGGAGGGACACAGGCTGACAGATGCAAGAATATAACTTAAAATTAGCTAAATCTGATTATTTTAATTTGTAATAGATACAGCTGAATAATAATTGATATTGATGGTAATGTATATAATGTGGAATTGGCTGATAGATGGAAGAAATCTAGCTAATCTAATTGCTCTCTTTGTAACAGATATAGTTGAATAATAATTGATATTGATAGTAATGTATATAATGTGGAGTCGATATGATAAATAACAATTGGATATGAGAAAACATTTTTGGATTATACATAAAGAGTATTAATTACAATAACTATCACTATTATAAAAACTAAATAAAATACATACAATCAAATGTTAATCAACACTGGGAAAATGTTATGATATATGATATAACTAAATATTATGGATGTCCAGCTAAAATAGGATATGAGGATTTGATGTAAATAGAGGACTTTATAAGTAGTAAATGAAATGTCAGCATGTGTTATGGATTAATTTTCTGATATAGCTAAGGATGAAGGATATTTAAATAACTATAGGTAATTAAAACTGGAGGTATAATGATGTTAATATGGTAAACATTTGAGTTAAGATATTTGAATTAATATGAATTAATGGAAGAGAAGCACCAAAGCATGTTGTAACCAGCTGATATACTTCTTTTTTTTCTTAATAGATACCTGTGTTTTGTTCTTTTTCCCTGCCTGTCGTGTTTGTTTGTTTGTTTGTTTGTTTTTTGTCCTTTTTTTTTTTTGCCTTTTCTTTTTGATTTTTTCTTTTCCCACTGGTGTGGGCAGGTATTGTTCAAGATTATTACTTGTATTAATACTTTTAAATAATAATTACAGTCAAATGAAAATGGATATATAATAATGCTTAAGTTAATATGAGTTATGTTTGTTGACCGTGGAGGATCTGTAATCGATTGATACACTTTCTACAGATGTAAAGAAAGATGCTGTACTTGTTTCAATTAAAATTAAAAAACATTTATTTAAAAAAAAAAAGATAAGGAAGTAGGGTAACATTAAACTTTTGAGGCTCTGTCTCTTTACCAGGAGAGGTCCAGGTTTTATACTCCTGATCCCAAGTCCTATACAAATGAGGTCCCCTTCAGATACGGTCTGGTTCCTTGTACAGCAGTTTCGCCCCACTAAGTTAGTTGATAATGTTCAAACTATGCCAGCAAAGCGAGTTCTGGCCGAAATGTTCCCTGCCCTAGACATTCTATTGAAAACCTCAGGGCTGGCTTCCATGGCTTCCCATGGCCATTGTTTACCCATGTTCATATCGCCACATACAAAACAATTCTTTACCAACTGTGTTTTTGCTACTTCTTCTGCCATTTCTACAAATAAATTATTAGCCTTTGTACTTATAGAGAGTGGGCTATTATCTAGTTTCCTCAAATTGTCATATACAGACCAGCCCAAGGATCTAATTTGCCCATCATAGATTCTCTCTATTCTTACAGTTAGGTAAATCAGAGGATCTGCCCCTATTCCATTAATTCCAAATCCATAGGACTTTAAGAGCGGATAGGTCCTGTATACTTCCAACTTAAGCCGGTTGCTATCCTTAACCCTGGTGAAGTTGTCTAATCCCGGACACCCTGATATCCGCCTCCGGTATACTCACACACACACACACACATACTGCACATTGCAATTAACCTGCACAAGGTAACCATGTCATATGTCTGGCTGTAATCCAGGTGGTGTCAGTTTTACACATATACTTATGGTTGTGTTTATATGCATCCTTCCAGGAGTCGGATCCACATCCCACTTTACCTGTTTTGCCTGGTTCATCTATCGCCATGCAAGCATCGAACTCCAATACTATCCTTTCCTTTCCTTGTTTAAGGACAGTGGTGTGATTTACATATGCATACAGACCCTCTATCTTTCCATTATAGATTTGCCCGAACCCGGTATATAATGTAACATTTAACCTTTCCAGGGTTTCAGGTTTGTAGCAAGTTTCCTTATCCCCTATAGTACATAACGTATACATGGTTCCATTTCTCCAAGTTTTTCCCATTGGTTTACAATCTCTTGGAGATTGGAAGGGGGTTGGCCACAATCCAAGGCCACTAGGGGTAGACCAGACGATATCAGAAGGCGATTACATATCCCAACTCTGAATAACCTTCCTATATGTTTGCACACTTCTGAGTTCCCGGGCCCATTTTCTATGCATATTATGGACACATGCAAATCGAACCTCTGGGGTCATCACATGGCTGGGGCCATCTCTCTTCCCAATATGCTAGGTCTAATCTAAGTACTTTGTTAGTTTCACTATCCACCCTCCCTATTGGTTCATTGAGAGCAATTCTATGGCTAGGACTCCATTCCCCTAAGTTTTCAATATACACATCACCATATCCCACCTGTAGTTTACATTCTAATACCATAATTAATAATGTAAATCTTGGCTCCATTTTTCTGCTGTGCGTAAAGGATCAGCTTCCAGAGTGATCCAGCAGAGCGTCTTCGACACTGTATGCAGGGAACCTGTTGCCGGTAAGGTTCAGCAGAGTGTCCTACTGCTACTGTTTTTTTTCTACTGCTACTGAAAGGCAAAGTCACTTGCTCTTAAGCCGGAGCACCAAGAGCTTATCAGTGGATTGCGCTTCCCACTGGACCAGGTCACTTTGAGTTGCTCCTTTCAAACTGGTCCAATGGATCCATGATTTGGATTCCAGAGTTTTTACTGCAAGGGGAGAACACATGACTACAATATATGGCCCTTTCCATTTCACTTTTAGAGATTCATTTTTCCAATGCTTTACTCATACTCTGTCCTCTGGCTTAAAGGGATGGCATTTGGTAGCAAGTAAAGGTGGTGTTTGTTCTCCTACATATTTCTTTATGCCCTCTAGTTACGTATTCAATCCCTGCAATCGTTTGATTAATTCCCTATTACCTATTCCCCCCTTATGGGATAATTCCGGCCATCCCACAACCTCACGCCTTAAAATCGTAGATCTACCGTACATCATTTCAAAGGGGGACACATGGTACTTTTTCCTAGGAGCAGTCCTTATATTATACAAGGCTAAGGGTAATGAGTCTAATCAGCTCAAATGGGTTTCTATGCATATTTTGGTTAATCTGTCTTTCAGGGTGCGATTAGCCCTTTCAACTTTTTCCTCAGATTGAGGATGAAATGCACAATGAAACATCCACCTGGTTCCAATTGCCTGGGCCAAAAGTTGATTGATTTTGTGGACAAACTCTGGACCATTATCTGATGATATCATGGATGGACATCCGTAATGGGGAATGATCGAATTCAGAAAAGTCCTTGCAACTTCTCGTGCTTGTTTTGTGGAAGTCAAGAAGGCTTCCGGCCATCTGGTATACGTATCCACTACCACCAAAAGAGCCTTATAATGTTTACATCGGGGCATGTCAGTAAAGTCAAAGGTTACTATGTCCATTGGGATGGTGCCTATAGGTTGGAAGCCTGAAGGCAATGTCGGATCCTGTCATGGGTTTTTTGATGCACACCTTCTAAGTAGTACTCCCTAAGAATAGCCTCTGCGAGAGCCGACTTTCCCAAATGTTAGATCCAGTGTGCCTGCTCAACCACTGTCCATGCCAACAAATGTGGTATGTATGGCCTACCATCAGGGAGGATATACCACCCCTCCTTCATTTCAGCTTTTAGATCATGTATGGCATGTTGAGTCTCAGAGGCTGAGTAGGTAGGAGTCATCGTAGTAGATATCACACCTAAATCCATAACTACAAAGATATTCAAGTCTGGGATAGGCTCGTTTCTAACCGCTGCATGTCGGGCCTCTGCATCTGCCTTTTTGTTGCCTATGGCCATAGGGTCTAAACCCCATTGGTAGCCTCTACAGTGTATAACAGCAACTTTAGAAGGCAACATGACAGCTTGAATAAGGCGTTTAATTAAGTGCCCATGCTGAATAATTTTTCCTGTCGAATCAGTATATCCCCTTTCACAGTAAAGAGCAGCATGAGCGTGCAAAGTTAGGAATGCATACTTGCTGTTGGTCCACACATTCAAACTCTCACCTTTAGCTAGCTCTAGAGCTCTGATTAGTGCCCATAGTTCGGCTACATGTGCACCCTATCCTACGCCTAAGGGTCCACTTTCTATGACTTATTCAGAGCTGACTACTGCGTATCCTGCCCACCTCTCGAACCATCTCTGAACCAGTTGTAATCTGTCCCCTGCAGAGGGTGGTCAACCAAATCTGGTCTGCAATAATATTGCTGTTCCAAAGTATGTAAACAATCATATATTATAGGCTCAGCCTCAATGGATAACAAGATAGCAGGGTTTAAATGGTTGGATACAGTTAATTGGACTTGGGGATTTTCAATTAACATTGCTTGATATTTAAAAAGTCTCGAGTTACTGATCCACAAATGTTCTTTGCTTTCAAGAATAGACTGAAGGGAATGGGATGTATGAACTTGCACTGGACAAGAGAAAGTGAGTTTGTTTGATTCCTGCAGTAATCCTGCCACCCCGGCGAGGACTTTAAGGCATTGTGGCCATCCTTGGGCAGGTCCATCTAACTGCTTTGAGAGATAAGCTATAGGCCTCTGCCAAGAGCCCAGCAACTGTGTTAGAACTCCCACTGCAATATTAGTTTGCACATCTACATACAAATTGAAAGGTTTTTCCAAATTGGGTAGGCCTAAGACTGGGGCTTGGGTGAGGGCCTTTTTAAGGGCTTTGAATGCCTGCTCCTGTTCCTCTGCCTATGTAAAAGGTTCATCCTCTGCCCCTCAAGTTGATTGGTATAGAGATGCTGCTGTATCAGCAAAATTGGGGATCCATAGCCTGCAGAAACCCGCAACTCCTAAAAATACCCTGAGTTGTCTTCTGTTCTGAGGCGATGCCATCTGTGTTATGGCTGCCTTTCGTTTCTCACCCAGGGATCTTTGGCCTTGTGAGATGTAATATCCCAGATATTTGACTTTTTCTTGTACTAACTGGGCCTTTGTTTTGGACACCCGATATCCTACGTCTTGGAGGAGTTCCAGAAGGGTCTTAGTGTTTTCCCAATAACTGTCCTCATCCCTTCCTGAGACTAGGACATCATCCACATACTTCAGAAGGACATCCCCCTCTTGGCGCGGAACAAACTACTGGAGATCAGCGCTTAAGGCCATGCCAAACAAAATTGGCGAGTTCTTAAAGCCTTGTGGAAGTCTGGTCCATGTGTATTGAGTTCGGCGGCCAGTATAGGGGTCTTCCCATTCAAAGGCAAATAGAGGTTGGCTGGAAGGTTGTATGGGGATCCTGAAGAAAGCATATTTCAAGTCTATTACTGAAAACCATTTTGCTGTAGGTGGTATTGTGCTGAATAAGATGTAAGGATTGGGCACTACCTGATGCAAGGTAATGGTGGCAAAATTAACAGTGTAGATCCTGCACTGGGCGATAGGTACCATCTGGCTTTTTGACTGGTAAGATTGGGGTATTCCAAAAAGAGTGGGTGGGACAGATGATGCCGGCTTCCAAGTACTTGTTGATTAACTCATGAATAGACTTGGTGGCGGCTGGCATGTAATACCTTTGCTTGACCCTAACTGGGACTGCTGAAGCCTTCAGTTCTATCATCACGGGATACTGGTATCTCACGTATCCCGGGGGGTTATCCTCTGCCCAAACCTCTGGGACTTCAAATTTCTGCCACTTGTTGCTGCTTTGGGCCCCCTCACGTATCACCATCAATCTCCAACTATGTTCAGGGTGGTGGGCTAATGTCAATTGGTTGCCCTCTGGTGTAAAGGAAATGGTTGCCTTTAGTTTTGTTAGCAAGTCCCTCCCTAAAAGCGGGATGGGATATTCAAGCATATATAGGAACTGGTGTTTTAGAACAGTATTCCCTAATTGACATATTGTGCACTTAAGAATCAGTCTCCCTAAAACCCTTCCTGAGACCCCTTGGATTTTAATTTGTCTGCCTGTTGGCGGTGCAATTGGCTTATTCACCACCGAACGGCTAGCCCCTGTATCTAAAGGGAAGGTTGTTTCTGTATTTCCCACCCATATCTTAACCAAGGGCTTGGGGGGGGGGTCCTCTGAGCCCTGTCCTCTTCAGACCAATTCATCTTCGCTAATCCTATCATCTCTCCTGCCTCTTGCAGTAGCATTCCTCTTCTGTCTGTCTCATATCGTCCCCTTCCTCTGAATCCTCGTCCTCTAAATCCTCGTCCCCTAGAGCCAGGGGAAAACAACGCCCTGCCTCTTCCCCTGAACATCCCACAATTCCGTGATCCCAAACGCTGTGGGCATTCCCATTGCCAATGTCCCTCTTCTTTACAGAGAGCACATTGATTGGATCCGGGTGTGACCCCTCCTATGGCTGCCGCTAAAAGTTCTGCTTTTTTCTGCATTCTATTGTCCTTCTCCCTTTTCTCAACCTTATCTCGGTTTACATACACTTTCCTGGCTATCTCAAGGAGCTGAGTGGTATTCATTCCCAATGTTCCCTCTTGTTTCTGGAGTTTTCTCTTAATATCATGTGTACTTTGGGCGATAAATCTTTCATTTAACATTGCTAGATTCTGGGGCACACATGTTTCAATCTGGGCTTACTCCTCATATGCAGCAACCGACCTTTGGAAAAATGACTCGGGACTTTCTTGAGGTTCTTGAATAATAGTTGCGGGTTTGGAGAAATTTACAGGAGGTTTCCCCACTCGTTTTAAAGCTTCCATTGTCAAAGCTCAATATTCTACTAGTTGGGTCATATGGACCGGATTATTAACATCTCACTGGGGATCCTGATTCTCAGCTCTGATTCTCCTCTAATTTATATCTGCTACAGTCTCATTCGGGAATCTTTCTTTTATAATTTTCTCTTTCACTTTCCTCTACTTTTTCCTATCTTCGAGGCTGAGCAATGTCCCTAACAGCTGGCCAATATCACCCCAAGTCGTGAAATGGGTCTGCATGATGGTTTGAACCAGCTCGATCACCTCCCTTGTTTTGGGGGAAACGGACCACAGTGCTGTTTCCAATTAAGGAGATCAGATGTGGTGAATGGAGTATATTGGAAAATTGACACCAGTTGGGTTTGGTTTTGTGCATTTAAGACCCTTTGATCCACCTGCCTAAGTGGAGCCATTAAGGTGATTTGGTCTGCCTTACTTCTAGTCCTTCCTGAAATTGGGGATTCTAGACCTGCGCCGGACTCAGCCTCTGTCTTTAGTGGGGCTAATGCCCCTTTCTGTTTTGGCCGGACTGGATCTTCCTTCAGGACCGGCACTTCCATTAACAGGGATGGCTGATGTATTGGGGGGTAGCGGGGGACCTAAGGTGGGGGACACTCATCTTCCTCCTGCCTTCCTGTTAAGATTGTGGCTGCCCCCTTTGTTGTGAGTAAAATTTTCTTCCTCTGGGTAGATTCTAGGGTGCGATTTACACATACTCTCAGCATTTCAACTTTGCATTTTTTAAGCCAATCGGGACTTTTTCTGACTGCAATTTGCCATTGATCAATATATTGATATTGATCTGGATGGCCAATCTCTGGGTTGGTTACGACTTGTTGAAGTAGGCTTATAATTTGGGGATCTAGGGTCCCTTCTGATGGCCACTTTATGCCGAAGGTGAGCCATTCCGATTTGCAAAGCTTCCTCAGCTTAGACAGGGTTGCTGGGAGGTCCCCATAATCTCCACCATACCTCCTTTTACAATTCCTCAACATACACTGGAGAAGTGTCTTTGGGACATTCCCTCCCCCACCCATGTTCTAAAAACAGTACCACTGATCCGTGGTGCCAGGATTCGTTCAGATTCTCTCCTTTCCCTTTTCACACAAAGGGTCCTTGGACTGACTGGAGGTGCCCTCGGCGGTGGAAGGCGTCCTTTCCCCATTCCTCCGAAACAAAGAGCCTCGTGGCACCTGAGGTACCTGAGGCTCAGATTCCTTCGCTGGCGCGGGATCCTAGTTGTCCAGAGCAAAAGATCGCCTGGTAGTCCCTTCGTGGTCGCCAGAAATGTTGCAGAAATGAGACCAAACCCTTTGTCGAAGGGAAAGGTTTATTGTACAAGGTTCAGCAGTGATAGCTCAAGCAGAATCTGAACCCCGAAGGGCAGTTGGTTACAGGTTTTTATACTTTATCAGCCAGGATATTGATCATTCTCCTAAGTATACATTCTTCCCGTGTCACATATGCCTTGTACACATTAACCCCTAGTGACAGGATATCTTGAATGCCTTATAAGGATATAATCTTACCAATTTCCTGGCTTGACCTAGTCAGGTAGATAAGATAATCAATCCCCTGTTGCATGGATAAAGCGTCGGGGCATTCTTGCCTGGCTTAACCTTCTACTTTAATAGCACAAGAAAGTTCAAATTCATTCAGCCTGTTTTATTCATTATCTATAATACAATGGTGAAATTCAAACATTTTTACTATCGGTTCTGTGGGCATGGTTTGGTGGGTGTGGCAGGGGAAAGATACTGCAAAATCCCCATTCACTCCACACTCTTGGGGGAAGGATATTGCAAAATCTCCATTCCCATCCCTCTCTGGGGCCAGCCAGAGGTGGTATTTTCTGGTTCTCCAAACTACTCAAAATTTCCACTACCAGTTCTCCAGCACCTGTGAGAACCTGCTGAATTTCACCCCTGCTATAATAGCATTCTAGGAGCAGCTACTGTTTCTATATAAAAATGTCATACATCTTGCTCAGTATTGTAGTGCATAGCAATAACAAGAAAAGAGATTATACCATGGCATAATTTTATCCTTAGATCAGGTGATATGGCATTCAAATCCCCTACTCATAAGTCTCATAGATCATGCAGTCCTACACATACCTAAATAAGCTCCACACTATTCACTTGGACTTATTCTCAAAGAAACACATACAGGATTGCAGCCTGAGGAATCATGTGCCAGCTATTATTTATCATTTTATCAACCAAGCTATTATGAATATCTTAGAATGGAGAAAGTCCATAAGTCACTATAAGAATCCTGGGGTGGGTAAGGATGGGCTAAAGATGAACATATATTGGGTACGTTATTTCTTCCATAAGCCAATTATGGTTAAGTGCTGGTTTCACATTGTTTATTGTGGAAATTCCACTACTTACTACCTGTATATGTCCAAATAATGAAGACCTTTGAAATAGCAAGATTGGTGAGAAACTCTTAACTAGTCAAATATGAATAGCATAGCCTGACACTTCTAGAAATATTCATACCAGGAATAGCATCACAAAAGAACACATTTGTCATAGGTATGATAGGTGTATGGCCTCTATACTTCTGAAAGTTGAAGACATAAGAGACAGTAAGTATAGATTTTTACAATTAAATTCCACATAGGATTAATATGCATTTTTGAAATGTCTAAGCGTTGTAACAGGACAAATGACAAAACTCCATGCTGCTATCTAGTGGTCATCAGTATTTCTGCAGTCTATATGTGGAAGTGTCTTCTCTATTGCAGTACACACATACATAAGGTGACCAGATTTTCAGATTGGTAAAGAGGGACACCATTGACCGAGGGGGGGGGGGGCTTGATTAAAAATTTTATATTTTGTCAAACATGACCCCAGGACACTGAAACCATCATAAATACAAATCTGTTGCCAAACATCAAAATTTTGATCACGTGACCATGAGGATGCTGCAACGGTCGTTAAGTGTGAAAATGGTCATCAGACACTTTTTCAATGCCATTGTAACTTTGGTCACTAAATGAACTGTTTGAGGCTTGCATTATAATGCCTTATGCCAGCTTACATTTCAAGAGAGAGAAGCTAAACTCCTTGTTAGAATTGAAATAGAAATGAATAGAGTAGAGTAAAATAGAATAGAATAGTTTATTAGCCAAGTGTGATTGGACACACAAGGAATTTGTCTTTGGTGAATATGCTCTCAGTGTACATAAAGAAAAATAAAATAGTAAGATAGTGGGATCCTTGCTGCACCAAGCCTTCACTAATCCTCTCACTTTCATCAAAAACAGTAAAAATCAATCATGCTTTTTTATTTCTATTTATTATTTTGCTATGGCCACATATGAATATATGCACATTCCAAACAGATTTTCTTACTAAACAGCCACCATTCTCATCCATAGTCACTAAAGGTTGGCCTCACCAACCTTTTCTGTATTCTTTCATTTCCTTCCATCCATTTTATTTATTTAATACAGAGTTGATTAGGCTGTCAGCCTTAGTCATTCTTCTAACATGACAACAATTCTTACCAACAAGGATGGTATTGGCACATTTTAGCTAATGCAACCTAAACATAACCAAAGCCTATTTCACTTCAAGTATGCTAACTTTATTCTATGCCTTCCCACGCATTACATGGCTTGAACGTTCGCGGATCGCCACCAAATTGCACAGGTGGTTGTTCTACCAGATGGACATCCTTACTTTTTCTCGAAAACGGGAGAGAGGCTGCCTTTCCTAGTCTAGCCCCGTAACAACAACCCTACGAGGTAGGCTGGGTTAAAAAAAAAGCGAGTGTCAGGGAATTCTGTGACTGCACCACCTCTTCGCTGCTCTCGCTTCTCAGGGAGCCCCCTTTCCTCTCGCCGAGCAGCCAGTTCTCAGAACAAAACACCTCCCACCACCGCTGTCCTTCCACCAACACCTCCCACCACCGCTGTCCTTCCACCAAAACGGAGGGAGAGAGCTTGCATGGTCCGCCGCATGCCGCCCTTTCCCAGCGCAACCCCTCTCGGCACCGTCCCCACCGACTGCCAGGCGTATCCACCTCTGAGCCTCTCCGCGCAGTCACCCCCTTCCCCGTCGCGCCCCCCACCCCAAAAACAAACCACCAGTGCTCCTCCCGCTCCCCCACTCCCAGGCCTGCAGCGCCCTGAAGCGCGCCTCGCTCTTCAGCTGGACGCCGCCGCGCATTTCCCCCCGAAGTTCTGCACGCGAGGGCTCCACCCAGCTTCTAGCGCCAGAGACTGCCGGAGCCCGAGAGCCGAGAAGGAAAAGACCAGAGGGAAGCGCGCTCCGCCTCAAATCCCAAGACTTCTCAGCAGCTGCCCGCCTCTGAGTTCTCGGTGGTGGATGGGCAAGAGGAAGTGGGCAGCTAGCTCGGAGCGCAAGAACCCCCTCCGTGCTGCAGCCGTGTCTGGATCAGCCCTCTGGAATTCTGCTCACTTTCTGCCTACTTTCTCCTCCGCTGGACCCCAAAGTTCAAATCCTCCCTGCTGGAGGAATTCCACTTATGGCCTCAGTTATATTTACCAGTTAGAGGGTCTGGAAT
This sequence comes from Thamnophis elegans, assembly GCF_009769535.1. Taxonomy (NCBI): domain Eukaryota; kingdom Metazoa; phylum Chordata; class Lepidosauria; order Squamata; family Natricidae; genus Thamnophis; species Thamnophis elegans. The sequence continues at coordinate 54,487,701 of NC_045558.1, read as the reverse complement.
TGACCGTTGCCAGTTGGGGGGGCACAGAGGAACCCAGCAGACAGACGGGAGACCGGGGGAGGGGGGAAGGGAGAGATCTTGTCCAGGGTAAAAAGAGGGAAAAGTGGAGAGCCTACCCTGGACGGGATCTCTTCCTCCCCCACCCCCGGTCTCCCGTCTGTCTGCTGGGTTCCTCTGCGCCCTGCGATGCCCGTCTGGGTTGGCTTCCTTGGACACTCAGCCTCCACCCCCACCACCACCTTCCCTCCAACCAACTGTCAGTTTATTCTTCGCTACAAACAAAACACGGGGAAGCCGGCATCGAGTTTTCGGTGACTCCGAGGTGCACTAACTGAAATGCGGGTCTTCCTTCAGTCTCTGCTTGAAGCCTCTGGGATGATCGTTGGCGGGTGGGGGAAGCGAGGGCGCAGCTGAGCTGGGGAGGCAGAGATGAGAAGTGAGGGCTAAATGCAAAGCGCGCCGAAGAGAGCAAGCAAAGGATCCCCAAAGCGAAGGACTGGCGGGAAGCGCTTGGCCAGTATGTGAGAAGGCAGGCTGGAAGTGGCTGCGGAAGGGAAAAGAGGCGGCCACGGGTATCGGTTCTCTTGCGGTAGATAAGGGAGGTTCGTAGCAAGGGTCCGCCGGCAGGTAGGCGGGGAGGAAACAGAAATGGCCAAGCCCAGGGAAAGCACCGGGGAAAGAAGAGATCCCATCCAGGGTAGGCTCTCCGCTTTTTCCTCTTTTTACCCTGGACGGGATCCCTTCCTTCCCCCCCAGTCTCCTGTCTGTCTGCTGGATTCCTCTGTGCCCTGCGATGCATGGCGCCTCGTGAACATGGGTGGTGGCGATGTGACACCTTTGCAGGTGCTTCAGTTGCCCCTGATCGTGGGCGGATCTCAATTGACGAGGAATTCAATAATCCTGGCGCATAAAGCTTTCCCCCCCCCCTCGGAAACTGAAGCTCGTTTAAAGAAAAAGGGAAGGGCGGGCAGCTTCATGTGAGTGAGTAACTCCAGCGGTGGGAATCGGAGGCTTCGGGTGGGCGGCGGCGCTTCCCTTGCAAACGGGGATCAGCGGACTTGCCGCCTCCCCCTCCACTGGGAGGAGCTCTGCAGCGGGACAGACAAATGGAGGGGGAGATCGCCCCTTCCTCCTCCAAGCCCCCAAACCCCGTCTTCCCTGGCCTGCACCCCTGCGCCCAGGCTCCTTTGGGTTTGGGGGTAATCCAAATGGTGGAGCAGGGGATCCCTGGGGCGGAGGCCTCCCGGTGCAACGGTCTTCCGCAGCTCCGGAGCGAACCTTCGCCTTTCCTGCCCAGGATTGCAAGGCTGGAGACCTCGGCAGCAGCCACCCCCACCCCCAGCCGGCCAACCCTCGCCCGTATCATGAGTTTACCGGCCAGGTATCCATTGAGCTGGAGGGCAGGCACCGTGGCTTCCTCGTGGCTAGTCTTGCTGCTTTCCCCGGGCTCGGCTCCATTTCCTCCCTGCCCATTCTCACTCCCCTGACCTGAGGCCTTCGCCCCGCCCAAGCCTACCTGCCGGCGGACCCCTTGCTACGAACCTCCCTATCTACTGCAAGGAGAACCGATACACGTGGCTGCCTCTTTTCCCTTCCGCGGCCACTTCCAGCCTGCCTTCTCACATGCTGGTCAAGCGCTTCCTGCCCGTCCTTCGCTTGGGGATCCTTGCTTGCATCTCTTCGGCGCGCTTTGTATTTAGACCTCACTTCTCATCTCTGCCTCCCGGCTCAGCTCCGCCCTTGCTTCCCCCACCCGCCAACGATCATCCCAGAGGCTCCAAGCAGAGACTGACGGAAGACCGCATTTCAGTTAGCGCACCTCGGAGTCACCCGAAAACTCGATGCCGGCTTCCCCGCTGTGACTGGCGGGGACGGCGATGAAAGCTCGGGCTCCGCTCTTCCTCCGTCTGGGGCTGCGGCTAACAGGGACAGCCAAGCGCTTTCCTCAAAAACCCCGCCTTCCACACACACCCAGTTTCCAAAATCCGGGGAGTTGCGGGGAGGGACGATCTTCTTCCCCTCTCTCAGGTTTCCTGGTTTCCCCCCCCCAGTTCCTCTCATGAGTAGCTCGCAGGGAAGGCCTTCCCTTCCCTTGCTAAAGGCCGCCACCCGCCCACCCGAAGCGGCGAAGCCTCCCGATTCCCACGGCACCGGGAGTATACTCACCAGGGCAGTGCAGCAAAAACAAACGGCGAAGGCAAAATGAAATGGAGACTCGTGAGAGTCACGACTCACGCGGCGTTGCTTAAGCGGACTCCAGCCAATCAGTGAGCTGGCTGGGATGAAAATTTTAAGCACCGATCCTCGTGCGTGCCTAAAGTTTCCATCCCAGCCAGCTCACTGATTGGCTGGAGTCCAGGCCAATCCAGTGAGCGGCAAGCTGGGGCTGGCTTAGATTTTTAGTGTAGATAGAATAGATTGGGGAACGGAACAAGCGAGCTAGCGGCAGCTGATGATGGGCGGGGAGCCAGCGAGCGCCATAAATCAAGCGGGGTTTTGTGAGAACCGGGCGGGACGCGGGAAAAATGATGAAAAATCGTGCCTGTCCCGCCAGATGCGGGACGTTCTGGTCACCCTACTACCATACAAGTTGTTTTTCCAGTTGAACTCCTCCTACTTAATTATTATTTATAATTATCATTTTATAACACATTAATGAAAATAATATCCAAAATGATTTTATTTTTTCACTATTTGCCAGTTTAAATTGCTGTGAACATGCCTCTATCTTCTGATCATTTATATTACCATTACAACCATTTTTGATTTGGGCTGAGGAGAAATCTAGTATCTTTAGAGATAAATAGCATTGTAATGTCTGACTAGTATCTTCTGAAGTATTTTTTGAATTGGGACAAATCAACAAATGTTTCTATAGCCTCTGCAGTTTCTTTAGACATCAGGTTTTCTACTCTTCCTAAAGGGCAGAATTTGGCCTATCTTTAAACAATAGTCTCTTGAAAGGATATCTGGATGTGTGATTATGAGTTAACAGAGAAACTGAATAAAGAAAACAGATTATTGTTCCTAACTAGCCCTACTCTCTCAATATCCCCTTTCAATAAATTAGAAAATGAAATCATTCAATGTTTCTGTTAAACTCCTATCTCCCAAACTCCCTTACTACTGGGAAAGGAAGAGCAAATATGCCATTTAAATGAAAAGGAAAAAAAAATGCTATTCTAGGAAGTTAGCACCCACCTCTCTCCTATAAAAAATGGAATATCCTGGAAAGTATTGACAAGGCAGAATATTATATTTCCCTGGATCAGAAATAGAGAAACATGTTTTAGGCCAGGAAACAGACTCACTCTTAATAGCCCCCACCTTGCTAATGGGCCATTTAAAAAGCCTGGGTCAGTCTATTCTACATAAACAAAGATTTCTCCCCTTCAGCTCCAGGGTGATGGGATTAAGGCATGATAATATTAGCCCTTTTACTCAATTCACCAGATGGCCTCTGGGAACTCAACAAACTTGGGACTCAAAAAACACAACTAAGAGAGTTGCCCCTGCATGGCCCATGGGAGTCTGACAAACAATCGAATATATTTGGGGCTGAACAGCAGGCTTCGGCAGTGATGTCAAAGTGGGTGGGTGAAGGAATGGCACTCCGTTTACTTTGCTCGTTTTTTTGTGTTGGAGATCCTGAAAAGATGAAGTCGAACCCGGAGGGTACGGCAGGAGAGAGGTTTGAAGCTGGCGTGACATTGTGAGATCATCAATCTCCCAATCGGATGAGAGCAACCCCTTTGAAAACAACAGAAAAGTCATCAGCATCCATGGCCGATTCAGAGCTGTGATAAACCACAATGTGGAAGAGAATAAAGCAGCACAATAGCATGGGTGACGAACAACATCTAAAACATCTTTAAAACGGTAAGATTTGTCTTATAACTGTGTGAGTTAGAATTTTGAGATCCTAAGTCAAGCTGGGACGCAGATCAAAATCCGCGGCGATAAGGAGGATGAAAGAGCACATGATTTCCTTTGGCAGTGGAGAGGCTTGGGTAGCAGGAGAGAAGGAGGGAATGTTAGAGAGGACTTTGACAATAGAGAAAGTTGGAGCCTGGCGAAACAGCGATAGAGGTGAAGGTGTTTAGAGGATTATATTTAGAAGAAAACTGTTGTACTACAGGAGTGGATATATGGCAAAAATCTGACTCTTTGAGAGAGAAAAAAAGACAAGGCGAAGAAGGAGACAACAGCGGTATCTCGCGAAGAGAGAAAAAAGGAACTAAGTAAAAAGAGACTGGATAAATGGCTGATGTAACTTGCTGAAAAGTTACAAGAGGAAAGAAGGAACTTTGGGAAATTTTTGGAACTTTTGAAAGTCTGTCTGCGGAAGTAAGGGGAAAAAACATTAAAAGAATGTATTGAAAGAAGAATTACAGAATAACTGAATTGTGGTTAGATGAAATACTGATGAATGTACTGGATGATAGATGAAATATATATGAACTATTACAAACTTTATGTGATTATAAATAATTAAGAACCTGTTAGATTAAATATATTGAATATAGGAAATAACAGAATATAGAGTAGGTCTGAAAAAAAGTAGTGTTAAATATTGAATATAGAACTAGAAATAAGAGTGATTGAAGTGAACAAATGGATATATGGTATTTATAGTGTAGGAAGTTAGCACCCCATCCTCTCCTAAAGAAAATGAAATATCCTAGGAAATATTAAAAAGGCAGAATATACATTTCCCTGGATCAGAAATGAAGAAACATGTTTTTAGGCAGAAAACAGACTCACTCTTAATACCCCACTTTTCTTACTGGGCCATTAAGATGTCCAAGCCAGTCTATTCTACATAATAAAGAATTCTCCCCTTCAGCTCCAGAGTGATGGGATTAAGGCATGGATAGAATTAGCCCTTTACCTCACTCACAACAGGGCACCTGGGCCGAACAGAGGGTATAAAGTCAGGAACTTTCAGCCCTTCTCTTTTTTCTTCTTCTTCACCCAACCTTGAAGCATGTGATCGCTTTTTCTGTTCAGGACTCAAGCCATGTGGTCCTGTCCACCATTAAATCATCTTTCCAAGCAGCCTCCATGTCTCCAGTGTCTTTTCTTCCACTTGGAGCTAAACCCAGAATGACATTTCTTCCAACAACAGAATATAGGTTAAGATTGCTAAAACTGTTAATTATATATGGATAGAGAACTATAATTGATTAATTGAGAAACTGAGTAAATATAAAATATTAAGTTAATTGAGTATTTTACCTAGTTCTCTCTCTCTCTCTCTCTCTCCTCTCTCTCTCACACACACACACACACACACACACACACACACACATATTGGTCTTGTTGTATTCTGGTCCAGCCTAGTCAACAAACAAGTCCCACCCACCACCCACACCGTTACAACATAAAACAACAACAGACAATCAGCACCAATCTACCAATCATGACACAACCACACAACCAATCATTCCACTTACTGAAACAAAGCCAGCACTCCACACACCACCAAGATTTATAGAAAGACGGCAGCTCCGACCACTCTTTAAGCCCAAAACCCAGCCTGAAGATGGCGAGTGGGACCTCGCCAAAACATTGCCAAGACAATCTCAATCTTACATGGGAAAAGACCCGAATACAACAAGACCAGCATACTTATACCCGTGAATATCTATGAATGAATGAATGTATGTATGTATTTGTATGTATATATGTATATATATATATATAAATATATATACATACATAAACAAATAAATCCTCGTGAAAAAGCTGGAAAAGGTATGTGGGTCGGAGGGAGGGGGAGGAATTCAAAATTAATGTAATTTGTAAGTAATTGTATTATTGTAAGTAATTTGTGTGTTTGTGTGTGTGTTTTACCCACCTCTGCTGGCTCGCGGGCTGGCACTTTTTTATGTTTCAGCAACCCAAAACTGTTAAAGCGAGGGGCTGACCATTCAGCAGGCATGTTTGTTTATTATTTATTTATTTATTTATGATTTATTTATTTATTTATTTATAGAATTTTTAGCTGCCCAATCCCGAAGGACTCCGAGCGCTTACAAAAAGAAGAGGAAGAAAAAATACTAATAAAAAAGACAGATTTAAAACACAACACATGCATTCGTTCTGATGGGGCTGGACTCAACAGTGAGGTCAACAGCCCAGGCCTGCCGGAATAGCCAGGTTTTAAACAACTTTCTTGAAGGCCATGAGAGTGGGAAGGTCCGGATCTCTGGGGATAGCTCATTCCAAAGGGTCGGAGCAGCCACAGAGAAGGCTCTCCTCCGGGGGAGCTGCCAGCCGACATTGTCTGGCTGACGGCATCTGAAGGAGGCCCAATCTGTGGGATCTCACCAGCCGCTGGGAGGTATGTGGCAGTAGCAGTCTCGCAGGTACGCTGGCCCTAAGCTATGTAGGGCTTTAAAGGTAATAACCAACACCTTGAATTGCGTCAGGAGACCAATTGGTAGCCAGTGCAGCTCGCGGAGGACAGGTGTAATTGGGTGTACCTCGGTACACCAGTATCGCTTGTGCGGCCGCATTCTGGACTAGCTGCAGTCTCCGAACGCTTTTCAAGGATAGCCCTAGCCCATGTAGAGCGCGTTGCAATAATTCAGCCTTGAGGTGACAAGGGTGTGAGTAACCGTTTGAAGTGCCTCCTGATACAAATAGGGCTGCAATTGGTTGCACCAGGTGAACCTGGGCAAAGGCCCCCCGGGTTACAGCCAACAGATGGTGTTCCAGTGTCAGCTGCGAGTCCAGGAGGACCCCAAATTGCGGGCCCTCTCTGAGGGGTATAAATTTTCACCCCCCAGGATTAAGGATGGACTGTCTAGGCTGTCCTTCGCGGGCAGAATCCAAGCCACTCAGTCTTATCAGGATTGAGTACAAGTTGTTCACCCCCATCCAGATCCTGACAGCTTCAGGCATCGGCACATCATGTCCGCCGCTACACTGAGCGGGCACGGGGCAGAAAGATACAGTTGTGTATCATCTACATATGATGGTACTTACCCCGTGCTGTCGTATGATCTCGCCCAGCGGCTTCATGTAGATGTTAAATAGGAGGGGGGACAAGATTCAACCCTGTGGCACACCACATTTAAGGGGCCAAGGGATTGACCTTGCCCTCCGACCAACACCCACTGCGACCTGTCAGAGAGATAAGAGGAGAATCACCGTAAACGGTGCCTCTCACTCCCACCTCCTCAGCTGTCGCAGAAGGATACCATGGTCGATGGTATCGAAGGCCGCTGAGAGGTCAAGAAGCACCAGGATAGAGGAATGTCCTTTATCCCTAGCCCACCAGAGATCGTCGGTCAGTGCGACCAAAGCAGTTTCCATGCTGTACCCAGGCCTGAAACCAGACTGAAAGGAGTCTAGATAATCTGCTTCATTCAAGCTCCGTCGGAGTTGAAGCGCCACCACCTCTCGACAACCTTCCTCAGAAAAGGAAGGTTGGAGACAGGACGATAGTTCTTAAGAATAGCTGGGTCTAGAGAAGGCTTCTTGAGGATGGGTCTTACCACTGCTTCCTTTAGTGGTTGCGGGAAAGACCCCTCCTGCAAAGATCGTTCGTAATCGTCTGGAGCCAGCCTCGTGTTACCTCTCTGCTGGTCGAAACCAGCCAAGAGGGGCATGGGTCCAGTAAACAGGTGGAGGCACTCATCGCTCCCATGGCCTTGTCCACTTCCTCAGGGGTGACAAACTCGAACTCATCCCAGCAAATCCGATTAAGACTCTCCCTCGGCATCTCAGCTGGTACTGCACAAGTGGAGTCCAGGTCTGCCCGAATCTGAGTGATTTTATCTGACAGAAACTGAACGAACTCCTCAGCTCTTCCCTGCAGGGGTTCCCCCTCTCCTCACCTTTCAGGAGGGAGTGGGTCACCCTAAACAGGGCGGCTGGGCGAGATTCCGTGGACGCAATAAGAGCGGAAAAATGTGTACATTTTGCCGCCCATATCGCCACTAAATAAGTCCTGACAAAGGCTCTTAATAGTGCTTGTCAGATTCAGAGTTACTAGCCCTCCAGCGTCGCTCTAGGCGTCTCTTTTGGCGCTTCATCTCCCAGAGTTCCTCGGTGAACCAAGGTGCCCTCCTGGATCCACTGCCGCGGAGAGGCCTCAAAGGCATAATCTGATCCAGTGCCTCAGCCGCCGCAACATTCCAGGCAGCGACCAAGGACTCCGTCGGATTGTGGACAAGGGAGTCAGATATCCCTCCGAGCTCCCTCTGAAATCCCTCCAGGTCCATCAGGCGCCTGGGGCGGAACCACTTAATCAGCCACCCCCTGCAATGGGGGAGTAGCGTCCTAAAGTCAAGCCTCAGCAAGGAGTGATCTGACCATGAAAAGGGCGAGATCTCTATTCCCCTTAATTTAAGATCACATCTCCACTGCCCCAAGAAAAATACAAGGTCGAGTGTGTGTCCTGCTCTATGAGTTGGAACCTGAACTACTTGGGTCAAGTCCATGGTTGTCATGGAAGCCATGAATCCTGTGCCCTGTCAGAGTGTTCACCCAGAGATGGCAGATTAAAGTCCCCCAGTACCATCAGTCTGGGGAACTCCACCGCCAACCCGGCTACTGCCTCTAGGAGCGCAGGCAGGGTTTGTGACGCAGCTGGGAGGTAGGTACGTCAAGAACAAGCCCAATTGAACCCCTAGGTCCAACTTCAAGATGAGAGACTCACACCCCACAATCTCCGGGCAGGGATCCTGCGAGGAACTAACGACTTTCAGATGATGACTGCTACTCCCCCACCCCTTCTCTGATGTTGTGATTGGTGGAGCACCTAGAACCCATCTGGGTACATTTTTGAGAGGGGGACTCCTCCCTCTTGGCCCAGCCAGGTTTCAGTTATACATGCCAGGTCTGCCTCCTCGTCTAATATTGAGACCCGGACAAGGGGAGCTTTGTTCACACAGACCTGGCATTTAGCAACAGCAACCTGAGACCAGGACCTGATCTCTGCCACCAGGTCCTTGAGTTGAGCCTGAGGGACCGGAACAAGGAATCGCTGTATTGTAGCAAGTCCTTCTTCCCCGGTAATGGCTAGCCTACAGCTCCCATCATATCTGCCCCTCCCAATCGTAAACGAAATGCTCCGACCTTCCCCATCCCCGTTGACCCTCCCCCATGGCCCCCATTCTTCCCGGCAGGCCACGCACACCATTCACTCCAGGACGGGAGGCGAATCTGGGCCCCCATCCACTTCTGCTTCTGCACTCAGCAGAGAGGGCTCCAGGTCGCACTCCCGGTCCTATCATATGCACCAATCAGACACTCTCCTCATACACCCCCCACAATAATCATTAAAATACAATAACTAATAATAATTAACTTAAAAAGTGGGCACATTCTGTCTCACATTCATACATTCATACACTCAGCAAACCGGTGTCAGCCTCTGCTTTGCTGCTGCTTCGGCTGCCATTGAAACTGGGAGGGGGCATGGTATTTGGGAAGGGAATCATTATGTGCTGGAGGAAGATTCTAGCTGGCCTGACCATCTCATTGCGCATGCGGAGGAAGGGAGTTTCCCGCCAAGGTTAACTGTCCAGCATTCCATCCTGGTGATGTTTTTTGAAGATATCTCCCACCTGACAGTTGGGTGAATTATAATTGGACTATGGACTGGGGTGCCAAGGGGAGGGGACTATACATGATATTCTTCGCTTTTGCACCTAATTAACCAGATTCAGCTTAGCTTCGCTACTATTCATTTGTAATTAGTAAAAGTACACTTAATTTCAAAAAAATGGAGTTGAGTAGTTCTTTCCTGATTATTAAATGAAGTCTCACCTGACAACCAGCTAAAAACGCAGTTCTTAAATCCACACATGGTGGTCAGCGCAAGTTCGAAGTGGCTGGGGCCGGTAGTAGTTTTGGAGGGAGGGGTTCCTCACTCTTCTCTCCTATGGGGCCTGGAAGAATGTCTGAAAGTCTGAGGCAGCCGGGGGAGCCAGCACCAGTTGGGAGGGGGGGCAGGCTCCCCATCTCCATCCTCCTCGTCCCCCGACCTCTCCTCTGCGATGGCTGTGTGTCACTGGGCAGGACGCAAGGCAGCCGGCCTGGCAATAGTTCCCCATGACCGCTGCAGCAGCCGGAGCTGCTGTGGGATGTCTTCATTAATATAATCTGCCCCTTTCTTCTTCTGATGCTGTTTTGTAGAGAGGGGAGAAAGATGGGTTTTCCCTTGGTGTGGTAGAGCCCTTCCGAAAGCCCTGCCACTGTGTCCGCTATAGAGGCATCCTGCGGGACTTTGGCGGGGCTTTTGGAAAACCACAGCGGGGCTTTCGGAAAGCTGCGCTGAAGCCCCGGCACTGTGTCCACCATGGCAGGCTTTTACTCACTTGCCTCACCAGCCATAAACCTCATCGCACGCCACTGCTTTAGAGAGATTTAATTTAGAAACAAGCATTAGGGATAACAGACTTTTATCTAGTGTTGGAATTAACTCACCTAATCATTACCCAATAACTAATGGTTTCTTTAGATATGTAAACTAAGAACTCTGGATGGTTTGTTTTTAACAAACTATATTGATAAACTAATAATCATTTACTGTCTTATGGGATCTTGACAAACAAGGAGCATTTATCTCAACATCCAACCTATTAAATATAATATTATTTCCCATTATATAGAAATAAAGAGTATTGCATGCAGTAATTCAAATTACATTTTTAAGATAGTTTTTGTTATCATTGTATTGTACAGATTTAAGCAGAGATGGAGAAATTATGGCACTATTGCTAGATTATAATTCCCATTATTCCTGCTAGATGGCTAAATTTGATGGGATTTACACATGACCCGTCAAAACCGCACTCGAATAAGCCGTGTCCGATTAAACCGCGTCACTGACATCATCAACAGGGTGACAACAGCCAGCGTGGAGAAAGAAGGGCACTTTAAATAGCGCTTTGAAAGCAAGCCGATTCAACTTAAGGTAAGGGTTAGGTTTAGGGTTAGGTTTAGGGTTAGGTTTAGGGTTAGGTTAAGGGTTAGGGTTAGGGTTAGGGTTAGGTTAAGGGTTAGGATTAGGTTTAGGTTAGGTTAAGGGTTAGGTTTACGGTTAGGTTTAGGGTTAGGTTAAGGGTTAGGTTTAGGATTAGGTTTAGGGGGGTTAGGTTTAGGTTTAGAGGTTAATTTTAGGTTTAGGGTTTACAGTGTGCTTCTGTCTCCACGCTGTTGTTGCCCTGTTGATGACATCAGCGACGCGGTTTAGTCGGGCGCGGTTTAGTCGAGCGCGGTTTTGTGGTGGAACCGATTTACAATATAATGTCAGGAATGCACAGAAGCTAAATTAAGAGTGGGGGATTCATAGCCTTCAAGCCACAGTATTCTTGAACTTCTGGTTGACACTGTGGTGGGATCAGACACAAGGAATGGGTTTCCGCATTCCTGCGCCGGGTTTTCTCTGTTGGTGGGCTCCAAAAGAAGCTAAAGCCACCCTGTAGTGAAGCAAAGGGGGCACCCTGTGAGGTCACAGGTCTCCTGCCTGACCCAAGGTTTTCTTTCTCTCTCAATCATGATGAAGAGGCAGCCTAAAGATGGCTGCCACGAAGCTGGGACAACTGATGAATACAGCTAAGACTGGTGCTGGAGCAAAGTAGTTGAACAGTGACTTGAACTGGGGAAGAGGATTCCTTTTTACTTAAAACCTAGCCCCAAAGAATAATTTAGAACTATTTGCTCAGAACTATTTTTTAAAGCTGTGATTAAGCATTCTGAGAAAATAACAGACCAAAAGGAAAAGAATTAAAGGGAGAAAAATAATAAACTTATAAAAATATTGGAAATTGAACTCTTAAACTGCGAAGATGTGGTAATGGGAATGGGCAAAGTTCAAAAGCAGATAAAGAAAGCAAAAATGATGGCTGTCAGTAAAATACTCCAACGATGCCTGCTTCAATAAGCAACCCGATATTGTAATACAAAAAGCAGTGATTTATTAACAGCTTCATTAGGCATTCTTCATTAGGCATTTCTTATTCTCAGCCATCTTTTTTGCTTTCTTTATCTGCTTTTGAACTTTTCCATGTTTCTGTCCTCCCTTCAGCCTGTCATAAATCATGTTATCCAATAGCTTCATTCATTTCAACCCAGCTACTGTATCTGAAATCCAGCTCTGTCGATGCTCTGCATGGAATGTCAACACAGAGAGTTGAAACTGGGAAGATGTGATAATGGAAGGCATTTTTAAATGCTGGAAGTATTTACTTAAAAAACTTACCCTGCTCTTATAATTGAATTACAATTTTAAAAAATCAGATTGATTAGTGGTAATACTGAAATTTAAGTTGAGAGTGCCATCTGCTGATGAAAAGAAAATATACAAGCCTGAGAATACTTATTTGAAGGACTGTGAAAAACTTACTGAACTATATCCAACTACCCCACAACTACTGGATATTTAAATATAAATGCAAGGAATATTCAATTAAAGTGACCCTGCATGTTACGCTAGAAGATTGAACCTATAAAGGGGACTTAAAGAGATCTCTGGATAACTCCCTGACTATCTAAATGGAACCGTTTGATTATTTATAAGATACAAAGAATTGTGAAGGGCATCTTTAGGCTTGAATAAATGGTTTTGGACTTTTGGACAAAAGTGGGATTTATTAAAACAAGATAAGATGCTTCAAAAGGAGGAAACAAGTGGAACTTCGAATGAAATGGCGATTTTTCAAAGTATAAAAGACATTATGGAGAAAGGATATAAGGAGATTATGGAAAATAGAAAATATCATATGAGGGACAAGGAATAAAGCTCAAGATGCTCAGAAAAGGAAGGAACTAGCAGAAGGAATGGAGGAAAAGATAGAACCAAGGAACCAACAAAATAAAAGAAAACAAGGAGACAATAATAAAATGGCTGATGAATATAACCAGGGGGAAATTTTAAGAGAGTTAAAAAGAGAATTGAAGATATAGGAAGATACTGTTGAAAGGGAGATAGGGGTTCGGGCAGATATTTTGAAAGCTAGGCAGTGGAGGGGGATAGAGATGGGAGAAACACCTAGATTGAATAGCCAGGATGTAGATGCAGATAGAGAGAAAGATCCAAGAGAGGAATATGGGAGGCAAGTCAAAAAAGATAAGAATCAAAGTACTGAAATGGGCAAGGACAATGGATAGAAAGGAAAGGGTGTATCTCCATCTAGGTAGAGAGATCCAGAATGGGTAGACCTCATCTGCTCACTGATTGGCTGAGTGTGCTAAAGCTGTTGTTTAGACACACCCTTGTGCTAGTTCCTTCCAGCTTTTTCAACTCAGTTCTCAGCAGGACAGAGGTGTCAATCTTTCTCTGGTCACCTTTTCTAAAAAAAATTGGACTTTAACATCAAACAATTTTCACCTTGTGAGTAGTACCAGTTGACTCCCTCTCCTAGGTAGAGTCACTGGTTTAGAGGTTCTCGGTGGCAGGGCTTCAGCTCGAGCCCTGAGGGACTTCTGTCAAATAGATCTGACAGTTAGAATTGCAGCTGGTCGCAAAGTTTCACACTCTGCTATTGTGATTGAGATTAATTAGAGAGTCGTCAGGTAGTCATTACAGAGACTCCGCTGCCGCTTAGATCCCAAACCAGCTGGGGTCAGGGGTATTAGGAATATAATCTAATGGTTGGTTGGCAATATATAAATCATGTAACAATGATGTACCTGTTTCTTTCAATCATGCTGCAAAATGTGATTGGTTGCTGTTTTCTACTTCTACTGCCTATACTGTTCGAAAATGTTTTTCTTGTGGGGCTAAGGGACATATAGCTAGGTTCTGAAAAGGCAAAACAACAGAATGCCGGAAGAGCTAGAAAAAATGCTAATGTCAACTTAGCTATGTCTACTTTGGCTATGTTTAGCAATGTACCAGTAAACCATGATTTGTGGGTTGTTTATAGTGGAGCATCACAGTGCATTGCTAGAGATAGAAAAAGGTTTGTGAAAATGACCACGAGCAAGGAACATATTTTTGGCAAATGAATGGAAGATGAGGGCATCTGGTGAAGGTAATGCATGTTCTTCATTCCTAAATGAGCAGTTACCAATGTTATATGTGCCTAACCTGAAATTCAACTTACTATCGGTTAGGGCTCTGGTTAACATTGGCTATGTGGTAACCTTTAGGGGAGACATCTGTATCATTGAAAGGAGGGTAACAGGGTTACTGCTACTTTAAAAAAACGGTTTGTATTTATACTGGATATCTTAAGCAAATGATGCGTATGCATTGTATTTAGAACCTAAAGATGATCTGAGCTTGACTGCATATGCTAATGCAAGTTTTGCTACAGATGTGTCTATATGGAAATCAACATCAGGGTTTGTTGTATCCTGGGAAAGCACTAATTGGATGGCGGTCTATTAGACAAAAACATTTAAGTCTATCGACTATGGAGGCTGAATTCTCATGTCTGTCATTAGTATGTACGGATTTGGTTTGCTATAAACAACTCCTACTTGATATGGGGATTGACAAAGAGAGCCTATTGTTGTTCATGAAGACAATCAAGCAGCAATTCAGATGGCATCCAATCTTGCTGTAAAAACTAGGTTAAAACACACTGATATAAGATATCTTAATGTAATGTAAGGCAAGTGTGAATGGTAAATTAGTTTCAATGGAGTACTGCATGTCTGAAGATAACATTGCAGACCACTTTACCAAAGCCCAAGGTACTATGAAACATAAAGGTTGTTGCGAGGAATATGGATTAAGATTGTAAGATTCATATATTGTCCTACCCAAAGGGGAGAATGTTAGGAATATAATCTAATGGTTGGGTTGGCAATATATAAATCATGTAACAATGTTGTGCCTGTTTTTTAAAATCATGCTGTAAAATGTGATTGGTTGCTGTTTTCCTCAATTGGCCATAAGAGGGAGCTAGAATAACTGTTAGCTCTCTGTTTGTTAGATGCTGGGCTGATCTGATCTGATTTGGAAACTGGCTGTTAGAAAGTGCCGTGAGCTATTGTAAGTTTTGCAACTGCTAGCAAACTTTGTGTACCAGTTTGTATGATTATGGACTATGTTATTCAGATTATCCTTTAACTGAAAGACATTGATGACTGACTATCTTATCTCTGTATGACTTGGACTGTTTGATGGACTCTGATACCTCTATTCCACAAAAGTAAAAGCCTATTTAAACTGCAATGTCTCTGTATGCTGGTTTGTGTGTTCTCCAACACAACTCTCACCAGTGACGTGCGGTGATGATTACCGTTGGTGAGGCAAGACTGCAGCAGCGGCGAGAAGCAACGTCCCCGGCACTGTGTCCGACAGGCATCTCGCATTTATGGCGGACATAAACGTGAGACCCCTGTCGGACACAGTGGCGGGGGTGTTGCTTCTCGCCGCCATCGCGCTCCACCGCCTTGCCCCCGCCTCCTCCGATGAACAATCCTGCTGGACTCACCGCTCTTCTCCTCCTCCTCCTTGTCCCCGCTCGGTGCTGGGCTGGCTGCAGCCGGGGTATCAGGATTGTTTGTCGGAGGAGGCGGGGGGCAAGGTGGTGGAGCGCGACAGTGGCGAGAAGCATCTCAGATGGAGCCGGGACACCCGAAAGGCAAGCCGGCACTTCGGCATGTCTTTAAGTGCCGGCTTGCCTTCTGGGTGTCCTGGCTCCATCTGAGATGCTTCTCGTCGCCGTCGCGTTCCACCACCTTGCCCCCCGCCTCCTCATACGAACAATCCTGCTGTCCCAGCCTGCAGCCAGCCACCCACCCCCGCCCGACCTGCTCCCTGCCTGGACTCACCGCTCCTCCTCCTCCTCCTCCTCCTCCTCCTCTCGATGCTGGGCTTTAAAGGGGTCTCCCCTCCCCAGCCAGCCAGCCAGCCCACCCAGCCAATTCCTCCCACCACCACCACTGTGTCCAACAGGCCAGGTGTCTCGTGTTTATGGCGGACATAAATGCAAGACGCCTGGCCTGTTGAAACACAGCAGCGAGAACGTCCCTGCCGCTTCCGTGCTCTGCCGCCTCGCCCCCCTGCTCCTCCGACCCCACCGCTGTGAAGAAAGAAAAAAACACACACAAACCTCACAATAAAAATTAAATTTTTTATTAAATTACAAATTAAATTACAATACATTTGAATCCCCCCCTCCCTCCGTCCGATCCACCTTTCCAGCTGTGGAAACTCTCTCAACTCTCCTCTTGTCCGCCCAACGTAAGCGTGCTCAACGTAAGCTCTTAAGGCATGATTCGCTGCTCCCCGATCAGGAGGCGGGAGAATCAGTGCCTCTTTTGCTTATGAAAGTGTTCGCTTGTTAACTCCGCCTTAACTTTTAAAAGGTGAACAATTCCTTAGGCAAAAGAGGCTCTGAGTTCTCTGGCCTCCTCCCATAGTTAACACTGAGAGCAGACACCAAGCCACTGTGACTTTGAATCTGGTAGCAACTACCCTGGCTTTAATTATTTAAAAAATATTATTTAAAATTCTTCCTTTCCCCCAGGAGACTGGTGAGGCCCCGCCTCCCCTGCCTCTAGTGACTGCACGTCCCTGACTCTCACAATGCTTCGCTGAACGTACTCGCTCTCCCAACAGGGAATTACCTAACAAAGGGTCTTTGACTTCAACGTAACTTTGTCAGACGAACAGAGTGGCTCGCCTTAGTGTCTTGCATAATAGTGGCTGTCAACAGTGGCCATTTTAAGAGCTTTGCGCTCTTTTTGACCAATAACTAATTTAATAGAGAGAGAGCAAACAGAGCTCTCAATGGGTTTCCACATCGCTATTCCTGGCCAGTGCGGGGAATTGGAATCCCCATATTATACAGGCTCCTAAATCAAGTTTAATTCGAGCCATATATTTGAACTCTCTGGGAGCCACTGCGTAAGAACAGACAGCTCTGTGTTACACCTGATTTGGCAGCAGTTTCACATGATTCTACACTTATTGAACTAATCTGTGGCACCCAGCATGGAGCCTGAGGGCAACAGTGCTGCAGTGGAAGCAGCATCGCTAGTGGAAAGGGCAGTAGAACTGGGGAGGCAGCTGAGGCACAGGGATCAGTCCCAATAGCCTCTTCTATGACTGAGAAGCCAAAAGCCTCCAGTTATTCAAAAAAACACAGCTCTAAGGCCAGGAAGACTGCTAAGGCTCTTAAAATATCTAAGGCTGCACAAAAAGACAAATGTGAAGACAGAAGGCTCTGGAAAAGATCTGCAATAAGGCTAGTAGCAGACAGCCTCTCCTGTCAGATTAAGGAGGTGAAGCTAGGCAGTCTAACCCAACTGACAGGCTGCAGCTGTTATCAGAAGGAACCAGAGAGCAGGAAAATGTCCAATGCTCCATTCTGCCTAGCAACAGTGCAGATGTCTGGGGTTCTGCAGATATTTTAACAGTTTCTGCAGTCTCTTAGAGCACCGGGGGAGGGGGATAGCCAGGGACATTCCAGAGGCCACTTTTACCCCCCAGCTGCTGGGCTTCATCCTGAAACGGGGTCTCCAACTCCTGTACAGGGCAATATGCAAGCAATCATAGCCGAGGCAATAAGGCAGGACATTGCTGCAGGCCTCCAGCAATATGGGAGACCTTCAGGAGGATTGCCTTAGTTATTAGATCCACCTTTAAATATCAGCTCTCAATTTCAGGGTGTATTTCCAGACCCTGCATCCAGATGCCAGAGGAAGATGAAGGGCAGAGAAACAGCCAATATCTGAGGATGAGGATATGGGCTGGATAAGCCAGCCTTTACTGGACTATTCCAACAGGGGTTATTTAGGTCTCTATTATTTAAGGCGCATAATGCAGCTTGACTAGGCTCCACATCCACGTAACCTGGATCCAGCAACCCTGATCCAACAGCATCACTGTTTGCAGAATCCACTATAGAGTCTGAGATTATTCCATCCCTCAACTTTTCATTGATGTGGCTCAGCGACAGTGGGCTCTCTGGGGACTGCCACAATCCATTGGCTGTGGATAAAAAATTTTATAAAGTGGCTCCAGACTTTTCCAAGTCTACAGGTCCCAAATGTTGATGCGCTTGTGACAGCGCTCCATACATTGACCCATGCCAG